>NC_135717.1:76128255-76428255 GCF_964656455.1 Halichoerus grypus | reverse complement strand
CCAGTAACTGAGTCAGAGGATGTGAAACAACCAAGGAGATATTTCTCCTTATCTAATTTCGTGGAGGATTTGCCAAAAGAGGGCAGAGGATGAGTGACTATTTAGCAGGATTTTTTTTTTTTTTTTAATGTGAAAGATGTTGGGAAATGGTCTTGTAACTCCCACTTTTAGGCAAAGCAGGGGATATATGCTTAGCAGATCCCACAACTCGGTATAGAACTATTCTACCTAGAGAATTCAGTGTTCATTTTTTGATGGCCATTTGCCAAGTGCCTGCAAAATACATGGTAGTACTGTTGCTCTGAACTGAAACTATCAGGAAACACCCCTGGGACCCTAATGTCCAGCAACTTCAATCATCTAGGAGGGGAAAAGGCTTGATGGTGCTAACTGTGGTGCAAGACAGCCTGTAGCAGGTGCTCTTTGTGCAACCAGAGAGTGTACAGAATTCCAAGGAAAAGAAAAATTATTTCCAGCTGGGATGTTCTTCATGGCAGATAAGGCATTTGGGCAACCCTGAGGGGTGGTGGGGGCCTCCAAAACACCAGTGGTGGAGCAGTCCAGGTGGCGGAAAGGGGCTGGGCCAAGGCCCTTGGGTGGGCAGGAAAAGGTGTGTGGCTGCAGTGGAGGGTGTGTGTGGCAGGAAGTGAGAGAAGAAGCTAGAAAGGGAGGTAGGGACTCCATGGGAGCCTGGTGTGAGAGCTAGGCTGAGTGTTTGACTTTAATTGCTCAGTGGGAAGCACTCCTGAAAGTCAGGAGCAGGGGCAGGGCTGGAGAGGGATACTTATTGGCCAGAGTTGTCTGCGATCTCCCACGTTCTTCCCCCCACCTTGCCTCTACCTACACACCTGGCTCACAACCCGCTCATCTCCATGGACAGGCAGCTTCCCTGCTTCATGGACTAGTCCCTTTAAAAAGAAAGAAACAAACCCTTCAGATTTCTCTGCCTCCATTGGTATTTCAGTGGATGCAGCATAATATAATGAGGGGAGGGAAGGCCACAAACTTAGCCTCAGAGCACCTGCATTTGCATCCTGACTTCACCACCTAGAATCTCTGCAAGCTTGAGCTCCTTCGCCTGGGTTTCCTCACTTCCACAAGAAAGAGCTGATGAGCCATTGCAGTGTGTCCAAACCACTTTCCAGAATATATAAATGCCTATCCAAAGCCCGGTTGGATTGAGCACTCAGTGACTCTCCCAAGACAGACAGGAGCCTTCTGCAGACCTGTTCTGTTCTGCTACTAGCCCAGTGCTGCAAGCACAGGATGTGGGAGCTTGATAAGTATTTGTGGAATGAAAGTCAAAGGAATGAGTGAGTGAGTGAATGAACGCATGAGTGGTCGGCTCTGCTTGAAATGCAGTGATTACCTGAGACCAGGCATAGCACTGTTTCTGGCTTCCTGGGTTTAACACCTCAAAACCCAGATTACTCTTGAGTTCCCCACAGAAATCGATATTGGAGAAACCATAAGTAATTGCATTTCCCTGACCTGAGCAGTCTCCCCCCCCCCCCCCCCCGCCAACCATTGGCCCTTCCCCCGGCCCGGGCTTTCTCACACGTCACCCACGACTGCTAGCCCAGAGGAGAGCCCTCAAGGGAAGACAATGACTTGGATTTGGTCAGTTTGAGTGTTAACACACCGTTTTATGGACAGGATGTATGTTGTCTTACAAATTCTTTTTTTCTTTCCTGAGCACTTTGTGGTTTAGACTTGGGGCAGAACAAGGGTTAGATTTAACCCTTACCTTCCAGTTACCATTCCACTCTCCTTGTGTAAAAGGTGTTCTGGGGACGTTTTTACATGGTAGAGGCATCCTGGCAGTCAGGGCTGGGCTCACTGCAGTTAACACGTCCCTTGGCCATCATACCTCGCACCCTGCCCGCTCCCAACAGGCCTTCCATCTAGAGACTGTGATATCAGATAGCAGCCAGCAGCACCCAGCAGGGCCGTGTAGGGGAGAGGCCATGCCGGGTCAGAAGACCTGGGCTCTGCGCTGGGCTTCCCCGCTCACCCACTGTGCAGCCCTGGGTCAGTCACTCCACTGTGAGGAGCCAGTGTTCTCCCGTACAAAAGATCCTCACCTGCCAGCGTTACGGGGAGAGCAGATTCCATGGAGGTAAAGCACCAGACTACGTGCGTTGTAGCTTCGGAAGGTGCCAGGGCATAACATTCACCTGTAGCTCTGTGCCAGGCACCGTACGGGGGGTTCACCTGCACAGCTTCCCTCCACACTCACAACAACCCGCCAGGCCACACCATTGACCCCTTCTAGAGAGGCTGGGTAATTGGCTACTGAGTGCTGGGCTGAGAATCCAAGTGGTACGTGACTTCAGAGCCCACCTTTCCTTACCAGGCACTTGGTCTTGTTTGTTGAATGCAGAGTTAGACACAGTGAAATAAATGTCTTCCTTTTAATCTTCACCAGTACAGACAGAGAATATTGGCCTACCTGCTGCAGGTGTCCTTTTTTTTTTTTTTTTTTTTTCATTTAGACGGTATAGCAGTGATTCAGAGCATGAATTCTGGAGCAGAACTGCATGGGTTTGAGGGTCAGCTCTGTGGGACCTTGGGCCACTTAACTGACCTCTCTGTGTCTCAGTTTTTTCATCAGTAAAAATGGGATAATGAGGGGGGGAGGCGCCTGGTGGCTCAGTCGGTTAAGCCTCGGACTCTTGATTTCAGCTCAGGTCATGATCTCAGGGTCTGAGATCGAGCCGCGCTTCGGGCTCTGCATTTAGCATGGAGTCTGCTTGTCCCTCTTCCTCTGCCCCACCCTCTATGTGCACCTGCATGCGCTCTCTCAAATAAATAAGATCTTTAAAAAAAAATAAAAATAAAACCCAAACCGACAGATCCCTGTCCCAGCCCTCGCCACTCCCTAAAACTGTTTCCCAAAGATGATCACTTACATATAGTTTAGGTTTTTTTCCCCCTGGCATTTGCCTCCACATTTCTAAATGTACTTATATTGTTATTCTTGACTTATCAATGTTCGATATTGCCTATTGACTCATAATAGATAAAAATTTAAATTTTTTACATTTCTCCCACATCACAATTTTAGTGAAATCCATCATTCATGTTTGTAACAAGTAAGTAATCTTCACTGCTGAGGCCAATAGTTGTACTTTGATTATATTCTTTTTCTGGTGTAATTCCTTTTCTCCTTCCGAGATGATAACTGCTTTAATTCTTCCATAATTTTCCATGTAACTAGTCAGTTTTTTCTGTCAGATTGGTCAGATGTTGTTTTCCCCAAACATCAGATATTCCATCGATTCCATTCCCTCTCCCCCCAGAGAACTCCCTCCTGAAACCCCGCGTTCTCCAGCTCCAGCTTGGACGGATCCCTGCCTAGGCCTGTGGCACAACTGTTGTGCTCAGTATCCTGTCCTGGATCCTCTGTCTGTCTTCCCAGAGCCTGCCTCCCTCATTCTGCTGGAACATATCCTTCTGCAGTTTCCTAAGAAAATGGATAAGGATGTGAGGGAAATATATACACATATATACCCTCACACTTTTTATTAATTTGGCTGGGCATAAAAATCACAGGTTAAAGATAATTTCCCCTCAGAATTATGGAGGCATTGTTCTGTTGCCTTCTAGCAAACAGTACAGATGCTGAGGAGGCCAATGCCTTCCTGACTGTCTGTGTGTGGCACCCTACTTTCCCTCTTCTGGAAATATTTAGATCTTCTTATTCCTGGTATTCCAGAAGTTTCATGATGTTGGATCTTGTTCTGGGCCTTTTTTCCTGGCCGTTCAGGGAAACTTTTTAATTTGGAAGTATGTGTCTTTTAGTTCTGGAGTGTTCTTCTTTGCTTTTTAATTTCTTCCCCTCTGTTTTCTATATAGTCTTCTGGAAATCCAGTTAATCATACCTTGATTTCCTGACTGATTCTCTAAATAGTCATATATTTTCTCTCCTATTTCTGTGTCTGTTCATTCTACTTTCAGAGAAATTTCCTGAATTACAGCCTAGCCCTTCTATGGGGTATTTTATTTCCAAGGTTCATTTTTATTCTCCGCTTGCTCATTTTACCATAGTATCCTGTCCTTGTCAGTGTCCTCTCTTATCTCTTTGAAACTATTATAATTTTGTTTGTTTTGTTTTAATTTTATTCTGTTCCCAGCATTGTCTTATTTCCTCCAAGAGCATTTTTTTAAATTTTTATGTTTTGATCTGTTTCATACAGGAAACCCTTCTTAAGTATCTGATACTCTTTGGCTGTCTGAGAATATTTTTTATTAAGATTTTATTTATTTATTTGAGAGAGAGAGAAAAAGAGAGAGCACAAGTAGGGGGAGCAGCAGGGCAGAGGGAGAAGCAGGCTCCCCGCTGAGCAAGGAGCCAGATGCAGGGCTTGATCCCAGGGTGCTGGGATCATGACCCAAGCCCAAGGTAGACACTTAACCAACTGAGCCACCCAGGCGCCCCTGTCTGAGAATATTTTAAGAATGAGGTCCTGGGGCACCGTGACTCAGTCGTTAAGCGTCTGCCTTCAGCTCAGGTCATGATCCCAAGGTTCTGGGATCGAGCCCCATGTCAGGCTCCCTGCTAGGCAGGAAGCCTGCTTCTCCCTCTCCCACTCCCCCTGCTTGTGTTCCCTCTCTCACTGTGTCTCTGTCTGTCAAATAAATAAATAAAATCTTAAAAAAAAAAAAAAGAATGAGGTCCTAATCATGATGAGCACTGAGTAATGTATGGAGTGTTGAATCACGATAGTGTACACCTAAAACTAATTTAACACTGTATGTTAACTATACTGAAATTAAAATGAAAAACTTAATAAAAAATTTTTTAGAAGAATAAGGTCCTAAAAAGCTGATTAAATATTCTGTGTAGGTAGGGCTTATTGACTTTACTATAGGGGGTCAAGCTAATGGTGAATGTGCCCTATCAGTGGACTCTCAAATGTCAGAATCAGGAGGTCTTTTCCAGGGCTTGGCTGCCAGCGTTCTGAGATCAGAGCAGGGAAAGAGGCGAAGGTTCCAACATTCCCTATGTAGACCTTCACTGAGCCGCACCCCCTTCAGCTCCTTTGTTTATACTACCTCCCCAGACACGTGATACCCTCAAGACCTGATGCTTTTTTTTTTTTATGTTCAGTTAGCCACTGTATAGTACATAATTAGTCCTTGATGCAGTGTTCAATGATTCATTAGTTAAGTATAAGACCTGATGCTTTAAAAGGTTCTGTTGGCTTCTTTCTTATTCTTTTCCCACTTGACCTGAGCCATTGGCCCACTCCTCCTTCCACTTTGGCTTTTTTTTTTTTAAAGATTTTTATTTGTTTATTTGACAGAGAGAGACACAGCGAGAGAAGGAACACAAGCAGGGGGAGTGGGAGAGGGAGAAGCAGGCCTCCCGCGGAGCAGGGAGCCCGATGCGGGGCTGGATCCCAGGACCCTGGGATCATGACCTGAGCCGAAGGCAGACGCTTAACAACTGAGCCACCCAGGCGCCCCTCCACTTTGGCTTTTAAAAATTTGTTCTCTGGGCACCTGGATGGTTCAGCAGTTGGGCTTCTGCCTTCAGCTCAGGTCATGATCCCAGGGTCCTGGGATCGAGTCCCGCATCGGGCTCCCTGCTCAGCGGGGAGTCTGCTTCTCCCTCTGCCTGCAGCTCCCCCTGCTTGTGCTCTCTCTCTCTCTGTCAAATAAATAAATAAAATCTTTTTAAAAAATAAAATAAAAATAAAACTTTGTTCTCGGGGCGCCTGAGTGGCTCAGTTGGTTAAGCGGCTGCCTTCGGCTCAGGTCATGATCGAGCTCCTTGCTCAGCGGGGAGCCTGCTTCTCCCTCCGCCTGCGGTGCCCTCTGCTTATCCTCTCTCTCTCTCTCTCTCTCTCTCTCAAATAGATAAATAAAATCTAAAAAAAAAAAAAAAAAATGTTTTTTTAATTTGTTCACATCTTTTATCCACTGATGTTTCTTCTTTGTCCATGAAAATTTCTAAAAATGTTCTCTTTCTTAGAAGTTTCCTATGGTTTGGGGAGGGGGAGAAGATAATGTATGTATATGATCAACATGCCATGACCTCTAATGGAATGTGTTATTCGATATTTCACTGATACGCATATTTTTCTCTTCCGTTTAAATCTTTTCCCCCTCATCTTCCCTCTCTCCATCTCTTCTGCTTCCATCCCTTTACCCCCAGTAACCCGTGTGTTAATGACCTGCTATATATCTGTCCAAATATTTTTATATGTTCATACAATTATATTCATCATATATAAATACATGGGGACGGTTTTTTCATCACTTCTTTCCATAGAAAATTGGATCATACGATAAGAAGTTCTTTGCTTATGTTTCTCACTCATCAGCACATCTTAAGCATCACTCCAAGTCAATAGATATCTACATAACTAATTCTCTTTAATCTTTACATAATATTCCCTAGTAGGTAGCAGTTTCTTGTCCTCTGTGCCCCAGTCCTAGGAGTTTCTGGTGGGAGGAGAAATGAGCATGTGCATGGAAGTTAATCTCCTCTCCGGCCAGGAAACAGAGTGACCCTAGAGTGAGCAGAGGCAACTGATGGGTCTTGTTGAACGCATGAGGAGCGCCGCACAGGGTTTCGATGGCCCTGGGTGAGTGAGAATTCAGTGCCAGGAGCTGGACAGGACCCCAAGGGCTCATGAACTGGCATCCCAGAAGGTAGGGTATGGATGAAATGGCATGCTTAGAATACAGTCCTGTATCCGCTTTGTGAATGAACCCTGGTGGCCAAGCATCTTCTCCCATCTTTAACCCTGTCTCTCTGCTCCCTCTTGAGAGAAAGGCAGGTGCTGACCCCAACACCGGATTTACACGGATTTACCAAATCCCTCTGTTGTCCTGAAAATTGTATTCCTGGTGTTCTTCAACATCTGACTTTCTACTCCACATGATCGGTCCATTTTGCCAGACTGGATAACTAGAAATACCTGAGCCTGAGTTCTTCCTTGCTCCAAAATCAAAGCCAAATCTGAGTATGTGGAGGTCACCCCTTTTAACAAAAGCTTCCATTTATTGAGTGCTTACTAAATGCCAAGCTCTAAGGAACGGCAGCCAATAATTAAAGAGCAGCCATTATGGCCCAGACACTGGGCAAATATCCTGTCATTGAGCAGGCAATGACCTAGTTCCCCAGGCACTGCAGCCACAGAACTCCTCCTCATGGTTTTCTTAGGGCTGTTTAACAGCTGCCCGTTTAACAGTCCGGGGGCACTGTATTATTTTATTTAATTGTATAATTAATACACAAATACATTTCTGCTGTTTGAAACTTTTTGTAATACAGATATATTAGAAGCAGAAAGTGAAGGGCTCCCTTCCACACCGCCATCACTACCAGCCCACTCCCTGCCCCAGGTTCTTTATGTGTGTATCATTTAATTCCCACCAATGCTAGGAAGGTAGTATTGGTAATTCTGATTTTACAGTTGAAGAAATCAAGGCCTCGCAATGTTTGGTATCTGGCCTAAAGTCACTTAGCTGGGAAGTGGTGGTAAGGTGACTCAGCTCCAAGGATGTGTGTACGTGTCTTCCAAAGTAGAGTCAGCTGGCCAAACTGAAGCCAGTGATTGCATTTCCTACTGTTTGTAATTAGGGCTTCTAAATCTGGCTCTCCAGAGCTCCTCTGGGTTAGAGAGTTCACACATATTACCAGAGTGGGAAGCAGCATAAGGTGACATTTGTGCTTCAGTTTTCTGATCTATAAAACGGGGCTGAGGGTAACACTTAGTCCTAAGTGTGTGTGAGGATTAGTGAAATAATATGTCTGGTCACCCAGATCAGGGGCTGGCACCTACGGGAGCTTGTAGGGAGTTGGTGAATTTTCCATAGCTGACCCTGTCACAGGAGCTGTGGTTTTGTTCGCTTCTCTGGCCGCGCTGTTGTCCAGACGGGAGGTGGGAAGCCCCAGGGTATTTAGAGGGCTTTCAGTGGGGTGCCCCAAAAGAGAACCCTCTCAGTATCTTTTAAAATGGGGAAGTTCCCAGCTGTTAACAGTCACTCAGAAAATGCCCTTTCCATTTTGTCATCCACTGGACCCACTTGCCATCCTGTTTCTCCTTGGATGGGCAGGTTGGGTGAAGTGTGAGGAGACTATGATTCCCTGCCCCACGAGCGGCCCCCAAAAGTGAGGGTGGTGCTGTGTACATTTTATTCTTGAGAATGAGCCAAGGGGAGCATGGGGAGCCTGGCTTGTGAATTACCCTTCCTTCACAGCTGTAATTACCTCCTTCCTTTCTTCCGCAGGGGCTAAACTGTGCAGTGAAGAATAGTAAGTTGTCTGTTTTGTTCATCCTGTTGTTGCCTTGTTAATAAAGTGCTAACCTCGTGCCGCTGTCTGACAGGAGCGCTGCCCCTCCACCTAGGCTCCAGATGGGGGTGACAGCCTTCAGCAGGAGGGATCCTTGAGAATCCAGGCTGTGTGCACCTGCGTTTCCTATCAAGAATATCCATTATGCGAAAGTCAGGAAGTGAGACATAGAATTGTCATTTAGGTTTTGAAAACATTGTCTGGGGTGCTGCCCTGGTGTGTCTACAATACGATTTGATTTGCCAGAGCTTGTCACTGGAAAGTGAGAGACATCTGTGATGTTGATCCTGTTTTGTGTTTTAATTAAAGAAGGAGGCACATACTTCAAGTGTCTGTGCTAATTAGGGACGAGCCCTGGCATATAATATAAATCAACTTTTATCACTACCCCATCCTTCCTGTGCCCCGTTTCACTGTTTTTTCGCAAAACCAAGTTTCATGCTTTGTCTCCTGTCCTAAAATGCCCTTTAGACTTCAGAGATTTGCAGGGACTCAGACAAGCTGGAGAAGAAAGGGGCAGGGTGGCAGAGGCAGCCGAGGGTCACAGGCCCCTGCGTGTGTACGATCGAGCTCTCTGGAGCCACTGCTGGGGCATCTTGCTTGCATGCCTCATTCTTCTGCAGCTTCTTCAGGTTCTTGCAGAGCGTGGGGGTCTCTGATTCCTGCATTTTCTGGCTCCAGGTACCTGCCTGGATGACAGCTGGATCCACCCTCGAAATCTGACCCCTTCATCCCCCAAAGATGTCCAGGTCCACCTGGACTTTGCCCAGACCCAGCATGGAGACCTACTGCCTATAGCTCGCATTAGGTGGACCCTGCAGACAGACGGTGAGCGGGCGTGTCGGGGGGGCCCTGGGAGGTGCTACCCTCCTCCAGGTGAGTCCACACAACAGACCACCGGCTCTCCCACCAGACTCAGAATGGGGCTCCTGGTCCCGTCCTCAGACACGAGGGCCCAGATTTCATGCTGAAAGCCTCCATCATGTCATGCAGTAAATGAATACTCTTTTAGTGTTTTAGATATTAACCCATGATGGTGTCTTCTCAACCCACCATCCCTCCTTCAGCCTAAAATCCTTATCACCCCAGAAAAGAAAGTCAAGTGGTTCATTCTCTGACTGTGGTACCAAATATTTATTGGAAAATGGTAACACATTGGCCAGTGTGCTTTTTCCCTTAATTTAGGGGCAGGCATTTTTTTTTTTTTAAGTAATCTCCACACCTAACATGGGGCTCAGACTCATGACCCCAAGATCAAGAGTCATGTGCTCCACCTACTGAGCCAGCCAGGTGCCCCTAGGGGCTAGCATTTTTTAAGACAACACTCCCCCCGCCAAAACCTCTTCAGGGATAGAGAGTTGTATGACAGAATCAGGAAGATTGGGGTTAACAAGAACCAGCCCCACATTTGTGACCGGGGCCCGGGGGAGGTCGTCCTCCTTATAAATCTCCAGCCCCTGGTGCCTACCCGAGCCTGTCCAAGGATGGGGACAGCCAGGTTTGACACCCAGGCCATGTTGTCAACATCCTGGCCACAAATCTGCACAGCCTTTGCCTCTGGCCCAGTGTAAAGTTTCACTTGTCCTTGCCCAGCTGGGAAGTAACCTCTGCAAGGCCGTCGGCTCCACCAGGCCCAAGAGTGAGCTGCAGGGAGCAGGAAGTGGAGGGTTAGGTACAGTGAACAGATTTTCTTTTAAGAGTGAGTAAGCATAACAGACAGGGAAGTTCCACGCCCAGCGGTTTGTCTTTGTTGACCTGCCTCTGTTCATCTCTTCTCCCTCCGACCTGCAGCCAGCATCCTCTTCCTGGAGGGTGCAGAGTTATCTGTCCTGCAGCTGAGCACCAATGAACGCTTGTGCGTCAAGTTTGAGTTTCTGTCCAAACTGCAGCATCATCGCAAGCGGGTAAGCAGCCGGCTCCAGAGCGCATTGCGTTCTCTACTGATAGCGAGGAGCAGAAAGTGTTTTTGAAGACTTCCCAGACGTGCCCACCCCTGCTTTTGCTCCCAACTTTCCCTAGTTGTTCAGCGTAAAGAAATTTGAGTGGAAGGCCTTGCACAGCCCCACTCCTGTTCTCTTCCTGTGTGACCGAGGCTAAAGTGGGGCCTGCCTCCAGGAAGGAGCAGCTTTGCCCAGACCCGGGAACTGCAGTGGCTGGGGGCACAAGCGGGGGAGTTCTGCAGCAGTTTCCATTTATTTTGCTGCTCACTGCCCGATGGTAAAAGGTTGATTCTCGTTTAGTGTGTTTAAAGCATTGGTTCACAGAGTGTGGTCCCAGGGCCGGCAGCATGGGCATGCCCTGCAAACTGGTTCGAAATGCAAACTGGTTCGAAATGCAGGCCCCACCCCTGACTTCCAGAATCAGAAATGCTGAGGCTGGGGCCCAGCAGTCGGTGTTGAACCAGCCTACCAGGTGATTCTGGGGCAAGCTCCAGTCTGAACTCTTGCCCGTTGAAATCTGCAAAAGTGCCTGTTTGCAGATTTCCCACAAATGCAAGCAGCCAAGACAGTTCCCTTCCCCTGTATTTAATGAGGACCCCCAAACTTGACTGCTGGCTGGATGGTGAGGCCCAGGTGCCTAGATCAACTTAGAAGCAAAGGACCACACACCCCCATCCACCCCCACACTAATTAGAATGGAAGTTGGAATCAGTTTGTGTCATCTGCACCATCCAGAAAATATCCTCACACCTTCTGGAATCTCTGCAACAGAGGTGACTGCAGGCGCACGCTGGGTGGGGATCTGTAGCCTTCCCTCTGCACTTTGGTGCTCCAGAACATTCTCAAGAGATCCCGACTTTCCCATTTAAGGAGGAAGAGTCACTTAACAAACGGTTTTTAGCAGCCTCTTGTGCGCTAGCTCGCTCACTAGCCCGCAGCCCCCCGGCCGGCTCCCTCACCCCGTCGTTCTGGAGTCCGAGAGCGCCCACCAGGGAGGAGGACTGTTTCGGCTTTCCCCAGATTCTCTGGCATATGACACTACTGTCTACTGATGACGCCAGATCTAGGTTTTTTAGGTAGAGCGAAGACCAGAGGAAACCAAGAGCAGAGACCCACCTCCCTCTGATTTTGGATCTTGCTGTGGTGGTTTTCCTCCCGTTTCTCGGACCTTTCGGGGGCGGGTGGGGGTGGAGTTCTCTGGCACACACTGCTGGGTGAGAGGAGTGTGTGTGACCTGTCCAACCTCCCCTTCCTCCCTCTCTTCAGTGGCATTTTACCTTCAGCCACTTTGTGGTAGAACCTGGCCAGGAGTATGAGGTGACCGTTCACCACCTGCCCAAACCCATCCCTGACGGGGACCCAAATCACCAGTCCAAGAACTTCCCCGTGCCTGGTAAGAGCGCCCTCCCAAGCCATTCCTTTCACCACTCGGCTCTTCCTGTTCGAGAAGAAACCAGCAGGTGGCTCAGACATCAGCCTCCCGCTCAGCTGGGCCGTCCATGGCTGCCATTGTCAGCACGTGGTACCTACAGAATGAACAGATGCCACGACTGGGGACCTCCTGCCCAGGAAACGTCGGGAAGACAAGCCGCTCCAAGAGAGTTTTAACCCCCGCTTCGAGCCTCATCACCTTGCTCTGCACCAAATGTCTTTTTTCATTCCCCACCTGCCCTGCCTGGTTCTTCACTTTTTACCACATATCCTACCTGCATTTATCTGCCACCATCCCATGTGCGACACCATCTCCTCTTCCCCCTCGGGTCCATCCTGCCTAGGAAAGACCGCTGGGCTTATCTTCTAAAATGTCGTTTGATGTCTGTGCACCTTCTAGTTCTCTGTCCTCCCAGCATCTCAGCCACAACCTACATTTCTCATTGTTCAAAGCCGACTACGTCTGGAGCCCCAGCCCCCTTGAGGACAGGGTCTGGGGCTTACACCCATCCATGCAAGCTCCTGAGCCTCCCATTGCCTTGCCTGTAGTAGGCAGTTCAGAAGAATGCTTGTTAAGGATGATGACAGCCTTCACACACACACACACACACACACACACACACACACACACGGATGCACACACACACAATCTGCTTACCCTGCTTTTATTTTTCTTCACGTTACCCATCACTCCCTTACACATTATCATGATATTTTTGTGACGTTACATTATACTGTTTGTTTTCTTTGGTCTCTTCTACTGGAATGTGCTCTCCAGAGGGCAGGGACTCTCCCTTATTCACCACTGTATCTCTAGTGCCTAAACCAGTGCCTGAAACAGGTCAGATGTTCATAAGTGCTTGTCAAATGAGTGAACAGCCTCCCCAGGCCCTTCCCTTGTTCCTACAGTAGACTAACTCAGTCCCTGTCACAGCGGTTCACACCTGTCACATATCTTCTTAAAAGTGAAAATGTTACAGGCAAGGCCATTGGGGAAGGGAAGTCAGGAAGATGTCTATGGAGCAGTGGTCCTCAGGGCAGTCCCTAAGCCAGTGGCATCCTTGAATTACCTGGGAGCTTGTTAGAAATGCAGGTTTTCATGGACCCTCCCCAGACCGACTGCATCCAGAAACTACCCAGGGTGATGCACAGGAAAGTTCGAGAAACACTGCTGTGAAGGAACAAAGTACTTCTGCCCCTGTCATGAGTCAGAGGCAACCTGCAGAGAAGGCTGGGGGCGGGCGAGAGGGTGGGGGGAGGAACTAGGGTAGGCCGAGACTCTCAGCAAGCTCGGGAGTTGAGTCTGGAAGGTTCTGTGAGAGACGAGGGAGGACACAAGCAGGTCAACCCCCAGTTCTGTGGGGCCTCTGGCCCTTGGTAGCAGTTCACTCCTGGAACTTGCTTTGACAGGGCCATCTTTGAACAGACTCCCCAAAAGGAAAGAGGTGGTTGTCCCTGGTGTCAGGAGTCTGGAAGAGCAAACTTTCTAAGACAGAGGCTTAGTGGTTTCCCCTTTTTCCGGGTTGGCAGGCTGCGAGGACCCCAGGATGAGGATGACCACGCCGTGTGTGAGCTCAGGTAACCACAGCCAGCGGCCTTGCTGGGGGAGCTTTACTCGGGTGCACACACACGCATGCGTGCACACCCTCCCCTCGCTCCCAACCCGTGTCTATGCCCTGGGCAGGTAGCCTGTGGGACCCCAACATCATGGCAGAGACTCTGGAAGCCCAGCAGCTGCGGGTGAGCTTCACCCTGTGGAACGAGTCTACCCCTTACCAGATCCTGCTGACCAGTTTTCCACACACGGAGAACCAGAGCTGCTTCCATCATGTCCTCATGGTGCCCGAGGTAAGGCCGTCACTGTCCCGAGCCCTCTCGTGTAGCTGTACGCCCTCTCGCCAAGCTTCAAGCCACCCAGTACTGTGCTTGGTTGATCCCAGTTCTGTGCTGCTCAGCTCTTTGTCTTTCCTTCTGATATGTGGTTGGTGTAGAGTCGGGTCTGTGGTGGATCTTTCCTTTGGCTCCGTTGTATAGTTGATCTCTGCCCTGCTCACCTCCCCCATCCTCTCAGATCCTCCTTCCACACAGTACCCCTCGTTCTCTTTGCTTTGTTTTTTTTATCCCACCTGTTCCAAAAAGGACCTGAAGAGTTTTAAAATGTGGTATTAAGACAAAGGGGAAATAAAGATGAGGAAACAAGATAAAGCCAGGGTGGGGTTACTGCGGAAAGTGTGTCATGACATTGGCTGTGAGCACAGGTGTGTCCCCACGATCCCCAGCAGCCGAAGCAAAGAGGGAAAAACCAGTCACTAGATGTGCTCCTGAACCAACAATGAGCCAGTTGCCATAGGGAACTTTTCCGGAAACCCGGAAAGCCTTCCTCGGGCGCACTGGACAGCAATGGCCGTGTTCCCGGCAGCCGCCTTAGCGCGGCGGCAAGCTCGTGCCCGTCCAGCCTGACCCCCCTCCCACCTCCCTGCAGCCTGCACTCGAGGACGTCCACCGGCGGGCCAACGTCACGCTCACCCTGTCAGACCAGAACTGGTGCTGCCGCCACCGAGTGCAGGTGGGTGCTGGTGGCGCCGCCAGGTGTGGGAGCACGTGCACAGACGGGCTCTCCGCCTAGAGGGGCCGAGTAGGGGAGGCGGGCAGCTCAAGGACTCGTGCTCTCTCCGAGGACCTGGCACCCCGACCCCCTGGGGATCCCTGCCTGGGGAGACCTCCTCTCTGCCTTCCCCAGCCCCGTACTCCCGGCCTCCCCGGGCAGGGCTTCTTGGCGCCCGGGAGCCGATGGGCGATCTGCCTGGCAGGCCCGTGGGCGTCCCGGAGTTGCCGGCCAGGCTCTGCTCCCTCCGGGAGCCTCTGCTGGCAAGAGCGCACTCGCGGAGGGCCCGAGCCTCCCCACCCAGCGTCTCAGCGGCCCGCTGTCCCCCGCTTTCTCTGTGCCCCCAGATCCAGCCCTTCTTCAGTAGCTGTCTCAACGACTGTCTCAGACACTCCATAAGCCTCCCCTGCCCAGAAATTCCAGAGGCTCCAGGTAGGGGGTGTATGGCTGCTCTGGGGTGTTTTCGGGGATGAGAGTGAAGGAAGGCCAGCACCTTGAGCTGAGCCCTGACCTGGTGCTGAGGGTGGGGGCGGGCTTTAATCTTACTTGGAGTTATTCAGGCCTGCAATGTGGGGCCATAGAGACACTCCTGGATTGGACTCCTGACTGCCTTTCATTAGCTGTGTAGCCATGGGCAAAATACGTAACCTTTCTGATCCTGAACTTCTGTGACTGAAGAACTGGGGATCATCCTTGTCCGAGAGTTTCAGTATGGACCACGAAGTGCTTTACCACGTCCGCTTTTAATCCCCACGGATTGTGACTCCTGGTGCCATGAAGTAGAGTGTCCCTCCCACAGTTTGTAGATGAGGAAATAGAGGCACAGAGATGCTCAGTAATTTGTCCAAGATCACACACCAGGGGAGTGGCAGAGCTGCCCGTCCCTCCCCACTCCCCGCTCCACGGCCCACCACCCACAAAGAAGCCGCCGCAGCCTGAGCCACAGCCTTTACATGGGCCTGGAGGAGGATCTGGCCTCCCAGGTGGGAGTTGGGGCATCTCTTAGCAGGCTGGCAGCTCGGGTGTTTCCTGTAGACGTCATTAAGTTGAGCGGGTGTCTGGAGCGCTCAGGGTAGGGCCGACGTCACCAGCAGGCCCCCATGGGTGTCAGCGTTGGGTTTTGTGATTACTGCTAATAACGAATACTATTTTCCCTTTGTTCTCATTGCAGTCTTGGTTGCAGGTAAGGCCAGCAGTCCTTCCTGTCGTGCTGCAGGAGTTCCCAGGGGCCCTTCCTCAGGAGCCACATGAGAAGTCCCTGACTGAGCCTCGCCTGGAGCCAGGCAGACAAGGCTGAACTGGGAGGCCAGGCCGGGGGTGGAGGTCACCAGCATGTCATGGCACAGGCCAGAGACGACAGCCCAGGGGCTGGGCAGCGGGGCTGGAGGAGCTCGGGGCTGGCGGAGTGGGCCTCCTCCGCCATGTCACTCATGCTGTTCCACTTCCCACAGACTACATACCCCTGTGGGTGTACGGGTTCATCACGGGCATCTCCATCCTGCTGGTGGGTTCTGTCATCCTGCTGATCGTCTGCATGACCTGGAGGCTACCCGGTAAGGGGCATCATGGGGTTTGCCCCTCTGTTCCTCTCTTTCTTCCCATGCCTTCCTCTTCTCACTCCAGTCTCTGCAAGGCTGCACTCAGAGGGCACCCTGCAGTCCCAGGCCCCCCATCCCAAGTGAAGTACTGACATCGTCTCTCTTTGGCCACGGCAGGCTCCCTCGTCAGGAACTCAGCCTGCGGGAAGGCTGAAGTGGGCTCGGACCCCCAGCTCCACTGCTTACTCCCTGGGCACATTACTTCATTCTCTGAGCCTCGGGTTCCTCTTTTATAAAAAGGAAATTATAAAGATACCCATATCATAAAACAAATATAAAGATTACATGAAAACGTATATGACTTCTTAGCCTTGAGCCTGGTGCATATTTGCTCAACATATGTTAGCCACAATTATGTTTATTGCTACCAAAATTAATAATATTAAAACAAACTGGTTGGAAGGAGCTAAGGTAGGGTTTCCCTGCCTCAGACATGATCAGCCAGACAGGTGGGAGAACCTGAATGAGCCCATCCTGCAGCCCCCAGACGCGTACATCTGTCGGGGAGAACAGCAAGGGACAGCACGATGTGATAGGGAAGGCTCTGGATGGGCCCAGAACACACGGGTGCAGCTCCCAGCTCCGCCTCCCTGCTTTGCAGGCGTAGGCAGCTTGCTGAACAAACCCTAGATTTGGTTTTGTCTTCTGTGAACTGGGATAATGACCCCTCCCTCCCAAGGTTGTGGTGCGGATTGAATGGTCTAGCCATGGAAGGCACTGGCCGGCGGGTGCTGGGAGGTAGCAGCTCCTCTCCCTGTAGCCCTCTCTGGCCAGGTTCTGAGCAGGAGAGCACATGGGCCTCCAGGTGAGGGGCTCGGCCTTCCCCTGCCCCTCCGCGGCCCCACGCCCTTTCTTCAGTGGTCTGAGAGCTGTTTCCACACTTACAAGGCTCATCAGGATTAAGTATTAATCATTATTAATTCTTGTGTGATGGGGAGACCACCACAGCAGGCCCTGGAAGACCCACTGTGAGGGCACTTCTCCACAGGACTGTTTCAGGGTCAGATAAGTTAACATCTCCATGAGTGCTTTAAATATTGATTGATTTGGGGGGTGGGGGGCGGCACAGAAGGAAAGGGGAGAGAAAGAGAAAGAATCTCAAGCGGACTCCCCGCTGAGTGCCAAGCCCCACATGGGGCTCCATCTCATGACCTGAGCCGAAACCAAGAGTCGGACGCTTAACCGACTGAGCCACCCAGGCGCCCCCATGAGTGCTTTATAAACTGTAAACCTCTCCATAGATGCCAGAGAGGCTTTTTGCTTCATTTCTGTTATTGCATTTCTGACCTTCTATTGAAGTGTGCCCCACACCATGGAGTGAAGGAAAGGACACTTGTTCAACTGTATTTGGTAGTTCTGGGAAAAGGCCCAAGAGGTGGGAATTGAAATTCTGGTTCAAAAAGTCTTCCTTGGGGTGCCTGGGTGGCTCAGTTGGTTAAGCGACTGCCTTCGGCTCAGGTCATGATCCTGGAGTCCCTGGATCGAGTCCCGCATCAGGCTCCCTGCTCAGCGGGGAGTCTGCTTCTCCCTCTGACCCTCCCCCCTCTCGTGCTCTCTCTCTCATTCTCTCTCTCTCAAATAAATAAATAAAATCTTTAAAAAAAAAGTCTTCTTTGGCCACACATGGATTCCGTGCGTCCTGCCATGTCACCAAGGAGCTGACTCCTGCACCACAGTTCCCTTCTTGATATCTCTGGGGGACCAGTTGCTTAAGAATGTTGTTTCCCTTTCTCACCTCAGAAATAGCAGGAGGAAATGTTGTAAACGGGCCTGGTGGGGGCTGCTTCTGGAGATGTGTTGTAAGCCTCTTGCAAGGACGCGTCTGGGGAAGAGCTTTCCCTGCCGTGGGGCATTTCCTCAGGGGTGGCCAGACTTGGGGGAGGAGAGGAACCATTGCTAGAACGAGGGACATGGGGTGAACCCCTAGTCACCATGCTGGGGGTCCTGGCTGGGTCAGTGCTGCAGAATATTCGTGACCCCAGCTGACTACGTACAATGTACCAGACACTTCACAGATACAATCTCATTTAATCCCTGCTGCCCAGACCCCTTTTACAGAAGAAGAAACTGAGTTTCGGAGACCTTAGTAACTTTCCCAGATCTCACAGCTGTTGATGGCAGATCTCGGAGTCACACTGAGCGGCTCCTCACAGCCCGGTGTCCTGTGAAGGTCCTGAAGCATCTGGCAACTGCTTCTTCCGACTGCCCCCCCGACCGTCTGTCCTGGGTCAGGGGTGGGACGGCACTCCTTCAGATGCCCCTGGGAATTGGTCCCTATTTCTCTTCCAAAAGAGCTGCTCCAGTGTTTTTCTTTTTTTCTTTCAGGGTCTCATCGTGAAAAATATGGCAATGACACCAAATACACAGGTCAGTATTTCCTGGTGTAGGTGGGCTGGGTTCGGTGAGTGTTGCTGTCAAAGGCGTGATGGAAGGTTCTCTTGAGACACGGGTGGGTTGCCTTCTGCAGTTTAACTCCTGACTTCCTTCAGGAGACCTCAGCTTGGAGGACCCACCTTCCAGGACCCTTACACAGAGGGGACCACAAATGGCAAGGCTGGGTTACCATTTTTTAAATCACTTGGACAAGGAAAGGAAGGGAAGGGTACCATCTTTGATGAAAAGAGGTCCTACCTATAACAGATATTTGTATTCCGTAGGGAGGCCTTTGTGCCTTTTTTGCTTTTTAATTACAATAATTAAAGTACAGGCTCAAGGCCAGATAGGAATCTTGAGAAAGAAATGCACTCTCCCAGAAGGCACCACATGGTGATTCTTTTCAGGCAGCCAGAACGGGTGAAAGAGCAACATCTGGCTTATTCCACGGCCTCGGTTGCATTACTTAGACTAGGGAACCGGTGTCTGACTGGTCCAGACGCCCCCTGGGCTGTCTGAGGATCAGCCCAGGCACACACCCAAACCTGGGGGCCTGGCTTTCCTTGTTTCCCTCAGATGTCCTGCCTGAGACCAGCCTGACCCCTCCACCGCTGAAGCCCAGGAAGGTCTGGATTGTCTACTCTGCCGACCATCCTCTCTACGTGGACGTGGTCCTGAAGTTCGCCCAGTTCCTGCTCACTGTCTGTGGCACCGAAGTGGCCCTCGACCTGCTGGAGGAGCAGGTCATCTCAGAGGTGGGGGTCATGACCTGGGTGGGCCGCCAGAAGCAGGAGATGGTGGAGACCAACTCCAAGATCATCATCCTGTGCTCCCGAGGCACCCGGGCCAAGTGGCAGGCCATCCTCGGCTGGGAGGAGCCGGCTGTCCAGCTCCGGTGTGACCGCTGGAAGCCCGCGGGCGACCTTTTCACTGCAGCCATGAACATGATCCTACCAGACTTCAAGAAGCCGGCCTGCTTCGGCACCTACATCGTCTGCTACTTCCGTGACATCAGCAGTGAGAGTGATATCCCCGACCTCTTCAACATCACTTCCAGGTACCCACTCATGGACAGGTTTGAGGAAGTTTACTTCCGGATCCAGGACCTGGAGATGTTTGAACCTGGCCGGATGCACCGCGTTGGGGAGCTCACAGGTGAGAACTACCTGCAGAACCCGAGCGGCTGGCAGCTCAAGGAGGCCGTGGAGAGGTTCCGGGAGTGGCAGGTCCAGTGCCCAGACTGGTTTGAGCGCGAGAACCTTTGCTCAGCGGATGACCAGGACCTCCTGTCCCTGGACGAAGAGGTGTTTGAAGAGCCCCTGCTGCCGCCAGGAAGAGGGATCATCAAGCAGAAACCCCTGGTGCACGAACCCATCTCTGAGGGCTGCCTGGTGGGAGATCTGCTTGTCGGTGAGGAAGGAAGAGGACTGTCAAGGCTGGAACCTCAACTCCAGCCCCAAGGAGAGCTGGCGGCCCAGGCCCTCCAAACCGCAGTGCTCCCAGTGGACGAGGTCCCTTCGGCTCAGGCCGTGGAACCCATCCCTCCGGCCATTGAGAGCAGCACAGCGGGCCGGCTGGCCGTGGCTGGGGGAGACGAGGCCTGCCCGCTGTTGGAGGGCTGCAGCCCGCGGCGGAACAGTGTCCTCTGCCTCCCCATGGACTCAGAGGCCCCGCCTCTCTGCAGCACCCCGATGGCATCCCCCAGCTATGTCCCGGAAGACGTAAGGGAGCAGCTCAAAGGCTTGATGTTCTCACTCTTCCAGCAGAGTCTGAGCTGCCGGGCCCAGGAGGGCTGGGACAGAGCAGCAGTGGCCCTCAAAGACCTCTGCACGCCCTACGAGGGGGAGCAGCGGCAGTCCGTGCAGTCCGACCAGGGCTATATCTCCAGGAGCTCCCCGCAGCCCCCTGAAGGACTTATGGAAATGGAGGAAGAGGAAGAAGAGCAGGACCTGGGGACATCGGCCAAGCAGCTCTCTCCTGAGGACCTAGAGAGCCTGAGAAGCCTCCAGAGACGGCTCTTCTTCCAAGAGCTTCAGAAGAACTCCGGCTGGGACGGTGTGGAGCCGGAGGAGCCCTAGGGCCTCCCTGGCCCCAGGGTGTTAGGGAAGGGAGGTGTGCGTGCACGAACGTACACGTGTCTGTATATATGCATATGTTCCTGTGTGAAGGGTTTGCCTCTAAATGTAGACCTCTTGAGCCCTGCGCATCGCCCTGAACTTTCTTTCCCTGACCCTGTGGTCATGTTCTGTCCCAGCAAGAATCCGCAGCCCATCCCTAGGAGCCAGCGACAGAGCGTCCTTGAGCCTCCATCATGCATTCGGTCATCCAGCATTTATTTTGCACCTCTCATGTGCCAAGCATCTGAGATACAAAGAAAATTGCACAGGGGCCCTGGCCACCAAGGGGCTTAACATCTGGTGGGAGCAACAGATTAGCAAACAGGATGGTCCTGTGCAATGGACAGGCTTAGTAGAGGTCTGCCCAGGGCTGTGAAAGTACACAGAAGGAGCAGCTGGGCCCAGAGACCATGGTTGGAGAGGGCAGCAGTCCCCGGGGTGGGGGCAGTGTGTGGGGTGAGGGCTGGGGCCAGTGAGTGGGAGGAGGGGGCAACCAGAGCCCGGGCTGCAGAAGGGCTTGTGGGCCAGGCTGGGGGGTTGGGACATCAGCCTGGTGCCCTGGCATTCCTTTGATAGGGTGACCTGCTGCCCTGCAGAGGAGGGGCCTGAGGACCAAACATACCCGAAAGCCACCTCAGACCGTCTTTGGAAAGAGACAGAAATGTGTGATGAGAACCTTAAGAGCATTCAGCAGGGAGAAAAGCCTGGAATCCTGAGCTCCCATTTTGGCCCTCAGTCAGTGGGAGAGCCACCGCAGAGGAGTCTTCCGGGGGCCGCATGGCCAGGCCCCTGGGCAGCAGCACCCCGCCAAGCTCAGGAGGCCCTGGAGCTGGGGGCCCAAGCCTGAGTGTGAGATACGGAGGGCGCCCAGCAGGGTGGGCAGAGGGGCGCAGGGTGGGAGCGGGAGGCACGCAGGGCCCGGCAGGCCTCTCTGGGGGGGGAGGGGAAAACGGGCCACTCTGTACTTAAAAGTCTGAGGTTCAAAGACAGTATTCGAGGAGAGATGCTAAGGCTCAGGGCCGGAAGACATTGTGCCTGAAGTGCCTTCTTGGGAGGAACTGAAGGCTTCTGGCCGTCCGGGGTCCCGGCGAGCGCACTGGGATGCCGTCTGCCCCTGGACTCGGGTGAGCTCATTGCCTGGACTCGAGCCCTCAGCTGGCGCCGAGCTCCAGTGAAGGGGTGAGGACTCAGGCAGGTAATGGGAAACTGTCACAGGTTTTGTGTGTGTGTGTGTTTGTGTGTGTGACACACACGTGCGTCATGTGCACAGAAGGGAGATGGTCAATAAAAGAAAAGATTTGTGCACTCTGGTAAGAACGCCTGGTAGTTCTGTTGAGTCACGTGTTGCTACAGGTGCCTGGCTGTGAGTCCTTTCAGTCATGCGATTTCCCCGAGCAGCCGCAGGGCAACGGGTCGAAGGCCCGGACACAGCCCCACAGCAGCGAAGGACCGGGGAGGCAGAGCCGCACACGGGGTGTCTGTGTCTCCCCCGCCAAATACTTGACACCTCATCCTCAGTGTGGCAGTAGCGGAGGTACAGGTGATGAGGTCGTGAGGATGCAGCCCCAGAGAGCTCCGTGCACCCCCTGCCTCGTGAGGGCGCGGCGAGATGGTCGTCTGTGAGCCGGGCCGCAAGCTCCCAGCACACACCCAGTCCGCCAGCTCCCCAGTCTTGGACTTGCCGGCCGCTGGAGCTGTGAGCAGTGTGTGTGTAAGCCGCCTGGTCTGTGGTGGTCTGTGCCCTCAGCCTTCCCAGGCGGGGACAGCAAGAAAGGGAGCTGCGCCCTCCCGGCCACCAGCCTCTCAGGCTCCGTCTCCCCTCCAGTTGGCTGGCAGTGGGCGTCCCTGGGGCCAGATGCCCACCAAGCTTTCTGTGACGTCGCGCCAGCTTCCAGGAAGCACTTACTCAATGTCCAGAGTGTGGAACACCATGGTGGACTTCCTGGCTGGGGCCAGGCTCGACGCGCCAGCAGCATGGCCCCAGCCAGTGTAGCCCTGGCGCCCGGAAGCATACTTTCCATTTGGATTGTGTTCCCCACAAGCCTTGAATTCTAGTTCTGCTGGCCTTTGAGGCCACACGTCCTCAGCACTGCTCGCTGTGTTCCCCTTCTCTCGGGGCTGCTGCCCGTTTTCCTGACAACTTTATTGAGATACAGTGCACATACCGTGTCATTCACAGCTGACCCTACGCAGTTCAATGGCTTTTAAGAGTCCAGAGCTCAGCAACCATCAGCATAATCAATTTTAGAAATTGTTCTTACCCCAAAAAGAAATCCAGCACCTTTTTTTTTTTTTAAAGATTTTATTCATTTATTTGAGAGAGAGAGTGCACAAGCAGGGTGAGGGGCGGAGGGAGAAGCAGGCTTCCCGCTGAGCAGGGAGCCCGCTGCGGGGCTCGATCCCAGGACCCTGGGATCATGACCTGAGCCGAAGGCAGATGCTTAACCGACTGAGCCACCCAGGTGCCCCGAAATCCAGCACCCTTTAATCCTTACCCCAACCTCCCTAAACTACCCCCCCATCCCTCTATGGATTTGCCTGTTGTGGACATAACAACATATATAAATGGAATCGTAAGTTCTCCAGGGCTTCTGGACCCTTTCTTGAATGTCATTCCCTGGTTCCTCCCACGTTCCCTCCACTTCCAGGGAGCCCCCAGTCTCAGACTGGCCTTTGCTCACCACAAATGCTGGAAGTTCTGTCAGCCTATGGTGTCTGCTGTCTGCTCAATGTCAAGAGCGTTGAGAGCATGTGTAAATAAAGCCTTGCCTTGCTTTTTGTATTATTCTGAAACATGGCTAATAAAATCCTGCTTCACCCAGAAATGCCATTCCAAGAACAGATGTCCTCCAAGCTGTGGTTTTCCTACCACTCAAGCCCCTCTCCTAAATAGAGTACAGCCGAAGTGGCTCAAGGGGATGGAAGGACCCGCAGTCAACATGCGACCCAAACCTAGAGTGGAGCAATGACCCGTGCCCAGCATCCAGCTTCCAACTCCTGAGTGGATTTGCATGCATCCCTGCCTGCTGTCTGGATCTTAGTCAAGAAGGGAGGAGGGGGGTGGGAATGATTAGATAGTGGTATAGACATGCTTTCCAACTTCACTTCTATCCCAGTTTCTCTTTTCTGCTTGGGAAGGACCTCAGAGGTGTTCAGGCTCTGAGGGGTTGGTCAGTCACTTGAACATCCAGCACTTTGAGTTGGAATCTCCAAATGCCAGGGTATGATGGATTTTACTTCATCTCTGCTTGTCTTTGAAGATTAAATAAGACATAAAGGAGTGGAAGATGTACTTACAATGCAATGGGAAGTTTTAATCCGATGGCCTTTAGACTCTGCAGTTGATGTCCTCCCTTCCCAAGTAAATAAGGGCAGTGCCAGGCCCACTTCTGCTCCAACGCTTCCAGAAAAAACCTGCCAGTTCAGGGCCATGGGACCGCGGCTGCTCCAGGCTATGCAATAAAGTAAGGGCCCAAGTATGCTTGAGCTGGTATTCCAGCCCTGGCCTTGGGTCTCTGGTCGGGTGGCTGCAGAGAGAGTTTCTTTATTTTTTTAATTTTAGGGTTTTATTTATTCATTTGAGAGAGCAAGCACAAGCAGGGGGAACTGCAGGCAGAGGGAGAAACAGGCTCCCCACCAAACAAGGAGCCCGATACGGGACTCAATCCCAGGACCCCGGGATCATGACCTGAGCCGAAGGCAGACGCTTAACCAATTGAGCCACCCAGGCACCCAGAGAGAGGTTCCTTAAAAAGAGGCTAGCAACAGTTAACCCAAGGCTGGGGCCCTGGCTCTGCTGCTTGCCAGCCCTGTGATTGATCAGGGGATCTTCCTGAGGTCTCAGGTTGCTGGAGGTGCAGCAGAGGCTCCTCCCTCATAGAGGTCTCATGAGGAGTGGATGGAACATCATGTGAGGTGCTTGAGTGGTGTCCCACAGACGGGAGCACTCAGCACACGGTGGCCCTTGTTCCGTCCAGGTGTTGCCACCCATACACACTGCTGCCCTTGGGAGGAGTCCAGAGGCTCCCTTGGGTCTCATTGCCTCTCAGTAAGGAGCACTCTGCCCGGGTTCTGGGTCAGAGCAGTTGAGAAATGTGGGGCACTGTTTAGCCTTCTTCCTGCTGTTAGAGCTTTCTTACTCTAGTGTTTGCTTTTTCAGCAATATACGATCCAATAGTCTATATTATGGGAGAATATAAAATAAAGCAACTGCCCCCAGCCCATGGGTACAGGCTGTGAAGTTGGGGTGCCCACTCACAGCCTCCCACATCACTCCTAAATGGCTTCATGGTCCATCTTCTTGCTTTTGGCCTCACCCCAGCCCTCCATGCCCTGCCGCCTCTCCCAGATCTTGGCGCTGGGGGCACATTCGCATCCTGTCCATTTGGGTTGGTTGAGGCAGGTGAAGTGCCCTGGAGAACCAGCCTTTGTCCGTTAGAGGAAAATGGAGTCCCCTCTCTCATGATTTCAAGGATAACAAGAGGTCTTGTCCAACATGCCTTCCCAGACCCCAGTTCCTGGATTCCCTTCCTAGGAGGAGTAGTTCCCTAGGCTGTTAGTTTACTGGATCCTTCCCTTCTGATCAGAGAGGAAGAAGATACAACAGTGACCTGAGAGGAAAGAGCAGAAAAGAATGACGCACGATTGGCTGGCCCCTGACTTTTGCTCAGTGCCGCTTCCTTGGGACTCACACAGAATAGGAAAACCAGCCCCTGCTTTTTAGCCAGACCATTCAGCTTTAATAAGGAGAAGTGGAACTCTATTAACAGCTTGGTCTGAAGGCTGCCTGTGGTCGTGCAGAGTGTGGAGACAGACCTGGGTTCAAATCTAGATTCCCTTCCTGACTCTAGTGTGGTATTCAGCAAGCTACTCTATCTTTCTGGACCTCAGGAAAATGGAGCTGAAGCCCCCTTGCAGATGACTGTGAGGAGGAAATGAGCTGCTGTGCATCAAGGGCCTGCCACAGGCGAGCACAGGATGTGTCTCCGGGCTCCTCCGGAGGGCCAGGACTGCAGGGTCAGACTCAAGCCCTCGGCAAGGCCTCAGCGCGGCCCACTCTGAATACACCGTCCGCTCACATGCCATTTCTTTATCTTTCACAGAGTGCTTTCGTTGTATGGTCCCGCCGACCACAGCGGTGGGAGCTAGCTTGCTTACCTGTCAGAAACGTGTCAATATAACGTGCTTAGTCAAACTCATCATCTTATTTTACATCTCGATTTAGGAAGAAAGGAAGACATGGTCTTATGTTTTTCTGTCATTGTTTTACATGTGAATGTTGTCCCCCATTGTGATTATCAATGTCTTGAGGAAAAGGACCAGTTTTGCATATGCCACCTCACTTAATTATTACCATAGCCTTGTGAGGTAATAGTGCTCCTGGGTGATAAGTGAGGAAGACACCCCAGGAGGGGAGGTCAGTGCCCACTGCCACCGCTGGTAGGAGGCAGAGCAAGCCCAGGACCGGCGTTCCCATGCTCTGAGTTCGCCTCTTTTGCCGTCTGGGTCCACCCACCGTGTGGCCTTTGCAATGGCCACAAGCGCCACAGGGCAACAGCGCAGAGTGGTTTGAATGGTACCAGCTGTGTCTGTGCTACAACAAAAACGATTATTTTTGTGCAGACTCAATGTTCTGTCAGACTTCACAGTCCCCTTTGTGTTGTTTTGTTGTTGTTGTTGTTTTAAAAAAGGCGTTGTTCTCATTCATACGTAATTCATGCCTCTGGCTGGGGCATAAGTCAGAGAGGAGGGCAAAGTATTTGAATATAAATTCCTCAGTCTTTCCTTTGGGAAGTTATTCTTAGAAGGAAATGGGTGTGAAAGCCCCAAGTGTCTGGGGAAATGTCTCTCAGGCCAAGAGCCCACCTGTTGGCTCTGCCTATGGGAGGCCTGCCTAGACACCCCCCAGATCAAGGCCAAAGCCACCCCGCCTCCCTGCATAGTGCCAACCACCTAGAAGGAAATGGCCAAGTGTATCCACAATGTTAACACAAGCCTATAAAATGATGACAAATGTCACAGTGACACTTAAGAATTTAGTAAGGAAACCAGGACAGGAAAGATCTTAAAACAAACCACACAGGAAGCTTGTCACAAGTCTCAAGTTTTTTATTTTCAGAACAGAGGCTGGTTTTATTTTTAAAAAGAAAAAGGGGCGGGGGAAACGTGCTCAATGCTAGTGAGGTGCCACTTCCCTTCTCCCAGGCTCTAACTTCCAGCCAGCTCTCTTCCCCAAAAACACATGGACTCAGAACAGCCTTTAGAGGGGGGCCGATCCAACCCCCTTTTACAATCCAGAGAGTCAGAGGCTCAGATCAAGGGCATGCCTTACTGGCACACACGTTAGAGGCCAGCAGTCTGAATTCTGAACCCGGGCTACTTTCCTGTGAATCATGAGCCTCAGGCTGGCATGAGCCTCAGGAAACAGTGCACCTCCTGTTTATGAGACCCCACACAGGGAAACATCTCCAGTTTGAACCCCCCACTACAGATGCCCCTAGAAAGCAAGAAAAATGAAACTTTAGGGGTCATGTCTCATTTTGAGTGGGGCAAAGAAAGAGTAAAACACTCAAGAAAAAAACACCAGAAGGAAGGGATTGACCCCTGAGCGCAAAGTGCTTGCACCAGATGTTTGAAAGAGAACGTCCAGGGGTGAGTGGGGGGCCCGCAGACAGAGCCTGAGCAGGCCCAGCCTCTGCCAGGGCTGGCCCGGGTGCCGACAGTCTCTCGACGTACCTAGGGACGTGGTAGCTCATTGGAACCTATCACAGCCTCCCACCAGAAAACTCAACAGCACTCAGTGGGGGAGACCACCATCCAAACAGGAGAAAGGGGGTGGGGCAGGGGCCAGCCAGGGGCTGGCCATGGCTCAGACACAAAGTCCATTCACAGCCACTGAGATTACGTAGCAGAGAAACAGAGCGAAGCTGGAGAGAGATGGAGACCTGGGGAGCGGTCTGGGCCCAGGACTTTGAGCACACCGAATTCAAAGGGAAAGGATATGGGGGCGGGAGGAGTGCTGAGACAGAAAAAAAAGACTAGTTGCAAAATCCAACCCGCTAATATTGGACCTAGGAGGGTGAGGGGCTGGGAGCACAGATGATACATTGAGTGTAAACATGTTTCCTCCATCGTTCCCCACTGTGACAGTAGGGGAGTTTCAGAAGGACTCTGGTCAAGACATCAGCCCCTCTGTGTCTCTATCTACATGGAAGTCTTCTATCAACAAACCCCCAAGAAGTTGGGAGAGAAGGGCCTCAAGTAAAAAACTGAGGCCCAGAAAGCAAAGTGAGTGCCATCAAAGCTCGTGAGTGACAGTCAAAACTACAATCCATGACTTCTGGTCCTTTGTCCGGGGTTCATTACACCACACAAAGCATACGAAGGGGGGAAGGGCAACAAAAATTCTCACAGTTCTGCCCCACCCCACCCTATTCTGGGGTGGAGGGAAGTGAGTATTTCCTGGCCTTGCTGCCAACTGTCCTCCTGCATTCTTACCTCCCCTAAAAACTTACCCTCAAAGATTCCAAGAGTGATGTCCCACATCCAGACTATAGGTGGGCAACCCCTGGGTGTCCCTGGTCATTAATCTCAAAAGAATGCCAGGGAGGAAGGCAGGGCAGGGGGAGGATCTGCCCAGCCTCTCCATGCAGCCTGCCTTCTCCTTAGAAATTCTCTTAACCAGAGCAGAGGACAAAGGTCATCACCACCCTTTCTGATCCACACCAGGCTTCCTAGAGGAAGGACAGATGGGGAATTGGATTTCCTGGAGCCAATGGGAGCCCCAACTTCACATCTATCCAGGAACCCCACCAAAGCTGAGCCAAGATCTGACCCAGTCAGCAACAAACCTCGGAAAGGATAAGAGTTCTGGGTGCAGTGGGAGGGAGAGCGGGAGGGCAAGCCAATGGCTGATACTCCACAGACCCTGTAATAAGACAGGCACCAAACCCCAGCTGGATCCAGTGGCCATGTTGAATGCAACTTCTGAGTATTTTCCCTTTATTTTTTGCAAGCAGCATCAGTGTATGATGCAACAAAAGTTGAAAGCACGGAGGTAGAAATGCTCACTCACCCAAGAAAGGGTGTGGTTTGGTCCTTAGAGTATGGACCCTCTCCTCCCCCAAGCTGAGAAGAGAGGAGTAGAATTGAGGAAGATCCTGGGTGAGCGTCTCCCTTGGAGGAGAGCAACTGGGCAGCTCCCAGGAGCCCAGCTCTTTCTGGAAATTAATTCATAGCCACAAATTCAGGTAGGAATGAGGGTGGTCGTATGTGGTGGGAAGGACAGGACCTCCCCAGATCTCCTACTGATTGCAAGGGGCCACAGTGCGGACACAAGAAAACTATACTACACACACACACAAACACAGTCTTTGCATCTACCATCTGGAAAAAAATCCAATAGACACGTCAGGGGAACAGTGGATTCTGGATCAGTTTCAAGGCGTGGGACAATGACCACTAACCACAGCCTATAAGAAGCCGGCACTTCCAAGCGAGGGGGACGGCTTAAGGCCCAGCACCCCTGTCTGGGCACCCCCTTTTCACCATTCTCCCCCAAAATGGACAGGAATTAGGATGGTGGTGGGAAAAGCAAGAAGCAGAGGTATCCGGCCCCTGGAGGCTAGGTTAGGGTAGGGCATGGAGAAGGCAGACTATAGTAGTAGTAAGTGGACCTTCCTCCTTCACCATTAGTTGCTGGTCTCCCTCCAAGCAGTCTTGACCCAAGGGGTGCAGAAGGACACACTGGCCCTTAGCCCTATTAACAGTTCCGTCTTCCAAATACAGCCTGATTAAATCTGGGTGAGAGACAGTCAAAGGACAAGGGGCTGGGGTCTCTCAACCCCAAAGCAAGCCCCTCTCCCTTATCCCTCCTCAATTCTGGGACGCCACGGCCAGGGTATTGACATAGCCATGGGCACCCCCCTCGTTCTCCGAGATGCAGTGGCCCAGCTGGGAGCCTCCCTGAGGTGGTGGTGGTGGTGGTGGTGGCGGGGCAGAGGGCGGAGGGCCGTAGCCCCCTCTCCCCCGACTGGGGGAGGCCTGACTCCCCCGGTCCCAACAGCCCTCTAGGGCTTCCAGGCCGCGGCAGCCGAGGAAGAAGAGGTTCTTGAGCATGAAGATGGAGAGCGGCTGCTGGTAGCTCACCACCAGGAGGCAGCGCAGCGCCAGCAAGGGCACGTCCACCAGGCAGCCGCCCAGCAGGCGCAGAAGGCGGCTACAGCTGCCCGGCCCTGAAGCCTGGCCCCAGGACGAAGCTGCCGCTGCGGCGTTGAGCTCATAGAGCCAGAGCACCGGCGAGGCGAGGGTGAGGAAGTAGACGGCGATGAGCAGGTAGCGCAGGTGCGCGGGTAGCGGCACGCGGCCTTCCAGCATCAGCTCCACCAAGGTGAAGCTGTCGAGCAGGTCCAGACACGTGCCCAGGAAGCAGCCCGCGGCTCGGTGCTGCTGGGGCTGCAGGAGCAGGGGTCCCGCCGAGCCAGGGGGGGCGCCCGCCTCGCTGATGGCCCGCACCAGGCTGTAGAGCAGGGGCACAGACAGCGCCATGGTGAGGCGGAAACCCGTGGTGCCGAACGGCGCGCGCAGCTCGATGAGGTCCAGGATGGACGTGCCCAGGATAAGCACCACCTTGGGCGTGAAGGCGATGGAGTAGATGAGCCAGGCCAGATAGGCGAAGGCGAACTCGCCCGCTGCCCCGGCAGCGCCCGGGCCGCCCCCCGGGCCACCTGCGCCCCCGCGGCCGCCGCGCGCCTTGGCCCCCGCCGTAGCCCCAGCGGAGGCGGCCGAGGCGGCGGGCAGGTGTAGGGGCGGCGCGGCGTGGTGGTGGTGCTGGTGGTGGTTGTGCGCGCCGCTCGCCGCGCCGCCCCGACGGCCCCGGCTGTTCTTGGCGAAGAAAATGGCCCAGCCCACCACCACCACCAGGTCGGTGGCGATCCAGGAGCACCAGTACAGGTCGGTGACGGCGATGAGGTACAGGTCCAGCAGACCGCCCTGTGCCAGCAGCAGCACCACGGACAGCGCCTGGTAGCCCCAGCGGCACCCCGGGCTGGGGGCGCAGCCTCGGCGCCGACCCCTGCGGCCCGAGCGGGCCGGACGGCCGCAGCAGCAGCAACACGAACAGCAGGAGGTGCCGCTGCCGGTCCCGGTGCCGCCCGCGCCCCCGGCCGAGCGGCCCCCGGGGCCCCCGACGGCCCCAGCCGCAGCGCCCACGCCGAAGTCCGCGGCTGTCATGCTGCAGGAGGAGGTGGGCGTGGAGGTGGAAGAGGAGGTGGCGGCCGAGGAGGAGAAGGCGGCGGGCGCGGGGTCGGCGGCTGGGGCGCCCCCCTGAGCCGGGGGTCCCGGGAGGCCGGCGGCGGCGGCTGGCACTAGCGGCTTGCTGATGCTGATGCTCTCGTCGTCGTCCTCTCTCTCGGCGCCGGTGCTGCTGCTGGGGGAGCCGCCGCCGCCCCCGCCGCGTCTGCCGCCGCCTCCCCCCCGGCTGGTGCTGGTGCTGGTGCTGCTGTCGCCCGAGCCTCTCCGGCCGCGGGAGGAACCCCCCCGGAGGAAGAGGGGCTGCAGCCGGGCAGCGGCGGGGGGCGGTGGGAAGGAGCCGGACGAGGACGAGACCGAGCGGGGGTTGCCGAGCGCTGGGTGCATTGTCCTCCGAGGAGCTCCGGGGGGCTGCCCAGCTGCTCCCTCCCCGCCAACCCCTGGCTGGCAAGGCGGCCGAGGGGAGCCGGGGCCAGCCGCCGCCTCCTCCCCAGCGGCTGGGACTCGTACCCGGGTCGGGCAGCAGCGAGATCCGGACTGGAGCCACCGGACTGGGCGAGCCAAGCCCCGGGTGCCTGGGAAGTAGGGTAGGCGAGGAGCTGAACCCACCGCGGTGACGACGGGCGAGGCGGGGGCGGGGAGCTAGCCCAGTCGGAGAGGAAAGGGAGGCTGGCGGTGGGGAAACCAGGACTGGATTCAAGGGGGAGAGGAGGAGGAGAGACCAGAGAAGGAGAAAGCCTGGCTCGCTGGATCCGCAGGAACAAAAGGGGGGAGGGGTTGCTGAGGCGCGAGAGTTGGGGTGGGGAGCTCTGTGGGGGGGCCTAAGCGATGAGAGGGGAGGAGGAGAAACGGGGAAGCGGGAGTGGGCGGGGTTGGCGCTGGGAGGACCTAACCCGAGCAGAGGATTCCTAGGGACGTCGTTCAGCGATCCCACCAGCCAGAACTGCTGAAGCGTTAGTAACCCGATGGCCTTGGTCCCCGTGTAGATCATGCCTCTGAGCACCAGGCACAGACGACAGGTTCCGGCCTCTGCTCCTGGTCAGCACAACTTCTTTTGCAGGCAGCAGGGGCAGCTTTGGCCTCTACCCCCAGTCCAGCGCCCTTTTACCTGGGGCAGCCTGCCTCTCCTTCAGGCACTTGAAAAATAACGGAGGAATCAGGCCATGCGGATTAAAAGGACCAGGAACAGCAGCCCAGACATGAATTTCTACATATTGCTGTGCCCTGCACTGGGTTCAGTGATAGACCCTCAGGGACGTCCCACTTTCCAGTGAATGGAGCAGTTTTTTGAATGTAACTGCTTGGGGAGAGAACGAAGGTTAAAGAATTATTCATGTGGCCCCAGCCAACTGAGGCTTTTGGTATTCTCAGAGGTCTTTAAAGTGGGAATTAGAAATAATAAAGATGTATCTAGCAGAGAGGAAAATAAAGGGACCTTTAGAGCTACAGGTACCTTGATAAAAACAAAGGCTCAAATTGAGTGCTGGTGAATATTACAACCTGCCACTCTGGACAGGCCCTGTGGGCTCAGAGCTCATTTTGACCCACTCCCTGGGATTTATTCCATGACTGGGGCTGGATACCCATCAGCAACTCAGGAAGGCAGCAGGTAAGAGTTATGGCGTTAGAGGTTTAGGGGAGAAAACAATGACTAGAGCATTTGGGGCTCAAAAAAAAAAATCTGAGGCTCATGTATAATGCAAACATCCCAGCCACATCAAAGCAAGGCAGGAAGCTTGTCTGCCCCTTCCTCCTTCTCCACATACTTAAGGCTGCAAGTTCCCTGCCTTGATTTCATTGCTGTTAAAACTTGTGCTGCTGGGGCTCACACCACACAGTGCCAGGGAGAAGGACGAGGGAGCACCAAGGTGGCTGCTTGCCCAGCCCTTGCCCCTAAATCTGCCTTGTGAATAAGGGTCAGTTTGGGCCAAACCTGCTTTTTCCAGTCTCTTGAAGGTCCGTCTCTACAACTAATCCATGGTAGATATGGGATTTAGAACCACTAACCTGGGGGCGCCTGGGTGGCTCAGTCGTTAAGCATCTGCCTTCAGCTCAGGTCATCATCCCAGGGTCCTGAGATCGAGCCCCGCATCGGGCTCCCTGCTCCGCGGGAAGCCTGCTTCTCCCTCTCCCACTCCCCCTGCTTGTGTTCCCTCTCTCGCTCTGTCAAATAAATAAATAAAATCTTTAAAAAAAAAAAAAAAGAACCACTAACCTGCACTATTTCCACCTGCCTCTAGCACACATAACCTTTAAAAAGTTCGATGTCCAGTCATGCCAGACAGAGATATTAGATGGTGAAAATGCTCTGGGGTCGGTGGTCTCAGCTCTGCCACTTAGCTTGTGTGATTTGGAACTGGTTATTTCCCCTCTCTAGCCTCACATTATCCAACTGTAAAAAGGGACCAATATCTACCTTAACAGGCTGTTATTAAGAGAGGTCATGAGTTCCAAGGGTTTAGCCTAGTGCCTGGCACAGAGTATGTACTCAGCTAAAGGCAGCTGGTGTTATCATAATTCCACTTAGCTCTTGTCTTAACCTCCCGGGGAACATTTCCTCACGGCACAAGTCACTAATGATGTTTTCTGGGCTGGATTCCTTCCTGAGGCCACATTCAGAATTCTGTCCCCCACAGCTTTGCACTTCAGTAAGTGCCAGGGAGCAAAGCTGCTCTCATTAGGACAGTGGTTCTTGGAGCTGGTCTCCACAGACTTCACAATGTGAGAGATTCGGCTCTGGCAGCGGTGCCAAGCCACATGGGGCAAGGTGGGGAATAAAGAGCGGGTGCAGCCCGCCCTCATGTGTGAGTGTCACAGCAGGTCCGGCAGATGTCAGGGCTGAGACAGTCCAGGTTAAAAAGCAGATTGGGGAGCTGCCAACTGCTAATGGGAGTGATTATAGCCAGGCTCCCAGCTCTCCCCCAGGGAAAACATCAGCCAACGACTAACCTGAAAGCTGACCCAAGACTTCTGCTCAAGTCAATGAAGCAGCTGAAGGAGCAAAAGCAGCGGATGAAGGCAAAGAACTGGGCTCCTGCAAGAACGCTGACACCTCTGTCCCCACGCCCCACACCTGCCGGCTCCCCTGACCCACTCACCACGCCCTCGTACTCCCCTCCTGCTCTCACCTGGCAGGCCCAGCCCCTCCTCCACACGTGCCTCAGGACAGGGATCCTCCCCCGTAACTTGAACTGTAACAGCCCTTTGAAGTTATCTTTTGTATTTCTGGGAAATGTACTGTCCATCAGTTAGATTAACTTTCTGTATGAGATCTTTTACCCCAATTTTTTCAGATCTGAGGCCCTGAATAAAAGACTACATATAATAAGGATGAGAAATCAGAGTACACAAAAGAATAAGTTGGTGGCCTGGGTATTGGAGGGATCTCCTCTTTGCACTGGGTTTTTCCTAATCTTCACACACACACACAGCCTTTGCTTCAGGCTGGAAAGGGCTTGACAAAGACATGACAAGGAGAAGAAGGAAAACAACAGACTTTCTCATATATAAAGTGAGAGCAAATATCCCACAAGGATGTAGAAAAGGGAAGACACAGTCACCAAGCACCTCATAAGCACTGAAGGTCTAACTAGATATCTTACACACAATACCTGGAAACTGAGACACAGAGAGGTTAAGCAACTTACTCCAAGTCACACAGCTAGTTAAAGTTAGATCCAGACTTCTCTCAGGGCATCCTGGGGGACAGGGACAAACTAAGCAGGTTTCAATCCAAAAAATATTTCCCTAAGAACCTGCTAAACACTGGGCACTGGGTAAGGTTCATTTGGAGACCTAATATTCTTGTCCTCCTGGAACGGAAAGGCTAAGGGCTCACTGCCTTCCTGGAGCAGCAGTGGATGGACTAGGAGTAAGGGAATGATACCCCCAGCCAGCTCAGCAGCATAGGAAAGCTCAGTGAGGCAAGGCCAACCCTTCCACATACTGAACCAAGGCCCCACTCTTTCCCGATCCATTCTCTGCTCACTATCACTGCCCTCTGTCATCTTCACAGCAAGAATAAAGAACAGGTCCAAAGAGAACTGTCAGAGGGGCGTGTGGAGCCCCACAGGTGCTCGGTGAAAAGACACAAGCAGGGTCCTCTGGTTCTCAACTACACAGTCACCATACTGACTCTGAGAAAATGAAAGGGGGGGCGCCTAGGTGGCTCAGTCGTTAGGCGTCTGCCTTCGGCTCGGGTCATGATCCCGGGGTCCTGGGATCGAGCTCCGCGTCGGGCTCCCTGTTCCGCGGGAGGCCTGCTTCTCCCTCTCCCACTCCCCCTGCTTGTGTTCCCTCTCTCGCTGTGTCTCTCTCTGTCAAATAAATAAATAAAATCTTAAAAAAAAAAAAAAAAAGAAAATGAAAGGGAAGCTGGCAGGGAACTGGGACTGAAGTAGGATGAGTCTGTGAAGCTTGGGCTTATTAGGAACTTGAAGCCTCAAAATGACTTTTAGAGCTCTCTGAAGATAGACACTATCCCTGCCCCAACTCATCCTCTAGTACCTGGAGCAAAGCTGTGCCTTGAGCTGCCCCATAGATATCTCACAGAGATGCCACTACCCTCTTGGATAAAGAAGTCCCAGCATCAGCACCTCCATGTGTCAGTCCCCAGGCTAGGTGTTGGGGTTCCAGAGACTAAAACAAAGCAAGTCTTTTCCTAGGCATTCACCCTGGGAAGGAGACACAGTGAAGTGACCGAATGCGAAAGAGGGTGCAGAAGAGGTGAAAACAGGAGTCAGTAAAGCCTTCAGAGAGGAGGGGATGTGCGAGCTGTTGTAAAAGGTGGGCAGATGATGGTTAGCAGATGGGGGGGGGGGGGGTTGAGTTGGGAGAGCATTCCAGGTAGAAGGAGCAAGATGAACAAAGTACCTATGGTATGAAATAGCAGGACACATTTAAGGAATTACAAGTATTTGACATTGCTTGCATATGAAGTGCAAGAAGATGCAATAAAAGGTAAGGCTGAGGGAAGAGGCAGGAGTTAGGTTACATAGGACCTCATATGCCACACTGAACTTGGGCTGCATTCTGAGAGAATAGGGAACTCTTGAAAGCAGAAATGTAACAAGAACAGATCTGCATTTTGGAAAAGTTGCTTTGCAGTAAAGATGATGGAATGGAGGGAAGAGAAAATGAAAGCAGAGACTATGTTCCACTTCTGGCAATACTGTGAACTAAATAATATAAAACCTCTCCAGCTCACAAAAAAACACAAGATAAAATTGAATGTCCTTTTAAATGCCCAGTTAAAAGAGTAAGATAAATTCTTGGGGCCATAAAGAAAGAGCGAACTGGAAGCCAGAATGGTAAGTGAAGTGAATGATGCTGTGAGTGCCTTCACATATGTAGGCTGTCTCAATAGGGAATGTTGTCTAAGATGGTAAGGACAAGCCATAAATAGCAATCTAATTTAAATTTACCTAATATTAATTGAAATAAATTGAAACTTAGAATTCAATTCCTCCATCTCTCTAGCAACATTTCAACTGCTCAAAAGCCCCATGTGACTAGTGGCTACCATATGGACAGCAGATATAAAACTCCATTACTGTGGCAAGTTCTATTGGACCATGCAGATGGGAACTTGGATTTAATAGCCAAACAGAGACAGGAAACCTGGCATTCAACCCAAATGAGGCAAGAAGGCAGAGCTGACCTTCCTACATAAAACCAGAACCCTCAATGAAAGGATGGACTAGAAAAACAAATCTACCACCCAAACAGGGAGACTACATGGAGACGAATGAGCATTGGCCTAGGCTGGAAGTGAAATAAAAACCTTTCCTGGAAATTCATTACCATGGGTTTATACCACGTATAGATTTGAAATTTGAATGATCTCATGCTGAAAAATTAACATAAATATTGGCTGTAGGCTGATAATAACCATGGATGCCTCTCAAAAGCAAATATAAAACAGTTCTGAAGGGACACACCTTCAAACCAGGCCTTAAAGAAGTCCCATAGATAAAACACCAGTAAAAGTGAGCTCACAATCCCAAATTACAAAACACATAAGGAAGTAACCCATCATGAATGAAAGCCAGCAGATTAAACATACAGCAAGATTAGACCCTCCCCACCCCACCACCAAGAACTTCAAATGATGAAGGCTATACCACCAATAGGTTTACTACGATTAAAAACATAAAAAAGAATACGATGCTATAAAAAAAAGAATAGTATAGAAAAAGAAAAGAATAAGGCAGGGAGAAGTACATCCAAGAATGGCAGTGTGTGGATCTCTGTGAATTTTCTCTCCAGTGAAACAACCACAACTGGTGGAAGCTATAAAAAAACAACCATTTAAAATTTCTGAAAATTGTCTTAGGGCACCCAGCAAATGGAAAAATATTTATTCAAGAAAGCATACTAAATCTCTTTAAGAATAGCAAGCGTCTGTGGCATTTAAGCCACAACCTGCTCCCTTCCCTCCCCCCGCTGAGTGTGATAGAAACTCTACTTCGGTTGAGTACAGCCAAGAAGAAGGGGCTCCCTATCTCCCAGTCTAGGATAATAGTTTCTCCCTAGGAAGGGATTTCTAATCCCACCCCCCACCCCCGCTTCCTGTGTAGAAATTCTGTGCCAAAAAAGCACAGCTGAGAGGTCTGAGGTTCCCTACTTCCACCCAGTCCCTTCTTGTAGAGTAAAAGTTCTAACCTAGGTGTGGCAGGCCAAAAATACTGGGCCAAATCACCCTGTCCCAGCTCACTGGTAGCCTAGGGGTCCCAGGCAAGGAGAAGCAAGCGGAGAAAACAAGGGCCTATAACCGCCTCCTCTCATCCCCTTCCAATTCGTAGAAAAGGTGATTCACTCCAAGAGAAGTATGTTGCCGAGCCGTGGCACAACAGCGCTGCCTTAGATGTAGAAAACAAAGAACTCTGTAGCTCAACCTAAGGAGACTGACTTTATTTGGAACAGAGTGTGGGGAAGTTCAAGTCTAAAGGCAGTGTTGAAGACAACGGAGCTCTTGGTGGTGAGTAATTTAGAGGAGGCTGATAGTTCCATGATGGAACAAGTGAAACAGTAAACTAGCTAAAAGTTTAACAGAACTAGGGAAAGAGCTAAAAAGAACCCACCTGGGGACAGAGTAAGCCTCAAAAACTGGTCTCAAGAACTACCCCTGCAAAGGGGCCCAACTCTATTGGATCAGATGTGGAGCAATTGATGCCCCAGGACATTGTCAAAAATAACAGGATAATCAGTTATCAATTAGTGAAGATTAACAGATGGGTGTGATACCAATATAGGTCGACCAGCCAGAAGCAAAACTGGGAGATCAGGGGAAAACAGTCAATGAGAACCCAGCTAAAACTGCAGCCATCCCAGGAGGGAAGGGAGACTGGGTGCATGTCCAAGGCTATTGAAGAGACATCAGAGGCTTCGCACTACAAGGAAAATAGACTTCACTGAATTTGTCCAGCCATGGATATCCATGACATCCACGATATCCATGACAAAAAGTCTTGAGGTGGGGGTGAGAGATCATGGTCAGTTTCCTGAATTGTTACAAGATATTATCTTAAATGTCCAGTTTTAAAACATTATGAAACATATAAAGAAAAGAGGAAAGTGTAACTCATACATAGGGAAAGAAAGCCAGACAACAGAAACTGTTATTGAGGGGCCCAGACACTGGCTTTAGGAGACAAATACTTCAGAGCAGCTACTATAAATATGTTCAAAGAACTAAAGGAAACCACACTTAAAGAATTATAGGAAAGTATAATGACAATGTCTCATCAAATAGAAAATATGAAGAGACAGAAACAATAATAATAATACCAAATGGAAACTTTAGAGTTGAAAAGTTCAATAACTAAAATGAAAAATTCATTAGAGGGACTCAACAGTACATCTGAGCTGGCAGAAAAAAGATTCAGCAAACTAAAAGATACATTGATATAGATTAAACACTCTGAAGAACAGGGAGAAAAAAGAATGAAGAAAAAAATGAACAGAACCTCAGAGAGATAATGGGACACCATTAATCATATCAACATACACATAATGAGAGTACTTGAAAGAGAGAAAGAAAAAAGCAGAAAAAAAAATTCAAAGAAATAATTTCTTGAAAACTTCCCAAATTTGATGAAAACTATTAATCCACACATCCAAGAATTCAACAAACTCCAAGTAGCATAAATGCAGAGATCTAGACAAATCATAGTCAAAATGTTAAAAGCAAAAGACAAGAAAGAAATCTTGAAAACAGCAAGAACAACATCATATACAAGGAAATCCCAATAAGATTAACAGTTAACTTTTCATCAGAAAGAGTAAAGGCCAGGGGTGCCTGGCTGGCTTGATCAGTGGAGCATGCAACTCTTAATCTCAGGGTCCTGAGTTCAAGCCCCACATTGGGCATGGAGCCGGAAGGAAGGAAGAAGGAAGGAAGGAAGGAAGGAAAGAGGGAGGGAGGAAGGAAGGAAGGAAGGTGGAAGGAAGGAAGGAGGGAAAGAAAGAAATGGGAGAGGGAGGGAGGAAAGGAAAGGAAAGGGAAAGAGAAAGAGGGAAGGAAGGAGGGAGGGAGGGAGGGAGGGAGGGAAGGAAGGAAGGAAGGAAGGAAGGAAGGAAGGAAGGAAGGAAGGGAGGGAGGGAGGGAGGGAGTAAAGGCCAGTGGCAGTGGGATGACATATGCAAAGTGCTGAAAAAAAAAGTGAAACAAGGGATGCCAGGGTAGCCCAGTCCATTAAGCAGCAGACTCTTGGTTTTGGCTCAGGTCGTGATCTCATGGGATCAAGCCCTGCACTGGGCTCCACACTCAGCAGGGAGTCTGCTTGGGATTCTTTCTCTCTCCCTCTGCCCCTCTCCTTACTAACATGCTCTCTCTCTCAAATAAATAAATAAATCTTAAAAAAAAAAAAAAAAAAGTCAAGCAAGATTCTTATATCCAGCAAAACTATCTTTCAAAAATGAAGATGAAATAGACATTTCTAGACAAGCAAAATCTGAGAAACCTATTGCTGGCACGGCTACCTTATTTTTAAAATGTTATACTGAAGGACGTTCTTCAGGCTGAAAACAATAATTCAAATCCACACACAACAAAAACAGAGTGCCAGTAAAGGTCATTATGTAGGTAATTATAAAAAATAATGAGTACTTCTACTCCTTTCTTCTAAATTATGTATAAAGCAATTGCAGTAAAGGTTCTCATGTAGGTAATTATAAAATATAATACAACTGCACATTTCTTCTTTCTTCCAACTCCTTTAAAAATTATATCTTTTTATCAAATGGTACTGGAACAACTGGTGAACATCCACATGCAAAAAAAAAAAAGGAAAAAAAAAGAATCTTACACCCTTCACAAAATTAACTCAAAATGGATCACAGACCTAAATGTAAAACACATAAAACTCCTAGAAGATAACATAGGAGAAACTCTAGATGACCTGGATTTGGTAATGACTTTTTAGATACAAACACCAAAATCATGATCCCTGAAAGAAAGAATTGATAAGACAGACTTCATTAAAATTAAAAATTTCTGCTCTGCAAAAGACATTGTTGAGAGACTGAAAAAAACCACAGACTAGAATATTTGCAAAAGACATATTTGATAAAGGAATATTATCCAAAACACACCCAGAACTCTTAAAATTCAACAATAAGGAGACAACCCAATTAAAAAATGGGCCAAAGACCTTAACAGACATCTCACTAAAGAAGATAAACAGAGGGCAAATAAGCACATGGAAAGATCCTAAACATTACATATCAGAGAAATGCAAATTAAAACAACAATGAGGGGGCACCTGGGTGGCTCAGGCGTTTTAAGCATCTGCCTTCAGCTCAGGTAGTCCTGGGATCAAGCCCCACATCGGGCTCCCTGCTCGGCAGGAAGCCTGCTTCTCCCTCTCCCACTCCCCCTGCTTGTGTTCCCTCTCTCGCTGTCTCTCTCTCTCTCTGTCAAATAAATAAATAATATCTTTTAAAAAATTAAAAATAAAAGAAATGCAAAATGATACAGCCACTTTGGAACACACTTCGGCATTTCTATAAAAATAAACATACTATTACCATATGATCCAGCAATTGCACTTCTTGGTATTTACCCAAGGAGTTTAAAACTTATATCCACACAAAAACCTGCACATGGATATTTATAGCAGTTTTATTCCTGATTACCAAAACGTGAAACCAAGATGTCCTTCAATATGTGAATAAACTATACAAACAATGAAATATTATTCAGTGCTAAAAAGAAATGAGCTATCAAGCCATGAAAAGACATGGAAGGGGGCAACTGGGTGGCTCAGGTCATGATTCAGAGATCGAGCCCTGCATGGGGTTGGACACTCAGTGCAGAGACTGCTTAAGACTTTTTCTCCCTCTCCCTTTGCCCCTCCCCCAGCTCAGGTATGCAGGCTCTCCCTCTCTCTAATAAGTAAAATCTTAAAAAAAAAAAAAAAAAAAGACATGGAGGAACCTCCAATGCATATTACTAAGTCCAAAAAAAAAAATAGCCAATCTCAAAAGCCCACATACTATATGATTCCAACTATATGACATTCTGGAAAGGCAGAACTATGGAGAATATAAAAAGATCAGTGTTTGCCATGCGTTAGGAGAAAGGGAGGAATAGGTGAACAAAGGGGGATTTTTAGGGCAGTGAAAATACTCTGCATGGTATTATAATGATGGATACAGGTCATTATACATTTGTCTAAACCTACAGAATATATATCACAAAGAGTGAACCTTAAGGGAAACCATGGACTTTGGGTGATTATGATGTGTCAATATAGGTTCATCCTATCCTTATGAAAAAGATGTGCCACTCTAGTAAGTGATGTTGATAATGGGGGGAGGCTATGCATTTGTGGGGACACAGAGTATATGAAATAACTCTGTACTATTCTCTCAATTTTGAGAACGTAAAACTATTAAAATTGTCTTTTGAAAAATCCAATTGCAGGGGCACCTGGCTGGCTCAGCTGGTAGAGCATGTGACTTTTGATCTCATGGTTGTGAGTTCAAGCACCAAGTTGGGCATAGAGATTACTTTAAAACACACACACACACATAACTGCATATAATTTTAATTGTATTGTTGGGCCTTTAACACATAGAAATACAATATATTTGACAACAACAACATAAAGGAGGTGGTTGGGAGCAAAGCTGTATTAAAGGATCAAACATCAGATGGTAACCTGAATTCTCAGAAATGAAGAGAACCAGAAATGACAAACTTTATATAGTTTCTCTCCCTTCTTTCTTTAGAAGACATAAAATTAGGGGTGCCTGGGTGACTCAATTGGTTAAATATCAGACTCTTGATTTCAGCTCAGCTCACGACCCCAAGGTCCTGGGATTGAGCCCTGGGTCAGGCTCCATGCTGAGTGTGGAGCCTGCTTGAGAGTCTCTCTCTCCCTCTCCCCCTTCCCCCCACTCATGCTCGCTCTCAATCAATAAAAGACAAAATTATATAAAGTCATAATTACAACAAAGTATTGTTCGGTTTGTAACATATATAGATAGAGCATGTTTATCAGTAATAGGACTAAAAAGGGAAGGGAATAAAAAGACACAGAAGTATAGTTTCTAGGGTGCCTGGGTGGCTCAGTCGGTTAAGTGTCTGCCTTCGGCTCACCAGGGTACTGGGATCGAGCCCCATGTCCAGCTCTCTGCTCAGCAGGGAGCCAGTTTCTCCCTCTCCCTCTCTCCCTCCCTGCTGCCTGTGCTCGCTCTCTCTGTCAAATAAATAAAATCTTAAAAAAAAAAGAAGTATAGTTCCTGTATCTCACTGGAATTAAATTAGTATAAATCTGAAGTAGATTCTCATAAGCTAAGATGGTATAAGCTCTAAAGCAACCACTAAGAAAATAACTAAAAATTTAATTTGAAATTAAAGGAGTTAAATGTTATACAAGAAAAAAATCACTTAATACAAAAAATATTTCTTTAAAAATTAGAACCTCAGATTTCAAATATATAGTCATTGAAAATAATTTAATAGATGAATTAAGCAGAAAATTACACAACTGAAGAGAGTTAGTAAATTTAATAATATATCTGAGGAGATTCTCTAGAATGCAGAACAGAGAGCTAGAGAGTGGAATATATAAAAGAGAGATCAAAAGACATGGTGGATGAGTTGGGAAGATCCAAAATATGCCTAAAGAAGTTCCAGAAGGAGAAAACAGAAACAATGGGAGAAAGACAATAAAGAAATTTTAGCTGAAAAATTTCCAAAATTGGTGAAAGAACTTCTCCAGTCTAGAGATTTAGAAATTGCAATGAGTCCTAAACAGGGTGAATAAAAATAAACATACTCCTAGATGCTTTGAAGTCAAACTACAAAATGTCTAAACAAGGAAAAGATCTTAAGAGAAACCAGACAGTAAAAACAACTTACTTACAAAGAACAAGTCAGATTGACAGCAGACTTTTCATCAGAAATAAGAGAAGCCAAAATGCAACTATGATTTAAAAAAATACAGCTAGAGGCATCTGGATGGCTCAGTTGGTTGGGTGTCCGACTCTTGGTTTCAGCTCAGGTCATGATTTCTGGGTCATGGGGTCGAACTCTGCAATTGGTGGGAAGTATGCTTGAGATTCTCTCCCACTGCCCCTCCCCCCACTCGTGCTCGCTTGCTGTCTCTAAAATAAATAAATCCTTAAAAAATACAGCTAAATATATCCGTAATCACAATAAATGTCCCATTAAATAACAGATTATCAGATTAGATTTTTTTTTAACTTCTAGCTATACGCTTTTTATAAGAAATAGCCCTAAAACATAAAGACAAAGATTGAAAGTAAAAGGCTGAAGGGGTGCCTGGATGGCTCAGTTGATTATGTGTCTGCCTTGGGCTCAGATCATGATCTCAGGGTCCTGGGATCAAGCCTCATGTTGGGTTCCCTGCTCAGCAGGGAGTCTGCTTCTCCCTCTCCCTCTGCCCCTCCTCCCCACTCGTTCTCTCTCCCTCAAGTAAAGTCTTTTAAAAAAAAAAAAGGCTGAAATATATATATATAATGTATTTTTAGTACATTTATGTAAATAAACCAGGCAAATATTAACTAAAAAAAAGCTTTGGCTATATTACTAAAAATAAAATGTATGCCCCCTCAATTATTAGGGGTAAAGGATTTCACCATATCATGATTTAAAAAAGACAATATAACACAGTGGGCGCCTGGGTGGCTCAGTTGGTTAAGCGACTGCCTTCGGCTCGGGTCATGATCCTAGAGTCCCGGGATCGAGTCCCACATCGGGCTCCCTGCTCAGCAGGGAGTCTGCTTCTCCCTCTGACCCTCTTCCCTCTTGTGCTGTCTCTCATTCTCTCTCTCAAATAAATAAATAAAATCTTAAAAAAAAAAAAAAAAAAAGGCTAAAGACAATATAACACAGTAATTACGGGCACACTCTAAAGCTAGATTCAAATCCTAATTCCACCACTTAGAAGCTGGGTGACCTTTGGCAAATTACTTAATCTCTGTCATCAATTTTCTCATCTGTAAAATGGGGACAATAATAGTACTTACTTCACAGAATTGTTATGAGGGGGAAAAATTAATGTATAATTAATATATTGAAAGCACTTACAAAATCCTTGGAACATAGTCCTATATAAGTACTTGCTGGTACAAAAGGACCAAGTTCCAGAAAGACGTAATTCTGAACTTGTACGTACCAAATAACATAGCCTCAAAACGTATAAAGCAAAAATGGATAATTATGAGACATTGGCAAATATATATATATATTTTTAAAGATTTTATTTATTTATTTGAGAGAGAGAATGAGATAAGAGTATGAGAGGGGGGAGGGTCAGAGGGAGAAGCAGACTCCCCACTGAGCAGGGAGCCCGATGCGGGATTCGATCCTGGGACTCCAGGTTCATGACCTGAGCCGAAGGCAGTCGATTAACCGACTGAGCCACCCAGGCGCCCTATTTTTTTTTTTTTTAAGATTTTATTTATTTGACAGAGAGAGAGAGTGAGAGCAGGAACACAAGCAAGGGGAGCAGGAGAGGGAGAAGAAGGCCTCACACTGAGCAGGGAGCCCGACGCGGGACTCGATCCCAGGACCCCGGGATCATGACCTGAGCCGAAGGCAGATGCTCAACGACTGAGCCACCCAGGCACCCCGCAAATATTTTATTATAGTGGGGGATATAAACACATCTCTTAGTAATGGATAGATCAAATAGTTGAAACACTGGTAAAGAAATACAGTTTTGGGCGCCTGGGTGGCTCAGTTGGTTAAGCGACTGCCTTCGGCTCAGGTCATGATACTGGAGTCCCGGGATCGAGTCCCGCATCGGGCTCCCTGCTCAGCAGGGAGTCTGCTTCTCCCTCTGACCCTCCCCCCTCTCATGCTCTATCTCATTCTTTCTCTCAAATAAATAAATAAAATCTTAAAAAAAAAAAAAGAAATATAGTTTTAACTGCATCATTAACAAGCTTGATATAATGGCTGAATATAGAACTGTGTATCCCCCAAATTAGATTACTACACATTGTCTACAAATACATGTGCAAGGGCTCCTGGGTGGCTCAGTCACTGAGCGTCTGCCTTTGGCTCTGGTCATGATCCTAGGGTCCTGGAATCGATCCCGGCAGCGGGCTCCCTGCTCCGCGGGAAGCATGATTCTCCCTCTCCCACTCTCCCTGCTTGTGTTCCCTCTCTCGCTGTGTCTCTCTCTGTCAAATAAATAAATAAAATCTTAAAAAAATATATATATATGTGCAACATTACAAAACCTGACCGTGTACAGACTATATTCCTTGACCTCAAAGCAATTAGATTAGTAACACAGTAACAGAAAGATAACCAACCACTCCCCATACATTTGGAATATTTTATTATTTTTTTAAACAGATATTTAGGAGTTTTTGTTTTGTTTTTAGAGTTAGAGATTTTATTTGAGAGAGAGCGAAAGAGCACAAACGGTGGGGAGAGGCAGAGGGAGAAAAGCAGACTCCCTGCTGAGCAGGGAGCCCAACACAGGGCTTGATCCCAGGACCCTCAGATCATGACTTGAGCCGAAGGCAGACACTTCACTGACTGAGCCACCCAGGTACCCCCATTTGGAATATTTTAAAACATACTTTCCAATAATTCATGTAAAAATTGGAAAATATTTAGAGCTAAATGATTACGAAAATACTGTCAAAATTAATGTGACACAGCCAAAGCAAGATTTAGAGCAAAATTTATAGCCTTAAACGTTTGTTACAAAAGCAGGAAGACTAAAAATTAGTAGGTTAAGCATCCAAATAAGTGGGAGAAAGAACAGAGTAAATGCAATGAAAACATAAAGAAAATATTAAAGAACAGAAATAATTAAAATTTACATTTACATACACAAATATCTGGCATAATTTATTAAGTAAAAAGGGAGAAAGTATAAATAAAACAATATTAGGAATGAAAAAGGACATCTAAGTATAGAAACAATGGAGATTTATAATATTATGAACAATGTTATACCAATGTATTTGAAGATTTAGAGAAAAATGGTAAATGCCCTAGAAAAACTGTCATATATAGCAAAATCTGAATATATATTTAAATCTTAAAGAAATTGAATCAGTAATTAAAAGCATCCCCCACAAAATTTACCAGGTCCAGATAATTATGTGTTCCACCAACATTCAAGAAACTGACAATTCTATTTTATTTATTTTTTTTAAAGAGACAAGTATTTTTCTTTTTCTTTTTTTTAATATTATTTATTTATTTGACAGAGAGACACAGTGAGAGAGGGAACACAAGCAGGGGGAGTGGGAGAGGGAGAAGCAGGCTTCCCACAGAGCAGGGAGCCGAATGCGGCTCGACCCCAGGGCCCTGGGATCATGACCTGAGCCAAAGGCAGACGCTTAATGACTGTGCCACCTGGGCGCCCTGATAATCCTATTTTAAACAAGCTGCTACAGAAAATAGAAAAAGATAAAATGGACCACCATTTCTGAGGCTAATATAATCGATATCAAAACCAGACAAAGACAGCAGAAAATAATTAAAATATATAGGCCAATCTCATTTATGAACATAGACAAAGAGCTCCTAAACAAATGCTAGCTAGTAGCAGCCAGCAATATGCAACATAACCAATTAGGTTTTAGCACAAGGATGCAAGGAAGATGAAGAGATGAAAAAAAAAATCTACACTGTAACTTATCACATTAATAGATTAAAGGATAAAAGCATTTATAATTTATACATATACTCAGTAAGTATAAACAACTTCCAACATTTATTAAACAAAAATTTAGCAAAACAGAATTTCTTTAGCCTAGTAAATAGTAATATGGCAACAAAGACAGGGTAGATGCTGATCATTTCTTTTTTCTAGGCACAAAGGAAGACATTTCCCACCCTCCTTGTAGTTGCACTGGAACCATGTGCCTGGCCAATGGATGTGGACAGAAGTGATGTGTACCACTCCCCGGTCTGGTCATAAATCCCTTCACAGTCATCCATTCTCTCTCTCTCCTCCACAGAGACCTTGGAAATCATGTGTTGAGGATGACAGCATCACAAAAATGGAAGGTGCCAGGATCCCTGAGTCACTATTTGGAGGGGAAAGGCCAAGAATAGCCACCTAGCCCACATCAGATTATGAAATGAGCAATACACAATTTTTTTAAGAGTTTATTTTAAGTAATCTCTACACCCAACATGAGGCTCAAACTCACAACCCTGAGCTCAAGAGTCACATGCTACCAACTGAGCCAGCCAGGGACCCCAACATTTATTTAGTTAAGCCACATTATCATATATTTTCATATATTTCATATATTTATTCTTTCTTTTTTTTAGAAACCCTAAGTGGAAATCATAAATGATGGATCATTGTAGGCATGGCTTATGCAAGAAAGAAGATCCAAATTCAGAAGACCCATATCAAATATATGGCATTAACTATAAAGATTTGTGAATAAATGTGCATTTATGTGTTCAAGTTAAAATAAAATCTTTTTTTTTTTTTAATATTTTATTTATTTGACAGAGAGAGAGACAGCGAGAGAGGGAACACAAGCAGGGGGAGCGGGAGAGGGAGAAGCAGGCTTCCCGCCGAGCAGGGAGCCCGATGCGGGCCTCGATCCCAGGACTCTGGGATCATGACCTGAGCCGAAGGCAGACGCTTAACAACTGAGCCACCCAGGCGCCCCTAAAATAAAATCTTTAAGGATATGTAAGTAACACTTTTTACAATTACTGACTTTTTCATTTAATGGACCAACCATAGATTTCAATCTGATTTTACTATGTTCAGAGTTCTAGCTTGACTAAAAATATATCTTTGACCTCTGCAGCTCTTAATATCCAATGCATGCTTCTTGTGTATCTTTACCATGCTGTATTGCAATTGTTAAATTGAATGTTAGTTCCCGTATTCTAAGTACCTTGAAAGCCATAGTTCTTTCTGCAACCTTTAATAGAGTTTCCAGGCTAGGGGGAAAAGCAAACATTAAATAAGTAATTTGAATGAGATTATTGAGTTATCTGAGCAAGTAATTTGTGATGCTGTATGATCATACAGCAAGGAGACATAGTACAGTTTTAATTTATCCCACTTCTTAAAAAATGGAGGTATGGGGTGCCTGGGTGGCTCAGTCGTTAAGGGTCTGCCTTCGGCTCAGGTCATGATCCTAGGGTCCTGGGATCGAGCCTGTCGGGCTCCTTGCTCAGCAGGAAGCCTGCTTCTCCCTTTCCCATGGCCCGTGCTTGTGTTCCCTCTCTCACTGTGCCTCTCTCTGTAAATAAATAAATAAAATCTTTAAAAAAATAAAAATTAATAAAAATTAAAAATAGAGGTATAATTTACATATAACATTATATATTTTTTAAAATTGAAGTATAACTGGGGCACCTGGCTGGCTCAGTTGGTGGAGCATACAACTCTTGATCTCAGGGTTGTATGTTCAAGCCCCACATTGAGTACAGAGATTACTTAAAAATAAATCATCTTTTTTTTAAATTAAGGTATAATTTACACATAACATATAGCTTCAGGTGTACAACATAATTATTTGATATTTGTATATATTGCAAAAACGATCACCACAGTAAGTCTAGTTAATAGTTAACATCCATCTCCAGAGTTAACAAAATTTTTTTTCTTGCAAAGAATTTTTAAGTATTAGCAACTTTCAAATATGTAATACAGCATTATTATTTTTTTTTTTAATTTTATTTATTTATTTGACAGAGAGAGAGGTAGCGAGAGCAGGAACACAAGCAGGGGGAGTGGGAGAGGGAGAAGCAGGCCTCCCGCCGAGCAGGGAGCCCGATGTGGGACTCGATCCCAGGACCCTGGGATCATGACCTGAGCCGAAGGCAGACGCTTAACGACTGAGCCACCCAGGCGCCCAGCATTATTTTTTTAAAGATTTATTTATTTTGAGAGAGAGAGAGCATGAGCAGGAGGGAGCGAGCACAGAGCCCAATGTGGGGTTCGATCTCACGACCCTGAGATCATGACCCAAGCCAAAACAAGAGTTGGCTGCCCAACAGACTGCACCACCTAGGTCCCCGTTTAATACAGTATTATTAAATACAGTATTATTAAATACAGTCACTATGTTGTACATTATATCCTATGACTTACTAATTTTCTAACTGGAAGCTTGTACATTTTGGCCCCCTTCACCCATTTTGTCTACTCCCAACCCCCACCTCCGACAACCACCAATCTCTTCTCTAGACTGTGAGCCCTGGGGTGTTTGGTTTTTTTTTTTTTTTGGTTGTTTAGATTCCACATATAAGTGAGATCAGACAGTATTTATCTTTCTATAACTTACTTCACTTAGCATAATGCCCTCAAGGCCCATCCATGTTACTGTAAATGCAAGATTTCCTTCCTTTTATAGCTGAATATTCCATTGTATATATGTAAATGTATACATTATGTGTGTGTATAGATACATAGACAATTTATCGATTCATCCATTGATAGACACTTATCACATATGTGTTTCTGCATGCTATTCTGTCCCATTGGTTCGTATCCCTCTGCCAACAGAATACTGTCTTAATAAGTTTATAAAAATGTCTGGAATTGGATAGGGACCAAGTCAAGACAGTGAGCTCTTTCAAGACCAAGGCAGTTTCTCACTTCTTATCCTTGGGCTTAGTAGGTAGGTGCTCAACAATCATTTTCTAAGTAAATAAATGAAGCCAAAAGAGGAAGTTAGAAAGACCAAAGGAGAAAGCAGACAAGGGACATGCCCCTCCCCTCTCCAAAGAGAGGTCCCAGAAATGCTAAGGCTGATCTGGTAGGAGTGTAAGGCAGAATGCTCGAATCAGAGTGGGAGGAGGTGGAGAGAGTTTCAAGCTAGACCCCTCTTCTAAACCTCCCAAAAAATAGAAAATGACAGAAGGCTTTTGGAACCAAGAGCTAGAGGAGCCTGGAAGCAAAAGCTAAAGCTGTCAGCTTCCCAGCAGTTCACACCCTGAGACAATCCTCCCACCTCCAACCCCCGAAGCTGCCAAAAGCCCCAGGCAGAGAAACAGACGTCCCAAGATGGCCCCAGCCTCAGCAGCACCATGCAGCACTGGGGAAGTGACAGTGACTGGGGGGGAAAAAACACTATTATAGCTGAGATATTTTAAAATTCCACCCTCAAGGCAGCATCCGGTTGCTATGGCAACCGTAGCTCTGCTGGGAGTCCTGATTACCAACTTGCTAGATGCACCTGCCTCTGGCAGCCTAGAGGTGTCCTCAAGAGGCCGGGAGCTGCTGCCACCAAGGGGAACACCAAGGAAGTGCCCCTAAGTTCTGGCTCCAAGGTAATGACTGAAGAGACCCAAGGTTCAATGTGAACACCCCATGGTATAGTTTTGTTCCATGTTATTAATTTTATTAAAAATATGGGCCTACTTACTGTTCAGATTGAATTACAAAGTCTTTTTTATTTTGTGTTCACTTGGCTCCATCAAAACACAAAAAGGTAACATTTTCATTTAGCTTGGGACTGAACAAATGAAGCAGTTGGTTGTGAGTTTTGGTTCCACAGTTTAGACCAAGCCCCTAAGGGACAAGACTGGCCCTGGAGCTGAGTGGCTGGCCCTGCCCTCCAATATAGATTTGCATAAGTACTGCTGCAGACACTTGCTCTTCGGCACCCAGTCTGGAATGGCTTTTGGTATCTTTAGGAAACCCAAACAAGAGGCCACAGAGCCAGAATGACAGGCAGCCAATGGGAAGAGCAAGAGGCAGATAGATGCTGCCATTCTGTCATTTCAATGTGGAGCGAAGGAATCTTGACTCTGGCAAGATTCCTCTCCACATAGTCATACTTGGCTTTATTTTCCAAATCATTTCTGCACTCACCTGTCATTCCATTTGGTAAGCTTGACCTATTTGGCCCAAGGAGAGCTCACACACGTTGTACGCACAACAGCAGCTGCTCCGGGATATAAAGCAATGTTTGGAGGAGAAGGGCAGTGGGCTGGCTAAGGGTGGGGAGAGTCTAGTGCATGTCTCAGGGAAAACACTGGGCTCAATCAGGAGACTGAACTGCAAACCCAGCCCCTCCATTTGCTAACTGACTTTGGACACATCATCAGTGAAAGGTGAACTTCTTGAGGGCAGGTATTGTTGCCAATGACTGGTCATTGCTATGGCATCTAGGATGGTATTTGGCACCAAGCAGATCTTCAATAGATGTTTCAGAAATGAAAGAATGAATAGTCTCTGCCGTAGTGCCTTCATTTATAAAACTGAGATAAGAATTCTCTCCCCATTAGGGGCTTTGGGAAGCTCTAACAAAATAGGATGAATGACGTCTAACTTAAAATGCTTCGGAAAAGGTTAAGTGATGCACAAATGTAAGCTAGCAAGACTGTTACTCAACGCAACAGCTCAGATGACTATTAGACAAGATGCTTCGGAGGCCAGGGCTTACCCATTTCCTCAGAGCACTTGGAAGAAATACTCACAGTTAAATGCCTTCTGGGTCCCAGGCACTGGTGTTGTACTACTTACTTGCCTACCCATCATCCATTCTACTAGTCTTCCTTAAAAACAGACCCTTATTTTCTCTGAGCAAGAGTGCACCCTGTCCCTGCCTCCTTGTAGCTACCGGTGCCTGTATGATCCACCTGTAGTCAACCAGACAGAACCAAAGTCTGGAAAAGTTCTTTTAAAGGAATCCAGCTCAGGGAGCCTGAGTGGCTCTGTCAGTTAAACGCCTGCCTTCGGCTCAGGTCATGGTCTCAGGATCCTGGGATCAAGCCCGGCATCAGGCTCCCTGCTCAGCAGGGAGTCTGCTTCTCCCTCTCCCTGCACCCCTAAAAGTCTCTGGGCACCCTGCTCGTGCTCTTTTTGTCTCTCAAATAAATAAATCTTTTTTTAAAAATAAATAAAAGTAAATAAATAAGTAAATAAAGGAATCCAGCTCCACTTGCTTCGTCTTCACCTTTTCCTCCTTCCTCCTTGGAATGTGGATGAGAGGCCAAAGGGTAGAATGGTGCCATCTTGCAAGTGGACAAACACACATGCTGAGGATGGTAGGCCAAGCACCTGAGTCCTTGATGACACACCCTTGAGTTGCCTCCCCAGCCTGAAATGCCTACTCTGAATTTCCTATTGCTTAGAAAAATAACCACCTATTTGTTCAAGCCACTGCAGTCAGATTTCTGTAACAAGCAGCTGAACAAAATCCTAAATTATACAGTACTGTACTTAAAATAGTTCATTTATGAAATACGCATTGCCAATGCCAATTTTACAGATGAGAAAATGGAAGCCTGGCGAAGTGAAGGAAATTGCCCAAGGCCATATAGCTAGTGAGTGACAGCTAGGATTTGATTCCAGGTCTGACTGACTCCAAGACCCTCAGTCTTTTCACTTTTGCCATGATGCCCAAGGGAGAAGAAAAGAAAATCATGTTTGTCTCAAAGACACTATAGGAGGACTTCACAGGGTCTGCAAACTTACCAAGTGCCAGGCATATGGGTGTGGGGACACAAGAGTGAATCAATATGGACGAAGTCCACAGAGCTTGTATTTTAGTAGAAGACACAGAATATTTTAGTAGAAGACACAGATGTAAATATAGATCATGGGGTGATAAGGACTATGGAAAAAATTAAGCAGTAAGAGGGATGGAGTACTACTTGTTATAAGAAGTTGAGGGAGTCTCTTTGAGATGACATATCCACCAGCTATTTAAGAAGTGATAAGGGGAAAAAAAAAAGGGAAGGAGTGAGCCATGTGGATAGTGGAGGTAGGATAGAGGGAACTGCAAGTGCAGAGGTCCTGGGACAGGAATGGGTATGGTGGACTGGCAAGGGAGCCAGCGGGGCTGGGACGACATGAAGTGGAAAGTGGAAGAACAGGATGGAAAGGGATCTGTGCTGCAGTAAGGAATGTGGGCTCTTCTTCTGGGTAAGACCAGAAGTCACGGGAGGGTTTTGATCAGAGAACAGGTCAAACTTAAGATGTGGCTTCTGGGGCGCTGAGGGGAGAGCCACAGAGAGGGAGGAGGAGATGTGTCAGGGAGGTCAGACTGGAGGCTGCCACAACAATGCAGGCCAGAGAAGCCAGCAGCCTGGAGCAGGGCAGCATTGAAGGCTGGAAAGTGCTCACACTCGGTACATTCTGAAGGCAAAGCTGCAGGATATGCAGATGGACTGGCTGTAGGAGATTAAAGAGAAGACAAGGATGAGTCCAGTGTCTTCAGTGCTACTGTCTACAGTCAGGGGGGGGTGGGGGGGGGGGAGGCGGTGTGTGTGTGCAGCAGCAGGACCCAAGCCACCCAGGTGCTAGCAGTAGGGTTGGGCTATGTTTGGCTTTGGATACAGCCAAGCTCTGATACTTATAGAGTGAGCACAGCTCATCACTCCCTCCTTTGTGAAACATGTTCACTCAGCATACCAGACACCCACCCACTCGTGATTCCCCGCCTATTTCAGTGGCCACTCCTTCCCAATCTCCTATGTTCCCTCCCCTCTGAATGACTACCAGGCATGCATCCAAAAAAGAGGTCAAGAAGTCGGTGAGATAGAGCCAAGTAAAGAGTGTTTTGAGAAGAGGGGAGGGAGTCACCAGCTTGTGTCACATGCAAATGACTGCTAGAGTAACAAGAGGGCAAGGACCAGAGGATTTGGCAAACACGGGGTCGTGGATGACACAGACCGTGGAAATGGGTTGCTCCTAGAGGGAGGAATATAAGAAACACACACTTTCCAGGATCACTATAGGAAAAGCGCCTTCCTTCAGAAGAAACCATAAACACGATCCTTTCTTTTCCACATCAGAGGAGTTGTCAAGTACATGCCAAAGCCTGGGCATAACTAACTCCCAGACAGACTCGGGCTTTGCAGGCCAGGGGTGGGTTGGTGGTGGGAAGGAGAAAAAAGGTAGGAAAGGAGACATCAACACATTATGGGAGCAAAATGGCACCAATCTCTTTGCTTCAGGGTCACCCACATTGCTCACCCACTATCCTTCCCCCACAGGACTTTTTAGTACATTCCAGAAGCGCTTCACAATTGACAGCATAATGAATATTTATTACGATTATTTTAATTTAAAAAAATAAGCCTAAAACTCTCTGGGCAATAAGCTAAAATACAATAAAAAGCAGTATCATAGTGTTAGTGACGCACCTTGCTGGCATGCAGTGGTGCCCTCAGTTGCAGGCAAGGCTCTGCATTATTTCACACCACTTCCCCTTTTTCCAGAAGTCTCTACTGAAATGAAAGAAGAAACTGAGGCACAGAGGTAAAGGGACTGGCCCGAGGTCAGACTGCCAGGAGAAGCAGACAGGAACTGAGCCCAGAAAATCCTGATTGTTCTACCCCGGGTACAATTCTGTGGCTACTGCCCAGCAGGAGAAAAAGCCAGTGTCTTCTTCTAAGTGACCAGTAATATCCACCGTGGGGCCACAGAAAGTGTCACAGGAGGCGGCCCTGACTTGATGCCCAGTGATGTGGGCCAGAAGCCAGTCAACAGGACTCCCCTCTAGCTCCAGGGTCCCTCCCTCCCTTGTCTCCAACGAACAGCCCTCACTACAAAGCCCAACCCTCCTTGTGGAAAACCAGCTGTACAGCCTCGTTCACATCATTCACAATGTGGGACGCCTGCATGAGCCCTGGACTGAAGCTGAAGTCCCGGTGCCCATGGAATGGAGCCTCCACTGCATCCTGGGCGGGCCTAGTGGGCTCTGGGCCCTTGGGATTGTACACACCAGTGCACACCAGGATAGAGGCACAGCTCTGGGTTGCTGAGGGCCGCCGCTTCCACAAGCCATCGGCCCCCCGCTCCTCTGCCCCATCATGCTTCGCCATCTGCAGGTACTTGTGGAACAGGTTGGCACCGTAGACATCAGACATAGGGTTATCACTGGCAGGGGCAGCCATACCAGAAAAGGAAAGAACAGAAAACCCCAGTTCAGTGTTACAAGGCAAAGAGAGCAGAGGACAATTGTGGGACTAGTGTGTATTAGATACCGGGAAACAGGTGGGTGAGTAGGTAGGGAGGAAGGGCAGGGGAAGTCCGAAAGTGGTGAGGAGATGGAATAGCACTTACCCGATAGCATAGAGTTTCTGGATGGGAGCCGCCCAGCCCCGCCTCTCCGCCTGCTGCCGGATCAGGTCCTCTGCATACTGATAAGTGAGGACGCTGGGTTTGCCCATCAGGCCCTCGTATCTCAGCTCTTTGCCTGTCACTTTCCGGTAAATGGTTTCCAGGCACAGCAAAAAGGTGCCGTGGCCAAACCTGCCAGAGAAGAGAGCTCAGCAGCTCAGGCCTCCTCTCTCTGGCTCTAAGCAGGACCCTATACACCAACCTTTCCCTCCAACACCCTGTTGGTGACAGATAAAGTGAAATTACTTCTAGTAAGAATTACATCTATTACCTATCTTTATGACCTGCTGTTATTGACTAACACTTGTTGAACACTAGAGTGGCATATCACATTTAACTCTCAGAATAACCCCATGAGAGCTGTCATCATTTTCATTTACAAGTGAGGAAACTGAGGCATACAGAGATTAAGTAACTTGCCCAAGGTGGTAGAGCTAGGATTACAACCCAGGCAGTCAGACTCCACAAACCTAAGTTTAAATTTGGCTTTAAATCTGTGGCAGATTACCGGTTGCCCTTCTCCCCTTCTTTCTCAGTGCCACTTTTCAGCTCACCATACTGCAACTGGGTGTACAAAAGTATTCCCTTGCCTCCACTGCAGCTAGGTGTGCAGCCATGCGAGTAAGCTACAGCCAAAGAGTCCATGAAATCAGAAGTGCTGGGCTAAACCTCTAGGAAGTGTAAAACTGGGGAGCAGGTACTCTTTTCGACCCTCCCCACTCTTTGCTGCTGTCTGGCGGCTGGAGCTTAGGCAGACATTTGAGACTATGCTGTGAAGGGCTAAGGATCACACAGCAGGAAGACAGGAGGAGCCTATGTCCCAGACAGGTGTGACATTCACACAAGCCCTGGACTGCCTACCTCATTCTTCTCTTAGATGAGAAAGGAACTTCTATCTTGTTTAAGACACTTTCAGGGGCTGGGATGCCTGGGTGGCAGTCGGTTAAGCATCTGCCTTTGGCTCGGGTCATGATCCCAGGGTCCTGGGATCGAGTCCCGAATCAGGCTCCTTGCTCTGCAGGGAGCCTGCTTCTCCCTCTGCTGCTCCCCCTGCTTGTGCTCTCTCTCTGACAAATAAATAAACGAAGTCTTGAAGGAAAAAAAAAGACACTTTCATTTTGGGTTTTCATCCCTGGCTGCTAAACCAAATCTTAACTGATACTGTCCAACATATTAACGCTGTATTTCAGTGTCACTTATTTATATGATGAATTCTATTTTCAGTTTTTAAATTAGTGAATGAAAATTAATCTTAAATCTGATTTATAAATTGAAATTTGCACCTTGCTATTCCATTCCAGCCTACATAGCCAAACTCCCCTCCCCTAGTGTCGGCACACCCTAACTGTAGGAAGAATACTTCAGAGAAAATATCTAACCTCAGGCTGCAGAAATATACGTTGTAAAGTAACAAGAGAACACCGTAACACCCATCTCTTTGGCGTTACTGAGTCTTGTGACCTGAGGCAGTGTTGGGCCTGCTGCCCTCTGTTGACGGATCACTCACACAGCCCACTGGGAATTAGTAGCGGGGAGAGAAAACTCTGGACCTTGGCCCTGCAGATAAGAGCAGCCAAACAAGGGCGCCTGGGTGGCTCAGTTGGTTAAGCGACTGCCTTCGGCTCAGGTCATGATCCTGGAGTCCGTGGATCGAGTCCCGCATCGGGCTTCCTGCTCGGCAGGGAGTCTGCTTCGTCCTCTGACCCTATCCCCTCTCAGGTGTTCTCTCTCTCTCATTCTCTCTCTCTCAAATAAATAAATAAAATCTTAAAAAAAAAAAAAAAAAAAAAAAGAGCAGCCAAACAGTACAGTACCCACAGCTGCCCTTCCAGGAAGGCCCTCCACGGCTAGAGAGCCTACCTAACCATCAGAATAACTATTGCTCCCCCTGCCCCTACATCTTAAGGGCAGGAGGAGACAAAGAGGGAAGGAACCAGTGCCACAGGGAGGAGGCAAGAAGGAGCAGCTGTACTGCTAGGCCTCCGAAGTCATCCATTGTTTGGGCTCTATACACAAAAAATAACATATTCTGGGGGCACCCAGCAGGCTGAATGTGTGGAGCACGCAATGCCTGATCTCAGGGTTGTGAATTTGAGCCCCATGTTGGGGGCAGAGATTACTTAAAAAAATTTTTTAAATCTTTAAAAAAATAAAATAAAATAACATGTTCTGTTAAGATTCTGGAGAGCAGGGGCACCTGGGCTCAGTTGGTTGAGCATCCAACTCTTGGTTTCAGCTCAGGTCATGATCTTGGGGTCATGGGATTGAACCCCAAGTCGGGTCAGCGCAGAGTCTACTTGAGATTCTCTCCCTCTCCTTCTGCCTCTGCCCCTCCCGCTCATGCTCTTTCTCTCTAAATAAATAAATAAAATCTTAAAAAAGATTCTGGAGGGCAAAGGTCCTATGTTAAAGATCATCTCAACATATCTTCAGTGATCAGTCAGCTATACTTTTCATTTACTAATTAGTATGCAAAATAACCCCTTGAAAATCCTCCCAGAAGGCCAAGTTTCTGTGGCAAATACGGGGCCCCTGTGACCACCCAGAGTACCAGAATGATGGGAAGAAACTGTCAGCAGGACTGCCCAGGCAGCAGCTGGCAGTGGCCATGACGGTCAAGGCCAGGGACTCTGTGTCCTTACCTGGGCATCTTGGCTTCAGCCATCCAAAGGAGATCCATGTTGCTGGCCAGGACAGGGAGATGGGGATAAGGGGCCGTCGCCAGACCAGTCCCAGGGTTTCCATTGCTGAGAAGGACATCCATGATCAGCTGCAGGTTTGTCTCCCAGCGGACTGGCTCCCCAAGGAGAAGCACTCCTTTAAAGAGCAAAGGCATGGAGGTGAGGGTTACCGGGCACTCTGCCTGGCCTCTGTGGCAGAAAGGAGGAAGGTCCTCAGGAGGCCAGTTGATGCCAGCTGGTGCCACCCAACCACAGGCTCTTTCCCCACAGTACACACCCCTGGCAAGGGCACAGTTCCCAGAACCAGCCTTCAAAGATCCATTCACCCATTCACCCAGGGTAAACAAAGCCCAGGATGTGGGAAGGCACTTCCTAAAGGTTCCCATTTTCACTTGTATTCACCAGTACTTCACAGAAGAGGTTAAAACAAAGAAAACCAGCAGCCAAGTCTCAGGCCTGCTTCCTCCTGCCGACTAATGCTCTCCCAACCACCTCACCCACAAGTACCTGGCAAAGGGCTCGCCTTCCTCAGCCACTTCTCTCTCAGCCCCAGGGGCCAGTAAACCTAACAGCTAGGAGAGGAGGATCTAGAGTGACACAGACCTGCATTCCAAACCCGACTGTCCATTTTCCTTGTGATCGTGGGCAAGTTACTTACCTTCTCTCTAAGCCTCAGCCTCAACTACATCATAACGATACCTACGATTGTTTAGGGTGAAAATGAGATATAATTAACCCATGTTGGACACCTAACACTCAACACATGGTAGCTGCCAATATCAGCTACAAGACCAGTGACTGGACCAAACCAGTGGTCTCAATGGGGGAGTACTGCCCCCTAGGGAGGTGTTCTAGAAACTGGAGGATGTATTTTAATTGTCACCATGACTGACAATTAGTGGCAAGGATCGTGGGAGGGGGCCACGAATGCTAGATGCTCAGGACAGTCCCGAACAATCAGAAACTGCCCCCTGTCTATTAACATTTGAGTACCCCATCTGACCTTCACATGGGTGAATAACCTCCTTATAAGTAATTGAGCCTAAGCCCTAATTTCATTCTACATGTAAACACAAAGGTTTTAATAAACACCAATTTTCTAAAAATGCAACTATCATGTAAGTCAAGAGAAGACTGTACTTTATCTTTTCAAAAGTTTACCAATAGTTGTTCCTTATATTGGAAAATCACTTCACCAATGACAATGCAGCCCCTAATTTCTGAGTCACCGATAAATAAAATACACCTATATCACACCTATAAACACACTTACATCAGTCTGCATTTGTAGCTGTAACATTCACGGTGATTCCATATTTGGTATAATCATTTTACTACTTCATTATATCTTCCTGAATAATTATTTACACATTGAAATACACATTACCTTACTAAAAATTTTCCTTTTATTTCTCCCTATTACAATTAGGGCTTTATACTGAACTAGTAAATTTTTAATATACATATACAGGACAGTTGTATTATCTATGAATTTCATTGCAGGGCAGTTAAGGGGACATTACGGTATTTTTGTTACACGAGGGGGAACTGGGTTTAATGGAGCTGAGAAACGCTGGCCTATACTACCTCTGGGAGCCTTTCCATGCTAAGATTTTCTACACTTAACAATTTTTCTGGGGATGCCTGGGTGGCTCAGTCATCAAGCATCTGCCTTCAGCTCAGGTCTTGATCCTTGGGTCCTGGGATGGAGTCCCGCATCGGGCTCCCTGCTCAGCAGGGAGCCTGCTTTTCCCGCTACCACTCCCCCACCCCTTGTGCTCTCTCTCTCTCTCACTCTCTCTCTGAAATAAAATAAATAAAATCTTAAAAAAAAAAAATTATAAAAAAATAAATAAATAAAAACAATTTCTCTGGAATAACAGAGCAAGTGATACGGGGAAGGAAAGATTAAAAACCAATGTCTCAGAGGTACTGAGGGGCAGATCTGAGACTGGAACCCAGGTGACCAGATAACAAACACCTGCAGCCACCCTACCAGTCTACAGGCAAACAGCTGCAAGAGAACAGCCTGGAGGACCGAAAGGAGAACTGCCCAGAGCCACACCTACACCAGCAGAGGCCCTCATTACCTTCAATGGCAGGGAAGTCGTTCCTTGGAAGGGGCTGCCAAGAAACAAAGAAAAGGCCCGTCAATGCCACAGTCACTGTCCACTACCAGACAACCACACAACTACATCATAACAAGTGGCAATAGAAAAGACACATTCTAGACAGATCAAAGACCACCCCCACGATCTAGCCCAAGCCAAGGAGAAGCTGGATAGGACTGAGGAAGAAAATTCACAAAGAAAAGTGAAGAGGGGGCGCCTGGGTGGCTCAGTTGGTTGGACTTCTGCCTTTGGCTAGGGTCGGGGTCCCAGGGTCCTGGGATCGAGCCTCATGTCGGGTTCCCTGCTCGGTGGGGAGCCTGCTTCTTCCTCTCCCTTTGCTGCTCCCCCTGCTTGTGCTCTCTCTCTCCGTCAAATAAAGTCTTAAAAAAAAAAAAAAAGGAAAGAAAGCAAAGAAAAGTGAAGAGAGAATGAGCAGGACTCTCACAGAACACGCTGAGGGAAGCCACATATGGAGGTCAGCCAGGAGAAAGGTCTGGTCAGCTGTCCCTCTCCAGTGAAGACAGGATGTGAGATATGGAACAAGCAAGAGTCTAGAATCAGGTAGCTAAGATGAAGGTGAGCCTATGGAGAAAAGGGAGGTCACCAGGGCACGATGGACCATTTCTCTTGATATGATATGAAGAGGCAGGGGCCTCCACTTTACCAATCCTCTGGGGTCTGTTCCTTCCCTAAACCATTAGTCTTGGCTCTACCACTAACCAGCTATGTGACCTGCAGTAGGTCGCTTCCCCTGTGTGGGGCTCAGTCTCTGAGCTGCCCTAAGAGCTGTTCCAACTCGGACATTCTGGTTCCCCACATAATTTGCATGGTCCTAGGAGGAGGCTTTTGAAGGCGAAGAAGTGCTCTGTTCAACTGGGAAGCTCTAGAGGAAGGAGGACTAAGGCTACATAAACAAACAGAAGTAAGCTTGTATGTTTATAACTGCATTTCCCCACATTTTGACTGGTCTGACTTAGACTGCAGGCCATGGTGATAGAGTTCACATGAGGAAGGGGGGAGGCAAGGAAGGAGCCATCAAGAGCCAAGAAGTCATACTCTAAAGGATCAATGAGAGGCCCTGTGATTAGTGATCAGAAGAGATAAGACATCAAACCAGTGGTTCAAATATGAGCCAAACCCAAAAGGAACATGTGCATACTCAGAATTGCCAGTTACTTTTATAAGCAAGCTGTTTCTCATAAGGACAGCTCTCCATAGCAAGCTTCAGGATAAAGGAGCAGCAATGATTAATTTCACTAAGGTTAATGATTTTCCCAAGCAACACTCGAAAACCAGCTGGTAAAGAAGAAAACTCCTCATTGGAGATGCTAGGGCTTTGAAAGGAGTTCTCAGCTAATTACAAACAAGGCAAAAAGGAAAGCCCTCAGGAGCTTGTTGCTCCTCTGGCCATCCTTGTATATCTGGAGAACAAAATCCTTGGTCGGATGTGCCTCTCTAAGGTGGACAAGATGCAGCTCTCAGTGGGAGGGGTTGCAAGGCTAGTAAGAGGAACCCACATGGGGAACAAGAGGACAAAACTAAACATGAGACACCCAGGAGCATGAGCCTTATTACCGTGGTCTTCGGCCGCCGCTGGAGATCCACCATGTCAAGCACAGGAAAGGCCATCCGCAGCTCATCCACAGTAACCACATTCTCGAAGCCCAGTCTACAGCAAGGTCAGGGAAGCAAAGTTGGACAGTTCTGGGGGAAGATGCCTTTAAGGTGAGGGGAACCAACACAGTCCCAACCAAACTAGTGCACCCAATCCCCGGACAGGAGTGAAGCAGTGAGAGCCCAGACACAGCCCGGAAGGCCAACACCAATCCTGAAGGTGCTGGCAAAGGGGCCATGACAACACAAGCATAGTAGGGATGCACCCTGCCACAGTGACGCAGCAGCAGGGTGCCAGGTCCCACGCTGGGCACTACCAGGGCACAAAGGCACGCAAGAATGCCTGGCCTCAAGGAGCTCACCACATGCCCAGGGCCCATCTAAACCAGCAATCTGTGAACAGTGCTGGTTTTGAGGAGTTGAAAAGAGGAGATTTGTCACTGGGCTGGTAGCTGGGCAGAGTCCAGGGAAGTCAGACTTGAGTTAACTCTTGAAGATGAGCCAGATTCAGACAGGATGGGGAGGCCATGAAGAGCAGAAAGCCAGTGCCAACCTTATCTCTCCAAGACCTGCCTCCATTTTTCTGTCCTCAATTCCCACTTAACAATCTTAACTGGACATGGTTTCAAATTACTTTCAAAATTAATCTCCTGAAAATGCTGCTTTTGTCAGATCACCCAATAGCAACAGAACCTGCAAAGATTCCCCATGCCCTCATAAGTAGGCTCACTGGCCTCTTGCCTTCCCTTCCGAGGTGCCACTCCTCCTGTTCTCTCTTATTCCCCACCCTATCCCAATCCAAACTCCTGCTTCAGGGATCCTCACCTTCCCTTCTCTCTCCAGCCTCCTTAGCTCCTTCCCTGCACAGAAAACCTTAACCATAACCATCTCTGAGCCACACCCCTCCATGAAACCACCAGTCACAGCCACTCCCAGAGTGTTCCCTCCCCAATACCTGGGACTCTCAGAACCTATACTGTGCTTCTAAGTTTTCAGTCATATGCCATCTTTTTTTTTTCTTTTTTTAAATGCAGATCCCTGCTGGGCTTGATGTCTACGATTGGGAATCTGCTTTTTTCTTAGAGAGTGGAGGGGGTTGCAGAGGGACAGGGGAGAGAGAAACTCTTAAGCAGACTTTATACCCAGCATGAAGCCCGATGCGAGGCTCAATCTCATGACCCTGAGATCCCGACCTGAGCCGAAATCAAGAGTCGGACCTTTATCGACTGCGCCACTCAGGCACCCCAATCATACGCCATCTTAAATACTCCTTTATCCTTTGTGGGTGTGTTACTCCTGCCTCTCGTATGAACCCTTTGATGAAGACAGAGTCCCACGTGCTGTTCTTGGTCCCCATCGCCCCTAAAGAATGTGCAGCATGGGGCTGGTACCCAGGAAGTGCTCAACACAGGTCTGTCAAATGAGCAAATGAATGTGCTACTTGAGAACAAGCAACAACTCTTCTGCCTCTTGAGTGTGCACAGACCCACAGGTTCACTGTGGATACTTAATATTAGCTGAGAAGTTGATTGAGCACGCTGAGCAACAGTACTAGAGCAGTGGTTCCAAACCTAATTAGAGAATCACCTAGTCTTCTAACATACAGACTGCTGATTTTTCTCTCAGACCTAGTGAACCAAGAATCTGTATTTTAAGCTCCCCAGTAGGTTCTGATTCAGTGGGCTGACTTTTTGGAAACTCTGGCACCAGGACTGGCCATACCTGGGAGCCAGTCCCTCCCTCGAGAGCCCACTATGTATCCCTTAAGCCCTGGCACCGTGCAGCCAGCACACCTCATTATGGCCCTGTCCACACACCCCCCAGCCATGGGAGAAAAACTCCAGCCCTGCCCCCTCCTCTTCAGCCAGAACAAGAAGCACCGAAAGGATACACTCGGGCATTTTCCACCAGGGGCCCCTGCCCAGACACCAGCATCCGCTTGTTGTGATATTGTGAGAAAAGCTTCATGGGACTGTGAGAAAGAATGACTTGGTCCGGCTCCACCTGTAGGGACGTCAAAAGACAGAAGAAAACAGAGGACACACAAAGTTGATGGGAAATAATGGGGAGACGGGTGGCTTCTTTCACTTAGGAAGGGAAAAACTGCCCAGAAAAAAAAGTGGGGAGCCCTTTCTGGCACCCAACACTTCTAGACACTACCCAAACAGGTGTGAGAAGAACCTGTCTAATTTGGCTCTTGCCACAGAAAACGAACAAGCAGGAAATGCCATCAGTCGTGGGTTCTGACCATTCACCAATCCTATTCTGCTCAGTTCCTCCATCTGGAGACCTCAGGGTTTATGGGCATGTTCTTTGTCACAGTCACAGAAATATGCCTCTGACTTTCTGTTTTCAATTCTACTTAAAGACTTAGCTTTTGGCTGGGGGGTGGGGGGGGGGTGCGCCTGGGTGGCTCAGTCGTTAAGGGTCTGCCTTCAGCTCAGGTCATGATCCCAGGGTCCTGGGATCAAGCCCCACATCGGGCTCCCTGCTCGGCAGGAAGCCTGCTTCTCCCTCTCCCACTCCCCCTGCTTGTGTTCCCTCTCTCACTGTGTCTCTATCTGTCAAATAAATAAATAAAATCTTAAAAAAAAAGACTTAGCTTTTTAACATTTATAGTACTAATTCCAACGATGCAGCCAATACTCAAAATGTTTTTGGAACCCTCTCCGGAAACCATAGAAAGGAACCAGTTGTACTCCTTTGTTCTGCATTCACCCCCAAGCAGTGTTACCCAGTCAATCAGCCACTTTATTTACTCTTCTGGTTCCAAAGGGCTCTTTCGAAGAACTCAATCCCCCTTAATAAAGAAGGACGTGTCAACGCTGATATACCACGTGGAACTGCAAGTGGGTGAAGAGGGACTGCTTTTCAGGGACAATGCTCATTCAGATATGTACCTCTTATTTATGAGAAACAAAGGCTATTATCTCAGAGTCCCACCAGGTATATAGATATAGAGAAAAATGTGACCCTCACTTTCCAGGGACCGACGATCCAAAAGAGACAACTCTGATGCCCAGAAAAGAAATGGATACAAAGAGAGCAGATTGATACTGCCAAATCCATGCGCAGAATTTTTGTGCTTGAGGTGAAGTCATACATAAAAAATGCTCCTGCTATAAGACTCTACTCATGAGGCTAGGCTTGAGCTTTGAGTTATTTTCTACTACTGACCCAGCAGGCCATGCCCTAGGGCTTATCAACACTGTACCCCAACCCAGGAAAGGCAGCTTAGTCAGAGTTGGAATGGGAGTTCCACTGGCAACCAGCTCTTTGGGCTCCCATTTCTCTGGTGCCTCCTTACCTTGAACCCTAGCAGGGCTGACAGCTCCTGAGCTTTGCTGTGTTGTAAGATGTTCCCAGCATTCGTGACAAAGACCACAGGCACCCGCAGCTGCCCATGAGCATTCACCAGCCTGCGGAACGCTTCCAGAGCAGCAGGGATCACTCTGTGACCCCGTACCAGCACTCCATCAATGTCCAACAGGAACCCAAAAGTGGGTGGGCTCTGCACAGAAGGAAGAGAATCCCCACAGCCTGATTCAAAAGGCAAAGGGGAAGAAGGAAAAGACCCTCACAACAAGGGGTGCCACATTATCCCCAGGTCACCCAGAGCTTTGAACAGAAAATGAGGACATGGGATTTCTGATAGGGCAAATCCATCTATAACAAAGAATTAGTCCCTCTTCACGTATTTTTAAGCATGTAACTATTTGGTTAAAACTATCTTCACATAATTAATATAAAAGAATTTTTTAAATGGGAAGTAGAGAAATTCAAAAACATCCCAGGACTTTAACATGACTGATGTTGTTTCTTCTTTTTCTATTCTTTTGTCACGTAGACAACTACACTTTACATGTTCACTTTCTCATCTTGTTGTTTGACATTCAAATATTTTTATATGTTACAACAGCCTTCATAATCTTTTACAGTTTTATTACAACAACACACACGGAGTTTTAAAAAAAAAACTCATTTGCTACAGATAATATTAAAAAAAATTTAAATTTCTTGCCTCCTTCCACCCAGTGCTATTTCCTTTCTTATAGATCTCCAGAAACTATGTGGATAGATAGTAATAATTTTTATCTGTTAACTAACACACAAACAGTATTATATTATACTTTCTTTTCCATCTGACCTTTTTTAAGATAGTATCTCTTAGTTATCTTTCCATATCAATATACAGAGCTCTTTCTAAACATCATTTCTGACTACATATTTCTGAGTGAATATTCCACTAACATTATATTTCCCCTATTTTGGACACTTAACGTTTTCCTACATTTTTACTACTATAAATAATGCTATAAGGAACTTCTTCATGCTTACTGATTTTTCCCTTAAGCTAGATTCTTAAAAGCAGGAGTAACAAGACAAGAGAGTGCAAACATTTTAATAATATAACACCTTTTGACAAACTGTTTTCCAAAAACATGTACCAATTTACATGGCCACTGTTAACACACTTTATCCTTGCCCATACTGATTTTCACATGTATCAAAGAGTTTGTTAATTATCAAACATCTTGTTAATTTAAAGGTTTAAAAAAATGGTATCTCAGGGCGCCTGGGTGGCTCAGTCATTGGGTGTCTGCCTTGGGCTCAGGTCATGATCCCAGGGTCCTGGAATCGAGCCCCCACATCGGGCTCCCTGCTCAGCGGGAAGCCTGCTTCTCCCTCTCCCACTCCCCCTGCTTGTGTTCCCTCTTTCGCTGTGTCTCTCTCTGTCAAATAAATAAATAAAATCTTTAAAAAGAAAAAAAGTGGTATCTCATTTCACTCTGCATTTCTTGGGACTTATAAAGTTGAAAACTGTCTTTTTTTTTAAGTTTTGTTTTTTTTTTTTAGTAACCTCTTCCCCCAACATGGGGCTCAAACTCATGACCCCAAGATCAAGAATTGCATGCTCCACTAAGCCAGCCAGGCACTCTAAACACTGTCTTTTTTTAAAAAAAGATTTTATTTATTTATTTGTCAGAGAGAGCACAAGCAGGGGGAGTGGCAGGCAGAGGCAGAGGGAGAAGCAGGCTCCCCGCAGAGCAGGGGGAGCCCGATGTGGGACTCGATCCCAGGACCCCGGGATCATGACCCAAGCCGAAGGCAGTCACTTGACCAACTGAGCCACCCAGGCGCCTTTTTTTTTTTTTTTTAAAGATTTTATTATTTGACAGAGAGACACACAGCAAGAGAGGGAACACAAGCAGGGGAGTGGGAGAGGGAGAAGCAGGCTTCCCGCAGAGCTGGGAGCCCAACATGGGGCTTGATCCCAGGACCCTGGGATCATGACCTGAGCCGAAGGCAGATGCTTAACGACTGAGCCACCCAGGCATCCCTAAACACTGTCCTTTTTTTTTAAAAAAAGATTTTATTTATTTATTTGAGAGAGAGCAAGCAAGTGCATGAGCAGGGGGAGGGGCAAAGGGAGAGGGAGAAGCAGGACTCCCAGGGAACCCGATACAGGGCTCAATCCCAGGACCCTGAGATCATGACCTGAGCTGAAAGCAGACACTTAACGGACTGAGCCACCCAGATGCCCCTAAACACCGTCCTTTTTATAAAAAAAATTCATTCCAGGGGCACATGGCCGGTTCAGTCTTGCTCAGTCAAGAGCAAGCAACTCTTGATCTTGGGGTGGTGAGTTCAAGCCCCATGTTGGGGGAAGAGATTACTTAATTAATAAAAATTTGAAAAAAAAAAGTTTAGGGGTACCTGGGTGGCTCAGTCAGATAAGCATCTGGCTTTTGGTTTTGCTCTGCAGTCAGTGGGGAGTCTGCTAGAGATTCTCTCTGTCCCTCTCCCTCCTTTCCCTCCCCCTGCCCTCACCCCCACTCTCTCAAATAAAAGAAATCTTTAGAAAAAAAAGTTTAAAAATAAATACAAATAAAAAATTCATTCCAATTCTTACTAACATATAAGATTTTTTTTCAAATTTCAAAATAATTCAACCTAACCTGTTTGTTATTTTCCTTTTGTTGGTGCCCAATAGGTCAAGCCATTGTTACTGCATACACCTACTCTATTCATAGGGCTCTGTCTGTGAGGAGCAAGTGCTCCAGGCCCTGTATTTTTCAGCTGGGGTCAAAGAAAAAGCAACCAGTCTAAGAAACAATTAAACCCACGAAACTGCAGCATTTTCACAAGTGCAAATCAATTTCTGAGAACTTAAACTCTCAGTAAATAAACAGAATTAAACAAAAGTAGTTTCTTAGAAGAGAATTTTGAGCTAGGCAATGGAAGAGTTAAATACATGCCTTCATTTAACAAGTATCTATTGAGAGCCTGATGAGCACCAGACCAGACAAGCAGCCAGAAGTAGCCTCCATCTACACAGATCAATGGGGAAGACAAATAAGCAGCCACAGGACAGTCTGCACTGAGTGCTACATTAGGAGATGAGGGGAAGTAAGGCACCCTAAGAGCTTTAATGAGGGGTACCTAACCTGTAGGAGGTGGCGAAGACTAGCCATCCTAGGTCTCATAGGCCAATTTAAGGAGTTTGTAACAGGAAAGTGACATTGTATCAGACCTGCACTGTAGAAAAATCTTGGCTGCAAAGTCAAGATTGAGTGAACTGAAGAGTCAAGTTGAAGACCAGGTGGGACCAACTACAATCTAAGACAGAGATGATGGTGGCTTTAACTAGGTCTTACTAGGTAGTGGCAACAAGAATGGTAAGAAGGGGGCAGGTTATACACAGAAGCAGAACAGCCAGGACCTGGTAACAACAGGATGCAGGGCCGAGGGAGGGAGGGGCCACAGGGGCCCCCATACCTTTTTTTTTTTTTGGCTTGGGACCCTGGGAGGGTGGATGCTGGTATTACTCACTGACCCAAGAAACTCTAGAGGGGCAGCAGCTGGGAGGTCAGGGAGGGCAGAAGATATATCCCACTTTGGACCTGTCAGCCATACAAGTGGAGACATCAGCACTGAACAGAAGGTCCTGGAGATGAAAATTCAGAAGCTCTCTGCTCTTACAGAATAGCTGAAACTTGGGAAGGGAGAGAAGAGCCCGAGAAGCACAAGCAGAGTAAGAGCAGAAGCAAAAACTGGAAGAACATCACCATTTAAGGAAGGGCCACCTAAGAGTCACCAGCAAAAGAATGAGGAGCAACAGTCAGTATGAGGAGGAAAATCAAGAGGGTGTGGGGTCAAGGAAGCTGAGGGATAAGTTTCTGGAACAAGTTAACTAGGAATGGAGTGACTGTAGAGTAATGATCCCATCTCCCCTCCGCTGACAGGGCCCTCCCCCCCAGGGAGGCAGTCTTCCAGCTCCTTCATGCTAGCTTGTGCACAAGACCTTTCAGCTTTCGACAATGGCAGCTTTGGCGCCAAGTCAGAGGTGGGAAGGGGCCCTGGAAAAATAGAAGGGAAAGCAACTCAAATCAGCAAGACAGAAATTCTGACCACCAGCAAACACAACTGCCAGGGAGAAACTTGTCAAATCCCACATGCTGAAGAGAAATAACTAAACAGTGTCTCTACTCTTGGCTCCGAAGGCTGATCCTGTTGCACTGGATCTGAGTAGATGGGTAGACTGTACTGAGCTCTGAGCTGGACATATAACAAAGGTATGCTTACTTAATCCTTGTACCAACCCTCTGGGGGTGGGTGTCATTATCTCCAACTGACATTACCTGGCAAAAGGGGCCTGGTTTATACATAATGCTCAATATGGATTCACTGGATAATCTGACTGGATGAATAAGAAACCAAATTCAGAGAGAAGAACTAGTCAAAGGTGATCCGTTCACAAGTGCTCCATCCAGATGTCAGCCTTAAACTGAGCTGTGGCAAAGTCAGAGCTCATTCAGTGGCCCCCCAGGGCAGCAAGCACCTCAGAGTAAGGAAGGGATCCAAGAGGTACCAAGAGATCTATGTTGGAACATGCTGTTGCCGCACCTCCTGCCAGCCCCCAGCCATGTGAGTTTGTGTTCTTCTTCTCAGTGTGCTCATTCACCAGATGGTCCTCAAGGTTCTCTGGAGCCCCTCCCTCTTCCTCAACAAACCCCACTAGAATGGGGGTCCTAACCAGGGGCCCATGGATAGATTTCAGAGTGGCTATAAAACCCCTTAAAACTCTATGTGCATTTTTCCTGGGGAAAGGATCTATGGCTCTTTTCTGATTTTATCATTTTATTCTTCTCAAAGAGAATAACTGCACAGGTCCAGAGGGAGGAGGGGTATGATTTTCCCACCCCTGGCACAGTGCTTAAACTCCCGTAGGTACTCAACAAAGGTTGACTGAATGTTGAAGGACCCATAGGATGAAAGTTCAGCCCTCAGGTAAAGGCGACCTTTCCCCTCAGGCACTTCCTGACCACCAAATCCCTTCCCAAGGGAAAACAGTTGGTGACTCTTAGAAGACAGGTCCCTCTGGAGGTAAGGACTATGTTGTTCTAGAGCATGGTCTGCCTTCTTTCTTGTACTACACGGACACACAGCATACTGTTCTGAAAGCTTACATGTAAAACTCACATACCCATAATTTTGAGACACTCAGGGACATTTTAAGGACAGGATTTTAAGTTATATTAAGGGATTACTAATGTTAGGTATGACAACAGCATTGTAGTTATGTTTAAAATGTCATTTTTCTTAGAGGTACATATAGAAGAATTTAGGGATTAAGTGACAAGAAATCTGCCATTCATTTCAAAATCTTACAGCTGGGGAAAAAAAGGGGGGAGGGGCGGGAGACAAGCAAAGCAAGTGTGGCAAAATGTCAATAACTGGTGAATCTGGGTTCATAATATTATTCTGTTTTTGGATTTTTGAAAACTTAGCATAGTTTTAAAAAATAAGATGTCTCATTTGTGCTGATGGCTACAAAATTTAACCATACAGTTTTAATGGTCTTAGTGGCCATGTCCTAAATAGTCACAAAATTTGCTCTCTTAGAAATAAGAATCCACAGCCCCTGCTACTTAAAACATGAAGGTTTTCAGGACAACTTAGCAATAACCTTAAGGCTCCCTCATCTCTAACTATATAAATGAGTAATCATATACCTCCAATCCTCAGGTGAATGCATATAGAGAAATCAGGCACCCAGCAACAAGAAAGTAAAGCTGCAAGTCAACTGTAATAAATGTGCCACACTACTGCCAAGATATTAGTAATACAGGAAACTGGGGGGAGAAGGCATATATATAGGATTTCTCTATACTTTCTCTTCCATCTGTCTAACAATGCTCTAAAAAATAAAGTTTATTAATTTTTTTAAGTGAAGGTACCTAGACAAAGAGAAAGAGGCTTTTTCTCTTCATTTTTTTTCATTTTTCTCTTCATTCTCTTCTGTATCTGTATTCTGATTTTTCTTCTTTATCACTTGGATTTTTAAAAACCTCATCCTGGGTATTAAGCCAGATCTTCTAAGTAAAGTTCCTATCTATGGCAGTGATAAAATGTGTGGTTTTAAGATTAGTTTGAAGTGGGGGCGCCTGGGTGGCTCAGTTGGTTAAGTGACTGCCTTCGGCTCAAGTCATGATCCCAGGATCCTGGGATCGAGTCCCACATCGGGCTCCCGGCTCAGCGGAGAGCCTGCTTCTCCCTCTGACCCTCTCCCCTCTCATGCTCTCTCTCTCTCTCTCTCTCAAATAAATAAATAAAATTAAAAATTAAAAAAAAAAAGATCAGTTTGAAGTGAAAGGACTACTAAGATGTTCCTTTGTGTTTTTGCTTCTTAATTGTAATTAGTTTGGTAGGTTTTCAACAACAGCATTAGAACTATTGTCTACTTTACTGTCTACTCCATCCACTTCCACATTTAAGAGAACTTACTATGTGCTAGTCACTGTGCAAAGTACCCTACATATATCACAAAAAGTACCCTACAGATATTCTCACAAAAACACTGCACAGTAAGTAACATCCTCAATACATAGATGGAGAAATTGAAGCTTAGAAAGCGAAGTAATTTGCCTTAAGTCAAACAGGACAGGCAGGATTCAGTTCTAAAGCTAGTACTCTGGAGATGAACCATGAGAGACGATGGACTCTGAAAAACAAACTGAGGGTACTAGAGGGGAGGGGAGTGGGAGGATGGGTTAGCCTGGTGATGGATATTAAAGAGGGCCCGTTCTGCATGGAGCACTGGGTGTTATACGCAAATAATGAATCATGGAACACTACATCAAAAACTAATGATGTATTGTATGGTGATTAACATAACATAATAATAAAAAATAAAAAATAAAAAGCTAGTACTCTGAAATGCTGTGCTATGCTACATCCCTTTCTTCCCTTTTCCTACTCTATCAGAAAGTCACTTGGTGGGGTGCCTGCGTGGCTCAGTTGGTTAAGCATCTGCCTTCGGCTCAGGTCATGATCCCAGAGCCCTGGAATCGAGTCCCGCATCGGGCACCTTTCTCGCCAGGGAGCCTACTTCTCCCTCTGCCTGCCGCTCCCCCCTGCTTGTGCTCTCTCACTCTCTCTCTCTCTGTGACAAATAAATAAATAAAATCTTTAAAAAAAAAGAAAGTCACTTGGAAATATCTCAGGACCTGCAAAAATGCTAAAGTCAATACAATAGTTATAAATGACAGCAAAGTCCTTTCCACAACATATTCTCATTCCATGCTTCCAGTGTGGCCACTTTGAGCTCTGTGACACTGGTCAAGTCACTTAACTTCTTTGACTCTTAGCTGCTCCATATCCAAAATGGTAACAAGTGATAACATAGCTGTTAAGAGCTAGAACTCTAGCACCAGACTGCCCTGGATTCCAGGATTCTACCACTGACCAACTGTATGCCCTTGGGAAAGCTGCTTAACCTCTCTGCTTCAGTTCCTCCATCTGTAAAATGGAATAACAGTACCCACTTCATAGAGTTGTTATGAAAAGTGTACAAATTAATAATTGTGAAGTGTCGGGGCACCTGGGTGGCTCAGTCGTTAAGCGTCTGCCTTCGGCTCAGGTCATGATCCCAGGGTCCTGGGATCGAGCCCCGCATCAGGCTCCCTGCTCCGCGGGAAGCTCCCTCTCCCACTCCCCTGCTTGTGTTCCCTTTCTCGCTGTGTCTCCCTCTGTCAAATAAATAAAATATTTAAAAAAAAATAATAATAATTGTGAAGTGTCTGGCACAAAGTAAGTGCTATGTGTTTTTGAAAATAAGTATTTAAAGTTATCAAAGGGTTACTGTGAAAGCACTATAAAAATGTACAATATTATTACATACAGAAATTGATTTTAGAAAACGAAGTTATCCTTTAAAAAAAAAAAAAGACAAATGGCCCAGAGGAAAGTGAGGGTAACAGATCTGCCCACCTGGTTTAGAGTGCTGGCACAGTCGTCCCCCCACTGTTTGACCTTACAAAGAAAAGTACTTAAAAACTTGACTCCAAGCTTCAGCTTCCTTACTACAGGGTTAAATCTACCTCCAAAGTTGCTGAGAGAATTATCATCACTTAAGTACCTGGCACAAATTAGGGACCCTGCGCCAGTTCTCTTCCTCTCGCCCCCCAGATCTTCCACGTAACAGCTGCTCATTATGAGTAAGGCTCACAAGCGAATGGGACCAAAATAAAAAGCCCGCACAAAACCCACTTTCATCTCTGGGCTGTCCATTTATAGGTGCAGTCCATCGCGAATCTCCAAATTTCTTTCAAACGTAGTTGAAAATCAGGGGCGCCTGGGTGGCTCAGTCGTTAAGCGTCTGCCTTCGGCTCAGCTCACGATCCCAGGGTTCTGGGATGGAGCGCCACATGTGCTCCCTGCTCCACCGGAAGCCTGCTTCTCCCTCTCCCACTCCCCCTGCTTGTGTTCCCTCTCTCGCTGTGTCTCTCTCTGTCAAATAAATAAAATCTGAAAAACAAATGTAGTTGAAAATCAAAACCGAAAGACTCTCATCCTGAAAAATCACAGAGGAAGTGCAGGAATCATACCCTGGCCGGGAAAATAGGAACACAGAAACTGCAGAGTAACTTTGGAGACGAAAAACAGCGAGCGGCGAAGAAATCCTGGTGCGCGTTTTGGGCGTGTTTTGTTCATTCTCTAGCTGAAGTAACTTTTCATCCAGGCCGAAGGCATGACAAACTCCCTGACTGAGGGGGAGGCAGGGCGTGCTAGGGACACTCGTGCTCAGGGCAAGAACGAAGCGCACTTGAGATCAGTGGCCTCTTCCAGGAGCAACCCGGCCCGCGGCCCCTCCCTCCCCACGGCTCCAGCCCCACCCCCAGCCCTGAGGACCTGCTCGGCAGGAACTCCGGCGTTCTCACCTGTGCGGCGTCCACAGAGTAGCCTCTCCCAGGGCAGGGCCCCGGGAGCCCCAACGACGCGCGCGCTGCCCGCCACCAGAGCCCCCGCGCCGCGCGGACCGCCGCGAGGTAGCGGAGAACAGCCATTCAGCCGCCCGTCGCGCGCACGTGCAGACAGCACCAGCCCGGGTCCGTGGCCCCGCCCTCGCCGCACAGCCAGTCAGCAGCCGGGGAGCGCTCGGGCCGGGCGGCGCCTGAGGCATTTCGGGAGTTGTAGTCCCACATCCGTGTCCCGGAGCCCGGCCGGGCGCGGGGCATGTTAGGCCCGGGGTCTAACAGGGCTCTGAGTCGAGCAGGGCGCGGGGTCAAGCAGGGCGCTGGGGGAGGCTGGGGCCGGGGCCGGGAACCGGCCGGACGCAGAAGGTTCTTGCCCCGCGAGCCAGGGATGAGGGGTGGAGGGTGGGGCGGGTGAGGTTCCTGTTGGAGGGGAGAGAGGCAGGCAAGGTCCCGCCTCTTAGTAGAAGGAGACTTGAGGTACGCAGGCCAGTGTGCACGGACTCTGTACCTGCGGACTTCCTGGAACATGCGTTTCTGATTGAAGCCGCAGCTCCCTCAACCCTCAGCGACTGTCAGGGAGAAGAAACTAATATTTATTTGCAAGAGGGGGGGCGGAGGAGCAAAGCTTTCTTTTGATGTTCTAGTGCCCTGAACCCCAGTCAATCAAGGAATACTTATAGGATACTAATTAGTCATTCTTGTAGTCTTTCAGTAAATATTCTCTATGGTCCTCCTTCCTGCCCAGCTCTGTGCTAACTCCTGGGGAGACTATATACATAAATAATCCTGCAAACTCACACTTTGTAGGGAGGTTGAGACAGGACTATAATACAAGGTAGAAAATAATTGTCCCGAAAGAGGGAAAGCACAGTTGTTTCCACCGCTTGAAATGTTTAAGATGCCCCCTTTCAGACCCTTTGACCTGTCCCTGGATATAGTTATACTAAGAATGGCTGAGCCTACAATATATTTAGCACTAGGTGAGAGGAAGCAAGGTGGGGGTCAGGGATGGGCAGAGACCCTGCCAACTCAAAGATTAATGAAACCCTTAGATCCTCAACGTTGAAGGCCAAGATCTTAATTTTGTCAGTTCACCTGCAACTGAGCAGGATCTGGCAGACTGATTCACATTAACCAGCCTACAATAGCCCAACACCTCAGCCCTGCCAGGGGACATGTCTTTCCAAGACTGAAATGTTCTCAATCTCTTCCTGCTATCAAACTACCTGGAAATTGCTTTAGTAGGTAGAAGGTTTCTTGGTGTAGTGATTTTAAAATATATCCACAATTTATTTGACAATCCTCTACTAAAAAGGTAGAGTTAATTCCACTTCTGTTGAGTGTGGGCTGGACTTAATAACTCACTTTTTTTTTTTTTTTTAAGGAGGCTCCACACCCAGCATAGAGCCAACGTGGGGCCTGAACTCATCCCTGAGATCAAGACCTGAGCTGAGGGGCACCTGGGTGGCTCAGTTGTTGGGCGTCTGCTCTTGGCTCGGGTCATGATCCCAGGGTCCTGGGATCGAGCCCCACATCAGGCTCACTGCTCAGTGGGAAGCCTGCTTCTCCCTCTCCCACTCCCCCTGCTTGTGTTCCCTCTCTTGCTCTCTCTCTGTCAAATAAATAAATAAAAATCTTTAAAAAAAAAAAAAAAGACCTGAGCTGAGATCAAGAGTCAGACACTCAACTGGCTGAGCCACCCAGGTGCCCCAATAACTCACTTTTAACAAATAAAATTAAGTAGAAGTGACACTGTGATTTCCAAGGCTATGCCATAAAAGATAATGTGGCTTCCACCTTGCCTTCGTTTGTCTCACTCATTCTGAGAAAGTCAAATACCATGTTGTTAGGACACTCAAGCAACTCTCTGGAGAGACCCACGGGTTAAAGACCTGAAGCCTCCCGCCAACAGTCATATGAGAGAACCATCTTGCAGGCAGATCCTCTAGCCCTCATACACATCTTGGCCAAAACCTCATGAACAACCTGAAGACAAAACTACCCAGCCGAGTCACTCTTGAATTTCTTTTTTTTTTTTTTAAGATTTTATTTATTTATTTGACAGAGAGAGACACAGCGAGAGAGGGAACACAAGCAGGGGGAGTGGGAGAGGGAGAAGCAGGCTTCCCACTGAGCAGGGAACCCGATGTGGAGCTCGAGCCCAGGACCCTGGGATCATGACCTGAGCCGAAGGCAGACGCTTAACGACTGAGCCACCCAGGCGCCCCACACTCTTGAATTTCTAACTCTCAAAAACCAGGAGATAATAAATGTTTGTTGTTGTAAGCCAGTAAGTTTTGGGGTAATTTGTTGCACAGTAATAGATAACTAATACACTCAATGATCAAAATTATATCATCATCACGGCTATTTCAGCTCCAGACGTTCTCAGCCTGGGTCAATGTATTCTGGATCTGGATCGGCCCTGCTTTCAATCTTCCTCAGCTGTGGGCTGAACTCCATAAAACAGCAGCTGTCCCTAGCAGGAATCAGAAGGAGGCTGGTTTGTTTCAGGAAAGGTGATGGAACAGGTGTTTCTGGGAGGTTCCACTCTGGTTATTGTAATTAATACTCTGTGTGTACGTGTGTGTATTTATTTTTATTTTTGTGTGTGTGTGTGTGCCTGTGTGTTTAAATATTGATAAGTCCTCTTTAGATTCTCTGGGGCTACTTTGTTTTGTTTTGTTGAAAAGATTTTATTTATTTATTAGAGAGAGAGAGAGACAGCACAAGCAGGGGGATCAGGAGAGGGAGAAGCAGGCTCCCCACTGAGCAGGGAGCCCAATTCGGGGTTCGATCCCAGGACCTTAGGATCAATGACCCGAGCCAAAGACAGACGCTTAACTGACTGAGCCACCCAGGCGCCCCCACTCTCTAGGGCTTTTTAAGCCAGAAAATATTAAGAACCATCTATAACTAGAAAAATCCTTGAGAGCAAGGTCCCTCTCTGATTTGTCTTTGTCTTCCTCATATGTCCTATCATGGTGACTTGCACTTGATGAGTGCTCAATTAATATGAGTAGGCAAATGAATGAATACACATACACCTACTATCCCTCTAAACTTGCTCACCTCTGCTTGTATGTCCATGTGTGTGCATAAGCCTGCTCATCCCTACACACATACTTTGTGTTAGTTAGGACTATGATTGGCTCTAAGTAACAGAAACCTCCAAAGACTAGCGGCTTAAATAAGATCTAAATTTGTTTCTTTCATGTACACAAAGTTGGGAAAGAACAATAAGGCTTGGTATTGTGACTCCACCAACTTATTAGGTACCCAGGCTCCTATTTTGCTCCTTGCCTGTCTTCACTGCACAGCTTCCACTTCGTGGTCCAAGATAACTGCTCAGGCTCAGACATTATGTTCACATTCCAGGTATCAGGAAAAAAGACAAAAAGGCTATGCCATCTCCCTATAGATACAATTTCCAGAACTCTTACACGGGCATGCCTCTTTCTATTGCACTTCACAGATACTGCATTTTTTACAAATGGAAGGTTTGTGGCAACCCTGCATTGAGCAAGCCTCTTGGTGCTATTTTCCCCCAACATTATTTGCTCGTTTTATATCTCTATGTCACATTTTGGTATTTCTGGAAATATTTCACAATTTTTCATTATTATTATATTTGTTATGGTGATCTGTGATCAGTGATTAGGACTTGCTCAAAGCTCAGATGATGGTGAGCATTTTTAGCTATAAAACATTTTTTAATTAAGGTATATTGGTTTTTTACACATAATGCTATTGCACACTTAATAGACTACAGCATAGTATAAACATAACTTTAAGTGCACTGGAAACAAAAAAATGTATTTGACTTGCTTTATTGTGATCGTCCCTTGGCTTCCGTGGTCTGGAACTGACCTGGCTATGTCTCCCACGTGTGCCTGTACACACCTACTTACGCCTCACTGGCCAAAACTTAATCACATGGCCGCACCTAGTGGCAAAGCAGGTTGGAAAATGCAGCCTTGTGCCTGGTTAAAAATAGGGGTTTCCTTTTCCACATAAAAAGGGAACAAAGGGAATTGGCATTTTATGTCTTACACTAGGAGGCAGACAAAAGGAAAAAAAAAAACCAGAGTTCATGGGTCCCCAGAGGAAGGGCTGGAGTGCTGTGGCTGGGAGAAAGTGAGTCAGGGATGGGGAGCAGATGACAGGAAGGTGGGTGGACCTGGGCGGTGGTCAGTAAAGGGACGTGGACAGACAGACACACACACACACACACACACATACACACGCACACACACACAGCTTTCCCCAGGCCTCACCCAGTTTTGCTGAGGGAGAATTTTTTTTTTTTAATTTTATTATGTTATGTTAGTCACCATACAATACATCATTAGTTTTTGATGTAGTGATCCACGATCCATTGTTTTCATATAACACCCAGTGCTCCATGCATTACATGCCCTCCTTAATACCCATCACTGGGCTAACCAATCCCCCCTCCCCCCTCCCCTCTAAAACCCTGTTTGTTTCTCAGGTCCATAGTCTCTCATGGTTCATCTCTCCCTCCAATTCCCCCCGCCCATTTTTCCCTTCCTTCTCCTAATGTCCTCCATGTTATTCCTTATGTTCCACAAATAAGTGAAACCATATGATAATTGACTTTCTCTGCTTGACTTATTTCACTTGGCATAATCTCCTCCAGTCCCATCCATGTTGATGTAAAAGTTGGGTATTCATCTTTTCTGATGGCTGAGTAATATTCCATTGTATATATGGACCACATCTTCTTTATCCATTCATCTGTTGAAGGGCATCTCGGCTCTTTCCACAGTTTGGCTACTGCGGACATTGCTGCTATGAACATTGGGGTGCATATGGCCCTTCTTTTCACTACATCTGTGTCTTTGGGGTAAATACCCAGTAGTGCAATTGCTGGGTCATAGGGTAGCTCTATTTTTAAATTTTTGAGGAACCTCCACACTGTTTTCCAAAGTGGCTGTACCAACTTGCATTCCCACCAACAGTGTAAGAGGGTTCCCCTTTCTGCTGAGGGAGAATTTTGAGAAGAGGTTAGAGTTCATCTTTGTTGGGGAGTGATACTTGTTCCCTTCTCCTCATGTTTTCCTGAAAATACAACTTTTTTCTTTTTTTTAAAATATTTTATTTATTTACTTATTTGAGAGAGACAGATAGCAAGAGAGAGCACGAGCAAGCGGGAAGGAGGGGGTGAAGCAGACCCCCCCACCCCGTTGATCATTGAGGCGGATGCGGGGCTTGATCCCAGGACCCCGGGATCATGACCTCAGCCAAAGGCAGATGCTCAACCAACTGAGCCACCCAGGTGCCCCACAACTTTTTTTTTCTTAGAGAGGGAGAGCAGGAGGGAGGGGCAGAGGAAGACGGGGAAAGAGAGAATCTTAAGGAGGCTCCGCACCCAGGGCGAGGCCCAAAGCGGGGCTCGATGTCACAACCCCAAGATCATGACCTGAGCTGAAATCAAGAGTCAGATGCTTGGGGCGCCTGGGTGGCTCAGTCGTTAAGCATCTGCCTTCGGCTCAGGTCATGATCCCAGGGTCCTGAGATCAAGTCCCACATCGGGCTCCCTGCTCAGCGGGGAGTCTGCTTCTCCCTCTGCCGCTCCCCCTGCTTGAGCTCTCTCTCTCTCTCTGATTAAAAAAAATACTAATAAGCTGAAATAAAATCTGGTTCTTTAAAAAAGAAAAAAGAGTCCCTTATAGTGGGACACCTGGCTGTCTCAGTTGGTTGAGCGTCTGCCTTCAATTCAGGTCATGATCCCAGAGTCCTGGGATCGAGTCCCGTATCAGGTTCCTTGCTCAGCCGGTAGCCTGCTTCTCCCTCTCCCTCTGCTGCTCCCCCTGCTTGTGCTCTCTCTCTGACAAATAAATAAAATCCTAAAAAAAAAAGAGTCTCTTATGGTTTGCCTCCCCCCTCCTCTTTTTTTCTCCCTTCCCACATGTTCATCTGTTTTGTTTCCTAAATTCCACATATGAGTGAAATCATATGGTATTTGTCTTTCTCTGACTGACTTATTTCGCTTAGCATAATACCCTCTAGCTCCATCCAAGTCACTGCAAATGGCAAGATTTCACTCTTTTTGATGGCTGAGTAATATTCCATTTAAAAATAAATATATATATATATATATATATATATATATACACACACACACATATATATGATACCTATACACACACACACACACACACATATATGTATACCTCACATCTTCTTTATCCATTCATCTGTCGGTGGACACTTGGGCTCTCTTCACAGTTTGGCTATTGTGGACATTGCTGCTATAAACATTGAGGTGCATGTGCCCCTTCAAATCTGTATTTTTGTATCCTTTGGGTAAATACCTAGTAGTGCAATTGCCAGGTCATAGGGTAGCTCTATTTTTAACTTTTTGAGGAACCTCCATACTGTTTTCCAGAGTGGCTGCACCAGCTTGCATTCCCACCAGCAGTGTAAAAGGGTTCCCCTTTCTCCGCATCCTCGGTTCCCCTTTCTCCGCATCCTCACTAACACCTGTCATTTCCTGTTACAAGCTTTTAACAGTAATAAATCTGATATTTATCCCATCTGTCCCATGTCTATTTTTCAACGGAGTAATATTTAAGCAGGAAAGCAAGGAGCATTTATGGACTTATCCTTAGAACCTCTGTCCCCACTGGCTCCAGACTAGCAACCCCTACTTGCCTTCCCAAACCCTAGCGATTAGCAGAATAACTGGCCCCCTGTGTGGTAGGGAGGCTGCAGCGGTCCCCGGCTAGCTCCTGGCCACTCCAGACCTCTGAGGCAAAGAATGACATCTTTTGCACCACAATTAGAGCTCTGACTTGAGACCCGGACAGCAGGGACACAGGAAGTTGAGACAGTTCACTGCATGCTATAAATAACTGATGCTCTCTCCTACCTTGAAAGCAAGTTTTTCGAGTGGGAAGGAAGGTCAGTGCTAAAGACGCTAGATGACAATGACAGGAGCAAAGCAAAGGCTCAAAGAGGGACCCACGGGCTTGAAGTTCAGCACCTCACAGGGCTTCCTGCTCACATTCACTCCTTCACGTTCTCTAGCCCACCAGTCTCCCTTGCTCGGAAAAAATCAGCGGGTATGGCAATGTCAATCGTGGGCTAAGGGTGGCAGGACCTTCAGTATGGCTGAGCCTCTGGAAGAAGAGGCACTTTCGAGGACTTGTCTGAGCTTCCCTGGTACTGTGCTGCAGCTGGGGGTGGGAGTCCTGGTCAGCAGCTGGTAACCCAGTCCCATTTGGATTATGTGACCCTAATTTGTAAGCAGGTAACATTGACAGAAAAACTTTAAACCTCCCAGGCTAAGGTACTGTGTCATTGAGCCCACCTCCAGATCTTTGCCCTCCTGACCCCTGGCAGCAGGGGTGGAAGGGCGACTTTCCGACATCTTGTCCCAGCCGTAGAAGAAAATGAAGAACGCAGGGAGCCACTGATGAGTTCTCCTCACAGCCCCGTGCTCCTGCTCAGACGCTCCTTCTCCCCAGAACTGCCAGTATGTCATGCTTTGCTCTTGTTCCCTTCCTGGGTCCGCCTCTCCCCCACTCCCTCACCACCTGCTCCAGGGAACTGCAGGCCATGTGTGAGGGTTTAGCTGTCCTGAATACCAAGTTGGGTCATGCTCCGAGACCAGGCAGTGAAGAAAGGGCTCCTCAAAGATGCAGGAAATGCGCTGGCAGCTCAGCCTGGCACACCCAGCCTGGTTCTCCCTGCCACACCTGTGCTCTGTCCAACATGTCCATGCAAAACACAGGTGGATTTCTGAGTGCGGGGAAGGAGAAGGGCTGAATGAAAGAAAGGGGAAGCTGGAGAGGAAGAGAAGAGAGAAAAGAAACAGGCAAAAGAAGACTGATCAAGGAAATGCTGAAAACCCTACACAGAGACAAGTGAAGAAAAAGGAAGAAAACAACAGAACAGAGGCTCCTAAGTATCTTGGAAGCATGTGATGTCCAAATGAACCCCTGGGGGGCGCCTGGGTGGCTCAGTCGTTAAGCGTCTGCCTTTGGCTCAGGTCATGATCCCAGGGTCCTGGTATAGAGCCCCACATCAGGCTCCCTGCTCGGCGGGAAGCCTGCTTCTCCCTCTCCCACTCCCCCTGCTTGTGTTCCCTCTCTCGCTGTGTCTCTCTGTCAAATAAATAAATAAAATCTTTAAAAAAAAAAAAAAAAAAAAATGAACCCCTGGGCTGGGTTCCTAGCAGGCCCAGGGGTCCACCTCTCCCTGCTAAAAGCCTGTGGCCCCTCCTCTGCCCTGACTCCCTGCTACCTGCCCTTCCTGGGCTTTTTTTTTTTTTTTCCCTTTTTCTTTTTGCTAGTCAGGGGAAGCAGTGGGAGTAGAGAAGGAACAAAGAAATCTGTAACTGGCTGTGATCAATTAATAATGAAACCACTGCACTCAGACCAGCCCCTCTTGGGCATTTTCAGCTCCTCAGACCTTCCCCAGACTGGGTGCCCAGGCTGCACTATACTTCTGGGTAAGGGCAGTGCCAGGATCCTCCAAATATGGCTCCTTGCCCGTTCCCTCTCTTGCAGAGCCCTAAGGGGAACGTTGATCAACTGCAGCCCAGCCCTCACACCCTCCCGCCGCTGACTCCCAGAGAGCCTCTGAGGGGAACCAGTGGGGCCCCAGCCTTCCAGCTCCATCCCGGCTGCCTAGCACACAGGGATGGACCCCTGCTCCTGTGGGGGCCCCCCGAGCCCTCACAAGGAGGGAAGGGGATTCAGAGGCGATGAGGTGGGGAGGAGTCTGACTGGCCTCCGGAGTCCAGCCTCTAGGGTAGGCTGAGCAAATGAAGGAGCTGTCCCCCCCAAGCCCTGACTCAGTGTGATCCCCATCTGATTGCTGCCCCCGCATCTCCAGCCCTGCACAGGACATGGACTGTCCGGACTGGTTGGTCCTCATTGGTAAAAGGTAGGAATGAAACAGTCCTATGGGAAGAATCACATTTAAATCATATTAAGACTCTAAGTCTGGGGTGCCTGGCTGGCTCCGTCAGTAGTGCATGTGACTCTTGATCTTGGGGTCATGAGTGTGAGCCCCACGTTGGGTGTAGAGATTACCTAAAAGAAAAAAAAAAAAAAACCTCTAATTCCAACAACTAATTTACAGGAAATATGCAGGCCAGAGGAACATGTTAAAGAATAGTCCTGGGCTCACTTCCTTCCATGGACATAACTAGATAACACTTGTATCAGCATAAATAACCCAGAAAGCAATACGAAGACTGGCAGAATATACTCCCCACAGCAGAGAAGGCACATCAAAGAGGTTTAGAAGGGTGGAGACATGGTCAGAAGCTAAATGGACCCGGGGACCATCTGCAGGAGGGAAGAACACAACAGGCACAGAAGGGAGAGGAGCAGATCCCCAAGGCAGGCATCCCAGGCACAGGGGACCTGCATGGGGAACAGGAATCTACATAACATTGGGCTTTGAAAACCAGCGAGGCCCAAACACTCAGGGGAGCTTAACACCTGAACACTAAAACTCAGTGGGTTTGGCTCTGGAAGAGCCAGAAGGGTAGAACCCTTGCCCTTAAGAGACAGTACAACAAACAGCTCCACCAAGAGGCAGCATAGAAGCAGCAGTTTGAAAAATGCCTGGTGTTTATGGGAAGATATATTTACTAATCTCAGAGTGTGTGCTAGAGGAGCATGGATCATTGGGAGACCTCTCCAAGAACAAAGGAGCGGGTGGGCACCATTTCCTTCCACTGCCTCAGCCTAGACACAGGCACTCCTGAGGGAACCAGTGCAGGGCCAACATTCTCTACCTAACTTGCTAACCATGTGCCCTGCCCCTGTGCTCTTCTGTGGACCCACCCCCTCCAACCTAGCCTAGGCAGGAGTTTTCCTCAGCTGCAGGTCCCCTCAGCAGCTGACTGGCTAGGACCTCATTGACATCCCTGCATTCTCCTGCAGAATTGTCCCCTCTAGTATACCCTTGGCAGGAGTCCATCCAAAGCTGCACCATAAGCATGACAGTGTGCAAGCAGCCCCGACAGGGGCCAGCACCACCCCAAAATGACCACTACCTGAGGGAAGGGGAAGAAAACCACACACATCAGTTTGCAGCCCCAGCAGGGGGCTAGGGGCAGACATCTGGTCTGACTGCAGGCCATGCTCACCAAGGAAAGCTTCTCAGAGGACAACACAGAGAGAATACCAGCAGCTCTGGCAAACGCATGGTCTGACTCAACTCAGGCCCAAGGTGGCCCCAGACTGGCCCACTAACAACACAGGGACCAAACCCTGCCCACAACAGGCAAACAGAGCCATTGCAGATGACTGGACTGAAGGCAAAAGTAGCTCAGCCACAACAGCAGGGTGCACGCAACACCCATAGGAGACACCCCTGCAGCGCCAGGTTCTGAACAGGGGACACTGCACCACAGGGCACTATAGGACCTCTTCAAAGCCACTACTTCCCTTTTTTTTTTTAAGACTTTATTTATTTATTTGTCAGAGAGAGAGAGAGAGCACAGGCAGGGAGAGCGGCAGGCAAGGAGAAGCAGGCTTCCTGCTGAGCAGGGAGCCTGATGCAGGACTTGATCCCAGGATCCTGAGATCATGACCCGAGTGGAAGGCAGACGCTTAACTGACTGAGCCACCCAGGCGTCCCAAGGCCACTGCTTCCAAGAGCAGGAGACATAGCTGACTTCCCTAACACATACAAACAGACAAAGAGTTAGATAAAATGAGGAGACAGAGGAATATGTCCCAAAGGAAAGAACAAGACAAAATCACAGCAAGAGAGCTAAATGAAACAGAGATAAGTAATATGCCTGATGGAGTATTTAAAGTAATGGTCATAAAGATATTCCCTAGACTTCTCAAAATATTCCAAAAAATAGAAGAGGAAGGATAGCTTCTAAATTTATTCTATGATGCCAGCATTATCCTGATACCAAAATCAGGTAGAGACACTACAAAAAAAGAAGAAAGAAAGAAAGAAAAAGAAAGAAAGGAAAGGAATGAACTACAAGCCAATATCCCTGATGAATATAGATGCAAAACTCCTCAACAAAATACTAGCAAATTGAATCCAACAATACATTAAAAAAGTCATTTACGACAATTGAGTGGGATTTGTTCTTGGGATACAAAGGTGGTTTGATGTTTGCAAAGCCATCAATGTGATACATCATGTCAATAAGAGAAAGGATAAAAAAAAATATGACATTTCAAGAAATGCAGAAAAAGCATTTGACAAAGTACAACATCCATTCATGCTAAAAACCCTTAACAAAGTAGGATTAGAGGGACCATATCTCAACATAATAAAAGCCATATATGAAAAGCCCACAGTGAACATCATTCTCAATGTGAAAAACTGAGAGATGTTCCCCTAAGATCAGGAACAAGACAAGGATGTCCACTTACCACTTTCATTCAACATAGTACTAGAAGTCCTAGCTACAGCAATCAGACAACAAAAAGAAATAAAAGGCATCCAAATTGTTAAGAAAAAAGTAAAACATTCACTATATGCAGATGATATGATACTATATATAGGAAACACTAAAGACTCCACTAAGGGGAGCCTGGGTGGCTCAGTCAGTTGAATGTCTACCTTTGGCTCAGGTCATGATCCCAGGGTTCTAGGATCAAGCCCCGCATCAGGCTCCTATCCCTTTCCCTCTGCCTGCCACTCCGCCTGCTTATGCTCTCTCTGTGTCAAATAAATAAACAAAATCTTTTTTAAAAAAAGACTCCACCAAAAAATTACTAGAACTGAAAAATGAATTATGTAAAGTTTCAGGATACAAAATCAACATACAGAAATCTATTGCATTTCTTTAAAGATTTATTTATTTATTTTAGAGAAAGAGAGAGAGAGCACAAGGTTGGGGGGGTAGGGTAGAGGGAGAGGGAGGGAGAAAGAATCTTAAGCAGACTTGAAGCTGAGCACAGAGCCTGACACAAAGCCTGATCCATGACCCTAAGATCAAACCCTAAGCTGAAACCAAGGGTCAGTCACTCAACTGACGGCGCCACCCAGATGCCACCGAGGCACCCCAACATTGCATTTCTATACACTAAAAATGAAGCAGCAGAAAGAGAAATTAACAAAACAATCCCATTTGCAATTGTACCAAAAATAATGAAATACCTAGGAATCAACTTAACCAAAGAGGTGAAAGATCTATACCCTGAAAAGTATAAAACATTGATGAAAGAAATTCAAGACAACATAAACAGAAAGATACTCCATGCTCATTGACTGGAAGAACAAATATTGCTAAAACATCCATACTGCCTAAAGCAATCTACAGATTTAATGCAATCCCTATTAAACCACCAACATTGGGGCACCTGGGTGGCTCAGTTGTTAAGCGTCTGCCTTCGGCTCAGGTCATGATCCCAGGGTCCCAGGATCGAGCCCCACATCCAGCTCCCTGCTCGGCAGAAAGCCTGCTTCTCCCTCTCCTACTCCCCCTGCTTGTGTTCCCTCTCTTGCTGTGTCTCTCTCTGTCAAATAAATAAATCTTAAAAAAAAAAGAACCAACATCATTCTTCATACAACTAGAACAAATAAACCTAAAATTTGTATGGAGCCACAAGAGACCATGAATAGCTAAAGCAATCTTGAAAAAGAACAAAACTGGAAGTATCACAACCTCTGATTTCAAGATATACTACAAAGCTGTAGTAATCAAAACAGTATGGTACTTGCACAAAATTAGACACATAGATCAATGGAACAGAATAGAGAGCCCAGACATAAGCCCACAATTATATGGTCAATTAATCTTCGATAAAGCAAGAAAGAATATCCAATGGGAAAAAGAAAATCTCTCCTACAAATGGTGTTGGGGAAACTGGACATCAAAAAGCAAAAGAATGAAACTGGACCATTTTCTTACACCATACACAAAAATCAACTCAAAGTGGATTAAAGACCTAAATGTGAGATCTGAAACCATAAAAATCCTAGAAGAAAGCACAGGCAGTCATTTCTTCGACATCAGCAGTAGCAACATTTTTCTAGATAGGTCTCCTGAGGCAAGAGAAACAAAAGCAAAAATAAACTATTGGGGGGCACCTGGGTAGCTCAGTCGTTAAGCATCTGCCTTCAGCTCAGGTCATGATCCCAGGGTCCTGGGATTGAGCCCCACATTGGGCTCCCTGCTCGGCGGGAAGCCTGCTTCTCCCTCTGCCTGCCGCTCCCCCTGCTTGTGCTCTCTCTCTCTCTCTCTCACTATCTCACTCTCTCTGTGTCAAATAAATAAATAAAATCTTAAAAAAAAAAGAACAGATGGTCCCTTTAAGGATGCCTCCCACAAGTTATACACACACTCCTACTCACAAACCATTGACCAGAACTTAGTCATATGACCACACACAGCTGCAAAGGAGGGTGGAAATGGTAATCTTCATTTCAGGCAGCCATGTGCCCAGCTAAATATCAGAAATCTTTATTTCTAAGGATAAAGGGGTAACAGAGACCATGGGATAACATCAGTCTCTGCCATATTACTCCTGAAGCAGAGCGTAAGAGAAGGAGTAGGCCATCATCTAGGATCACCAGGCTGTATGGCCTCCCAGCTTGCCCTCACCAGAAGGTTTCCTTCCAAGATTAACTCAGGGTTTGATTTTTTTAAAGGATGATGTCTCCTTCCCCTTTACCCATTGTTCCTATTGCCTTCCTATAGACCATGGTTTCTTCCTATAGTGTTAACTCTTCCTTAAGAGCATTGAAGAATAGAATGTCAGAGCCAGAAAGGTTCCTAAGAAAACACCCAGCCCAGCACCTCTAGTGACAAAAATGAGGCCTTTGAGTTTAGAGGCAGGGAGCAGGCTTGACAAGGTTCAATACACACACACACACATTAGGAGTAGCAGCAGAACTGGAGCTAGAGCTCAGACCCCAGCAGTCTGTTCTTGGCCCAAGGTGAGTTATTCAAGGGTAAAGAAGGGCAGGCCTCTTCTGAACGAGGTCTGGGAACTTAGATGAGCTCCAAATATCAGGAGATGATTGAACCAAGTGAAGGTAGAGTTTCAGGAAAAGGCCATTACCAGAGCTCACAGTCTAGAAGGCATTGACTCCTCGGCCCTCCACCACCTTTCCAGAGCAGACAGTGTTGAAAATGTCCCTTATGTACTACAGAAAACTGTGCCCGATAGAAAAGAAAATCGGGGGCACCTGGGTGGCACAGTCAGTTGAGCGTGGGACTCTTGGTTTTGGCTCAGGTCATGATCTCGGGTCCTGAGCTTGAGCCCCATGCCAGGCTCTGTGCTCAGCGAGGAGGCTGCTTCAGATTCTCTCTCCCTCTCCCTTTGCTCCTCCCCCCTCCACATTCTCTCTCTCTCAAATAAATAAATAAATCTTAAAAAAAAAGAAAAGAAAACCGATTCCTTATTTTTCCTTAAAAATCTTATTGGCACCTTTTTCTTTTTTCCATCTCTATCTCTAATCTGCCTGGACCAGGCCTGTGACCTATAAAGCAAGACGCTGCTTCCCATCAGCCAATGCGCAGGTGATGACTTAGCACCTTCCCTGGGCCTCGCCTGAACTGTTGTCATGAAAGAATCGGGGGGGGGGGGGGGGCGCGCCTGGGTGGCTCAGTCGTTAAGCGTCTGCCTTCGGCTCAGGTCATGATCCCGGGGTCCTGGTATCGAGCCCCGCGTCAGGTTCCTTGCTCGGCGGGAAGCCTGCCTCTCCCTCTCCCATTCCCCCTGCTTGTGTTCCCTCTCTCGCTGTCTCTCTCTATGTCAAATAAATAAAATCTTAAAAAAAAAAAAAAAGAATCAGGGGAAAGACACAAGTTTATAAACCCAGGGAAGTGTCTGCAAGGCTCTTGTTAATTGGCCTCTTCTTCATTCATCAAATAAAGCAGGTACTTATTCTATTGCAACGGTGTTTATAATAAAGGATATTTGAAAACAATCCAGATGCCAACTTGTTGGGGCTTTGTTAATTGAACTATGGCATGTTCCCACAATGAAACACTGAGTTAGAAAAAGGAAGTACTCCCTATGACCCAAAATGGAAAGATCCCCAGGGCATATTGTTAAATAAAAAGAGCAAAGCCCATAACAGTGTGCATAATATGCTGCCTTTTGTATCAGAAAAAGGGAAAACAGAATATTCATATTTGCATTCATTTATTTTGCACAAAGAAACACAAGAAACTATTAAGTATGGTGGGAAAAAAATAGGTGGGGTGGGAAAGAGGATGGGGTGAAGTTGGGGTGGGCATAAGACTTTCCAATCTATCCTTTTCACATTTTTTTTTTTAGATTTTTAAAAATGTGATTGCATACCTATTCAAAATTTTTATTTTAAATATGTTAAAATTTAGCAGAAGACATGACAGATATTTCTGCAAAGAAGACATCCAAATGGCCATCGGACACATGAAAAAGTGCTCAACATCACTCGGCATCAGGGAAATATAAATCAAAACTTCAATGAGATACCACCTCACACCAGTCAGAATGGCTAAAATTAACAAGTCAGGAAACAACAGATGTTGGCGAGGATACGGAGAAAGGGGAACCCTCCTACACTGTTGGTGGGAATGCAAGCTGGTGCAGCCACTCTGGAAAACAGTATGAAGGTTCCTCCAAAAGTTGAAAATAGAACTACCCTAGGACCTGGCAATTGCACTACTGGGTATTTGCCCCAAAGATACAAATGTAGGGATCCAAAGGGGTACATTCACCCTGATGTTTATAGCAGCAATGTCCACAATAGCCAAACTATGGAAAGAGCTAAGACGTCCATCAATAGATGAATGGATAAAGAAGATGTGGTATATATACACAATGGAATATTATGCAGCCATCAAAAAAATTGAAATCTTGCCATTTGCAACGATGTGGATGGAACTAGAGGGTATTTTTTTGTAAGATTTTATTTATTTATTTGACAGAGAGAGACACAGCGAGAGAGGGAACACAAGCAGGGGGAGTAGGAGAGGGACAAGCAGGCTTCCCGCGGAGCAGGGAGCCCAATGCGGGGCTCGATCCCAGGACTCTGGGATCATGACCTGAGCCGAAGGCAGACGCTTAACGACTGAGCCACCCAGGCACCCCGGAACTAGAGGGTATTATGCTAAGCAAAATAAGGCAATCAGAGAAGGACAATTATCATATGATCCCACTGATATGAGGAATTTGAGAAACAAGACAGAGGATCATAGGGGAAGGGAGGGAAAAATGAAACAATACGAAACCAAAGAGGGAAACAAACCATAAGGAGACTCTTAATCTCAGGAAACAAACTGAGGGTTGCTGGAGTGGTGGGGGGTGGGAGGGATGGGGTGCCTGAGTGATAGACATTGGGGAGGGTATGTGCTATGGTGAGCGCTGTGAATCGTGTAAGACTGTTGAATCACAGACCTGTACCTCTGAAACAAATAATACATTATATGTTAAAAAAATTTTTTTAAATAAGTAAATATATTAAAATTTAAAAATTATTATGCACTACCCCCTCATCCTATACTGTGTGCTCTAAATTTGTACATATGAGGGAGGTAGTGGCAAGTGATAAGGTAGAAGCAGGGGGCTGGAAAGAGACCCTGAGGACTATTATACTGTGGGTAGGAAATGGACCAAAATAGTAACAGTAATGTAAGTGCGGGTGAATTTTTTTAAGTTTTATTTATTTAAGTAAACTCTACACCCCACTTGGGGCTCAAACTCAGAACCCAGAAATCAAGAGTCATCATGCTCCTCTGACTGAGCCAGCCAAGCGCCCCAATATGGGTGATTTTTGTTTCATCTATACTTTTTGGAGTTCACAAATTTGCTACCACAAGCATGTTTTACAATCATAAATTATTATTATTAAATGTTACTTATTACATTAAGTGTTACTCCCAGCAGTGACAGGAGGCGACAGCAGAGGATAAGAGAACCGAAAGGAGCGCTGAGATGCTGGGGGCATTTCTGGGGTCCCATGAGTGGCCACCAGGGGTCAGCAGCACGCCGCAGTCCGCTCGCCCCCGGCCACAGGTGAAGAGGACGAGGCTCCCGCGGGGAAAGGTCCTTCCTGCCATCCTCAGTCTCACACTAATCGCCATTTGCTTTCCGCATGCTTCTGTCTTGGGCCATTTCCCACTAAATGGCAGTCACGGGGGTCTCGGAGGGCCACAGCTGTCTGCAAGCTGAGGGGCGGTGGGGGTGGGGGCTGGCGGAGATTCTCGGGACAGGCACTCCGCCTGCCCAGGGACCCTGGACAAAGAGAAGGCTGGGGCCCTCGGCTCCAAGGATCCATTCCTCCTGGTGGGGGACAGGAAACGGAGCCGGTTTCCCGGACTGGAACTCGGGCAAAGGAGAGCCAGGGGTCACAGGAGAGGTCGGCTTGTCCCAGAAGGAAGATCGCTGCTCCCAGTAGGACTAATGGTTCTGTCTTCATCAAGCAAGGGGACCGGTAGAGAGGTTGTCTGAAGGTGAGTTAAGGGCTGCGGTTGCCCAAACTCCACCCTCTGAGCCGGAGAACTGATCTAGGCCCACCAGGAGTTTATGGAAACCTGTTACTGAGAGGTGCTTCAGACAGGAAGAGAAAACAGCCCCGTGTTGTAGTGTGAGGACGGACCTAAGACTCTGGAAACCTGCTGTTACCTACTGTGTGACCTCCAAAGAGTTGTTTACCCTCTCTGGGCCTTAACTGAGTCCTCTGTAACACAGAGTTAGATAAGATGATCTTTAGGCCTCTCCCAGCTCCAATATTCCATGAATCTAAAAATTCCAGTCTTCCTACCCTTCCCTGCCCCAGGAGGAGCTTAGCCCCAGGAAGGTCTGGATGGACCAGGACAGGTCTCATCCCCCTTATGTATGGTCTCTGGCCAGTCCCCAGGCAAAGTCCCTTTGGAAGATTGGATCCAGGTCACCCTGAAGGTAGAGGAGGAAGAGGCTCTTGGCTAACAGCTGGGATGAAATGAAACTCAGCAGCTCTGCCCCAGTGGCACCATTACATGTAAGCACTGAGTGATACGGATGTTGCTCCAGCAAAGCCAGTTGGAAATTGCTCCCTGTCCCCACCATGCTCCCGGACACCCCAACAGCTCTGCCAGCCCCCACAGGTTCTATTTACCCCCTTCCCAGACAGAGAAGAAAGGACCAAGAAGGTTATTTTTAGGGCAAATGCTATATAAAGAACATATTACGTATGTGAAAATAATATTTATAATCCAGCACGCTAATTTAATGTTGGTCTGTGGATACAGTTATATATATCCAATCCTCCAGTGATCAATTCTTGTGAAAGGCAAGGATCCCAGCAGTCACTCAAAATCCTGATCTTGGATGCCTGGGTGGCTCAGTCAGTTAAGCATCTGCCTTCAGCTCAGGTCATGATCCCAGGGTCCTGGGATCAAGTCCTGCATCGGGCTCCCTGCTCGGCGGGGAGTCTGCTTCTCCCTCTCCCACTCCCCCTGCTTGTGCTGTCTCTCTCTCTGACAAATAAATAAATAAATAAAATCTTTTTTAAAAAGTCCTGATCTTGAGAAAAGGGACATTCTGGGATTCTGGACTGGGTGGCTGAGGCAGGTTACAGAATCCTATTCTGGTGAGCTTTAAAAATTAAGCAGGCACAGCTTCCTGATTATTTGGGCTGCTCTTCCAGAAGCGGCGATGATTTACATAGCTTTCAGGATCCCTTTCAGGCTAAGACCCTATAATGTTTATCTCCATTTTGCTAGTCTTTTCAGCCAACATACCTTCCCCTTGTTTTCCTCATTCCAAATGAAGAGCTGAGCTAGAGCAAGACCCAGACCCAGATTTTGTGGGACCCTGAGGCTTATACATATTTGAAGGACCCTCTTAAAGAAAAAGAATTTTATTTTTTTTTAATTTTATTTATTTATTTGACAGAGACACAGTGAGAGAGGGAGCTTCAGTAACACCAGTGAATCTGTTCCCTTTTAGAGATCTCTTCAAACTCTAAGAAGTCCACCTGTTCTCTCCTTCTTCCAAATCTTTTTCCCTTCCCTTCCCTTCCCTTCCCTTCCCTTCCCTTCCCTTTCCTTTTGTTTATTGGTTCCCCTCCTTTCCCGTGAGGCATCTGGGACCAGAGGGACCTGCAGGGCCACCTGAGGAGGCGGTAGTGGGGGGTGAAGAGGAACCACATACACAGGGAATCAGGAACTATGAAGATACATTGAGGGTAGTGGGAGCTGGGTTTCTCACTGTTGGGGAACAGAGTTAGATATGGGAAGGGCTGAGGCCAGAATAAACCCGCGGTATGGAATGGAAGGAGAGATACGGGTGCAAACTCATGTTTGTTTGCTTTTTTTAAGTAAGGTCTAGGCCCAAGGTGGGGCTTGAATTCACGACCCCAAGATCAAGAGTCACAGGCTCCACCAACTGAGTCAACCAGGCACCCTGCAAATTCATGATTTTTTAATATACATAAATTTGGAAATAGATGTAAATGTATATGTATAAATATAGGTGTGTGTTTTAATATATACTGTTAATAAGCAAAAATTCAACTGAGTAAATATGAAGATCTAATTGGCTTTACTAAGTGATTCGCAGAATCAGGCAGCATCCGATCTAGCAAGTAGAGGGGAACTCTGAGGAGCCGTATAAAATGGAAGATTTTTATAAGAAAGACAGTGGGGCAAGAACTTATTAGCAAAAGAAAAGATCAGTCCAGGCAAGGTCATCTCCCCTTACAGTGAAGGGCATGGGTTCTTATTAGGTGGATTACCTCATCTTTGGGGGATGGAGAGGGCCCATGTGGTAGATTATCTCATTGGTACTAATTAGAAAATTCCTGACTGACCGGGGCACCTGAGTGGCTCAGTCGTTAAGCGTCTGCCTTCGGCTCAGGTCGTGATCCCAGGGTCCTGGGATTGAGCCCCGCATCGGGCTCCCTGCTCGGCGGGAAGCCTGCTTCTCCCTCTCCCACTCCCCCTGCTTGTGTTCCCTCTCTCGCTATGTCTCTCTCTGTCAAATAAATAAATAAAATCTTTAAAAAAAAAAAAGAAAAGAAAATTCCTGACTGACCAGTTAAGACTTACATTTCTGAGGGAAGTTGAAACTGCAGTTAGGTTAGGTATTAAGCCCCAGTTTGGTAACTTGGCCTAAGTGACACCATTTTGGGAGTGTGGATTTCTTTTTAACAATATAAATTATAGTTACATATGCACATATATAAATTATATTTATATTTATATACAGATATACAGAGAGAAGAGTATAGGAAATGTCCAGACTCCCAGAACGTCCCCTTTCCCAAGATCAGCACATCTAATCAGCACATCTAATGCTCAGGTCAAGGTTGCTAAATATTCTCTACTAAAAGGAACCAAAGTTCTTTGGGAGAAGAGCTCATGTCCAGTATGAGACAAGGAAAGTACAAAATGAAGCTAGAATATTTAATTGTGTCAAAAAATAAGGAAGTTTTCAGGGGCGCCTGGGGGGCTCAGTCGTTAAGCGTCTGCCTTCAGCTCAGGTCATGATCCCAGGGTCCTGGGATTGAGCCCTGCATCGGGCTCCCTGCTCGGCGGGAAGCCTGCTTCTCTCTCTCCCGCTCCCCCTGCTTGTGTTCCCTCTCAAGCCGTCTCTCTCTCTGTCAGATAAATAAATATATAAAATACTTTGGGCGCCTGGGTGGCTCAGTTGGTTAAGCGACTGCCTTCAGCTCAGGTCATGATCCTGGAGTCCCAGGATCGAGTCCCGCATCAGGCTCCCTGCTCAGCAGGGAGTCTGCTTCTCCCTCTGACCCTCTCCCCTCTCATGTTCTATCTCTCATTCTCTCTCTCAAATAAATAAATAAAATCTTTAAAAAAAAATAAGGAAGTTCTCAAAAAATTTTAAGAATTTATCAGAGTCGGAGCGCCTGGGTGGCTCAGTCGTTGGGCGTCTGCCTTTGGCTCAGGTCATGATCCCAGGGTCCTGGGATCGAGCCCCACATCGGGCCCCCTGCTCCACGGGAAGCCTGCTTCTTCCTCTCCCATTCCCCCTCTCTCGCTGTGTCTCTCTCTGTCAAATAAATAAATAAAATCTTTAAAAAAAAGAATTTATCAGAGTCACAGGAGCCAGTTTTACAGAGTTCCCATGGCCAAATCTGGAACAGTGTGAGCATCTTAAAAGAAATAACGATAGTGTTCAAGTATAGTCCATTGAATAGAATCAGAATCCATGAACCCTAGTGATAGATAGAGCTTACATTAAAAAAAAAAGTTATAAAAAGAACTCCCACAAAGATCAGTTTCAGACCACTGTTGGTTTCACAACAGGCTGAAATTTCAGCAGCTGTTTGTTGTTTGCTGGTGCAGACCACCTCCAGCAGGCCCTGATCCATGTGCCCCCGGATGTGATGCACTGAGAAGGACAAAGCATCACTTCTGAGGCCTTCCCCCTGAAAATGTATAAACTGGAATCTCTTCACAAGGAAACATTACACAGACTTGAAATGAGACATACTCCACCAAATAATTTTTTGTACTTTTCAAAAAGGTCAAGGTCACAAAAGACAAGGAAAGACTGAAGAACTGTTCCACAGTGAGAGACACAAGAGAGAGTATAACTAAGTGCAATATGTGATCCTGGGTTGGGTTCTGGGACAGAAAAGAAATATGCCTGGAAGGGCCAGGGCCAGATGGTAGTATCTTATCAATGTTAATTTCCTGCTTTGGGTGGTTATACTGTGATTACACAGGAGAATGACACCGTCTTTAGTAAATGTGCACTGCGGTGTATTATGAGTAATGGGTCATAATGGTATCTTAAGTCTCAATTGGTTAGAAAAAATAGGATCTATTACGCAGACACTGAAAGAGATACAGATATATATATACAGAGAGAAGGGTATAGCAAATGTTGTAAAATGTCAATAATTGGGGAACCTAGACAACGAGTATGTTAGAGTTCTTTGTACTATTCTTGCAACTTTTCTGAAGGTTTCATAGTATCTCGAGATAAAAAGAAATATGTTCCATGGTTTTCCCTAAGGCTGGGTCCCAAATTCTTACCTGCTGGGAAACAGGATGATTTGCATCTCCAACAACATTACCTCAGTTTGAATTTTGAGAAGTCTCCCTGCCCTTCCCTGGGAGCTGTGCCAACTGATGAAAAGCTCCAGGACCCAGGAGGAGGGGGCGGGACCAGGGCATTCATCATGGGCCAGATAATGGGGACTTGTACAATAAGCCTGGCAAGTCAGGGACTCTTGGAGTCCCTGGCCATTAGGATTTTCCAGACCAGACAATTCACCTGACAAAGAAGGAAAAAGCATTTAACCTTATTCCAATAAATAAATAAATATAGACTACATAATTCAAATTACAAAATATGTTTTAACAGAAGAGCTTTGCCCCAGATTTCCTTTAAATAAATAGCAAGGCCCCAGGTGCAGCATGATTTCATTTACAAAAATTCAATTAACACACAAGTTTTCCCAAAAAACATATGTCAAGGTACCTTCTGGGAAGTCCTACAGGAGGAATAAGTGAAATCAGATTTAATGACTCAACTCCTGGCAGAAATATTACTTAGTTCCAAGGGGCCTACAACCTGTTTCCCAGATCTTCCTAACTTAACATCTGGTTCTGTTGATGTTTCTAGTTCTCTGCTAGGACTCAGCCTATTGAACCAGGCATGAAGACAAGACTAGTAGCTGGTTTAATTTGCCAAATCAGAGATCACACCAAGTCCAGGTCAGAGACCTTACACTCCTGGGAGACCCCTGTAGTCATGACAACTTGCTACAGAAGTCCATTCTGCTAAGTTCCATTTTCACCATTTATTAAATATAAGTCAGCTGAGTTGGGACCTATGTACTATCTCCTGGGATTGGCTAAGGCAATAAATCAAAGACCGTTCCATCTGGGTGCCAGCCTATGGTTGAGGACCCCTAATCAGCAAGACTTTTTCCAGCGTCATGAACCAACAGTGATAAACTACTAATGGAGAGAGTGTTGGCCGCTGCCTTTGAGCTCAGGTGCAGGTGATGGGTGATGGATGAGAAGACACTTGAATCCACCTGCAACTTCTAAGGAATTCTTTGACCCTCCTTCTCTTCCTTTAGTCAAGTAAAGACAGGGCTGGCTTCTTGCCTTCCTTTTCCTAAAGAACAGGCTAGGAGCCAGAATTGGATCACATGAGGTCTTTTCTTTGAGGAGACTCTGCTCTGTTCCCTCCTGCTTCAGCAACCAGCTCAATATTATATCCATTCATTTAACATATCTTTTATTGAGTACTGACTAGGTTTGGGGCATGGAGCTAGGCTCTGGGTTCACAGTGTACAGGAAACAATCATTAGTACCTGCCCACATGGAGCTTACACTCTGGTGGAGGGAGACCATAAACAGAGAAATAAATATATTTATTTCCTAGCAGAGAACTAGATCTGGGAAACAAATTATGATAAGAGTCATGAAGGAAAAAAGCAAGGTGCCATGAGAGATATTAACAGGTTAGGGGTCTAGGAAACTTCTGAGACAGTGACATTAAAGGTGAAACCTGAAGGGTAAACAGGAGTCAGTTAGACAAAAGTGGAAAGAAAGAATATCCCAGGCAGAGAGAATGAGAAAAGACTCTGATGCAGCATAGAGTTTGGGATATTTGAGAAACAAAGGGCCAGTGTGGCCAGAATCTGGTACACTAGAGGAGACCGGGGTAGAATGATGCTGGATAGGATGCTATATGCCCTGTTGAAACATTTGGGTTTTTCTAAGTGCACTGAGTTGTAAGCAATGGAGTAACCTGATTTAATTTTTGAAAAGTCATTGCTCTGTGAAAAATGAAAAGAAGAAGGCAAAGAGAAGAAAGGAGAGATCAATTAAGAGGCTATTGTAACTCAGACAAGAAGTGATAGTGGCTTGAACTCAGCCAATAGCAATGCAGATAGAGAGGCATGGAGGATTCAAGATACATTTTGATGTAGGGAACAGGGGAGAGAGCAGTATCAAGAATTTCACTGAAAAATTCTACATAGAGCAACTGGGTGGAATGGATGGAGATGCCATTTACCAAGATGAGAAAGATCAGGAAAAGGTTGAAAGGGAAGAGATTGAGAGTTCAGAATTGCACATAGTACGTTTTGAGATTCCTGGGAACCTTCCAAATGAATAAATAAATTGGTAATCATCAGCAAATAAATGGTATTTAAAAGCAAAGGAGTGGATGAGACTACCTAGGAAAAGACTATAGAGTGAGAGAGAAAAGAAGAGGAGAGAAGCAGAGACATGAACAGAGGAGAGGCAAAACTAAGCCCTGAGGAAATGCAACACAGAGATCTGATAGAGAAGAGCATCTGGAAAAGGGACCCCGGAAGCAATGGCCAGAGAGAAAGGAGGAAACCAAAAGAGTTGATGTCACTGAGGTTGAGAGAAAAGGATATTTCAAAAAGATGAGTTTGGTAGACTGTTTAAGTGTTTCTGAGAGGTCAAGCAATGTGGAGGCCGTTGATGACCTTCATGAGGTTAGTTCTGATGAAGAAATGGAGGTAGCAACTACACTGGAGTGGGTTCAAGCATGATTGATGGAAGGTGAGAACAGCTTGCAGAGAGGAGCAGAGGACTAGGGTAATAAACGGCTAGCTTCTCACTTTGGCCTCCTTGCCAGGTCGGCTACAAACGTATTCCATCTCTCCTCCCAGGTTTCCATGGCAGCCTTTTTATCAATATCCAACAAGGTGCTGAACCTGCAGAAGAAAAGGCACTCAGGTCAGGAGAAAGGGTTGGGGAACAGGTGAGGGGATCTCAGATGCTTGCAGGGCACATTGCTCCCCAGTCCAAGAGCAATAATGAAACCGAGGCAATGTGGAGAAAACACACAGAAACCTTCCAGGCTTCTGCCCCCAAACTCTAAGAGAGATAAACACAAGTTGTGGGATGGAAGAGGGAGTTGGGGATCTGGGAAGTACACAGGATACTCACTTGATAGAGTTCATGGCCAGCTGTTTGAGTGTCCTCAGATCGGCCGCCATTCCCCCAATGCCCATGAAGGCCTCATAGAAATCATAGGATAAACCTTTGGCACCAAAGACAGCTGGGTCATCAGAGCTGATCACCATGGGGTACCCAGTGGCCATCAGAACAGCGGCGGGGTGGTTTCTCAAGTCAGACACCAGTTTCAGAACCTGCCAATAAGAGGCAAAGGAGAAAGACAAAGTTTGACCCATAAAAAGAGTGGTCACAAGAGAGGCAAGACCATGAGCATAACCAGCTCCTTTCTTATCCTCATCACCACTGAACATTAGGATGACTTCTGGGTACAACACAGGAATAGAGCCAGTCCTGTGCTCTTCCTAATTTTCTCCAAGTTTCTTCACGAGCACAAACATTTGGTCTCTCTTGGTCCGGCTCAGAGCAGCTCTCCTGAACAGAGCAAGACAGGCAGGTGCACAAAGAACCCCAAGCATCTGTGGGAACAGCAGTATCCAATGGCCCCTCCCACTCCACTGGTCTTCCTTACTGTCCCTTTAGCTTTGTCTATCGCTTTGCCCCAAATTCTACCCCACTGGGGACCCTCACCGCTGCCTCATTGTTATGCATGGGTTAGGCAAGGGGTCATTCCTGAATAATTATTAATGGGAGTGAGACAGTGGAGGAATATAGAAAATAAGTGAGCTAAGGAGCAAGAAATTATACAGTAGGGTGCCTGGGTGGCTCAGTCGTTAAGCGTCTGCCTTTGGCTCAGGTCATGATCCCAGGGTCCTATGATGGAGCCCCGCATCGGGCTCCCTGCTCGGCGGGAAGCCTGCTTCTCCCCCTCCCACTCTCCTTGCTTGTGTTCCCTCTCTCGCTGTGTCTCTCTCTGTCAAATAAATAAAAAATATTTAAAAAAAAAGAAATTATACAGGAAAAAGTTTGGGAAATCAGAACAGAGGCTGAGATTGGAGGGTTGGTTGCATGGATCACGCATACCTGGTTGGAGATGGGACAGACTTCTATGGGGATGTTCTTCTTCCAGGAGTCAGCCCAGACTGCTGGGTGTTTGGTCAAAGCAAATCCATGGCCAATCCTTGTAGAGTTCAGTAGTAGAGCATCCAGAAGGTTTCTGTCTATGGAAGTACCCTGCCAGTCTGGGGAACAAGGGATAGTCTTCAGTCAGATGGATCTGGCCCAAAGACCATCCTCAGATAAAGGCTCCAGATCAAAGAACATTCACACACAAACATTCATACACATACACATTTTCCTTGTAACAATGCTAAAAAAAGGTATGGCAAGCCTTTATTTTATGTATGTATGTGTAACAGATGAAGAAGTTGAAACTTATACAGGCTTTATAAATTGAAGGAACATATTCAGTTAAGTAGTAAGACTGGGTTTCAAATCTTGGTCTATCTGACTCCACAGTCTATATTCTTTCTTTCCATTTTTTGTTTGTTTCCAGAGCTATTTTCTGGGAATTTTATTATTTTTACAACAGTGTGTTGCAAACTCTCTCAATATAATTACTTGTGTGTACTTACTCAGTTTATATCTTCAACAATATCAATTGCAACATCAATTGCAAGATCACAATGACCAGCACAAAATGGTGGCAGATACTGTTGCCTGCCTATTTACCAGCCACCCCCACTGTATCTTCCTTGCTGGCAGGACGTTCTTTGGAGGGTGAAAATAACAGGTCCTCACTCTCCCAGCTTCCCTTGCAGCTAGGATGGTCCTAATGCTGGCCTGGAAGGTTATTTGTGGGGAGCTCTTTGGCTTCCTCCCTGATAAAAGGAGATGCCCTGGAGGAAATATCTTGTCTTTTGCTTCACTGAATTGGTTACACCTGAATGTAATTTGACTACCTGACAACCAAATAAGGTGAAACCCTGGACTTGATGAGGACAGCAGAGGTCACTTATTATGTAAAATAATAGATGATCTTGGGGCACCTGGGTGGCTCAGTCACTTAAGCGTCTGCCTTCTGCTCAGGTTATGATCTCGGGGTCCTGGGATCAAGCCCTACATTGGGCTCCCTGCTCCGCAGGAAGCCTGCTTCTCCCTCTCCCGCTCCCCCTGCTTGTATTCCCTCTCTCGCTGTCTTCCTGTCAAATAAATAAATAAAATCTTAAAAAAAACAACAACCTATTAAATGTGTGTATTCCATTCCTGGCAGCCAAAAGCATCCTAACTGATTTACATGTATAGTATGAAAATTCCCCTTTTCTGTTAGGAATAAAACCCCAGAATTCCCACTGCTGGTTAGGGTATGTGTTTCAGGTGGATTTTCACTGGTTTCCAATCTAGAACTTTCTTTTCAAAGATCTCTCCCTATTTATTTATTTAAGATTTTATTTATTTATATGAGAGAGAGAGTGAGCATGAGCAGGGGGAGGAACAGAGGGAGAGGGAGAAGCAGACTCCCTGCCCACTGAGCAGGGAGCCCGAGGCAGGACTCGATCCTGGGACTCCAGGATCATGACCTGAGCCAAAGGCAGACACTTAACTGACTGAGCCACCCAGGCACCCCAGATCTCTTCCTTTTTATTTTATTTAAAGATTTTATTTATTTGAGAGAGAGAGAGAGAACACACGAGCAGGGGGAGTGGCAGAGGGAGAGCGAGAAGCAGGCTCCCGCTGAGCGGGGAGCCCAACATGGGGCTTGATCCCAGGACCCTGGGATCATGACCTGAGCTGAAGGCAGACACTTAACCGATTGAGCCACCCAGGCACCCCTCTTCCTTTTTAAAAATAAGAACATGACTCTTGGGTATTAAATACCCAGCTCCTGGCAAAATCCTCTCCTAGGGCCATGCATCTTAGAATGTGGTTAGATCCTGTTACAGTGTTTCATACTGTTGAAATGATTTCACACAGGTAAGTATGATTTTCCCAACTAGACCACAAGTTCTTCAAGGTTAACAACCCCTACCCCCTTAATCCCATCCCCCCAAAACAATTCTTCAAATCTCCTAGAACAACTTTGATCTAAATTGGACTCAAAATGACTTGAAATGTCAGGAAAAAAGAGATTAATGTACATGGACCCTTCCTCTGAGAGATGGTTTGAACCTGGTTGTGAAATTCAAGCCCCCACTGCTCTTCACTTATCTCCTTGGTCTTCTAAGGATGACAGGTGCCTAAGGTACTCAGGGACACCCGGTGGGATGCAGCAGCAAGCTTTCCTCCTGGTATCTTCATTTTGACCTGAAATTGCAGCCATGATCTGGGACTCCTTTTGCTTAAGGTTTACACATTTTAAGGACTGTAATATGAGAAGGTCTGAGAGATGACCTATGAGCCTGTGGAGTGAGCTTAGGGGAACAAAGATGTGGCTAGGCTAATGGCATTTCAGAAACAATAGCAGCAGGCCTGCTTGAGCTGGGTGGGGTCTCCTCTTCAGCACCTGGTGAGTGTGGACAGAGCCTCCTAGCTGTTAGAGCAGTCCTTGTTCTAGTCCCTCTTCTACCACTTAACCCGTGTATGACTTTGGACAGGTGAATTAATCTCTTTAAGCACAATTTGCTCATTATAAAATGGAGATCATCAGAAAGGGCTCAAATTCAAGCTTCACTAATGACTAGCTCCTTGCCCTTGGACTAACCACTCTATGTTTGGAGACTTGGGCTCTTCAACTATAAAATGGGAAGAAGGGTGCCTGGGTGGCTCAGTTGGGTAAGCATCCAACTCTTGATTTCAGCTCAGGTCATGATCTCAGGGTCTTGAGATTGAGCCTGGTGTCCAGCTCCACATTTAACGGGGAGTCAGCTTGAGATTCTCTCTCCCTCTGCCCCTCCCCCCAAATAAATAAAAAAATCTTTTAAATAAAATAAAATAGGGGTAAAAACACCTTCCTAGCAGGACTGGGGTGAGAATTAGAAATAATATATGTGGGGTGCCTGGATGGCTCAGTAGGTTAAGCGTCTGCCTTTGGCTCAGGTCATGATCCCAGGTTCCTGGGATGGAGTCCCGCGTCAGGCTCCCTGCTCTGCAGGGGGTCTGCTTCTCCCTCTCCCTCACCCTCTCCCTCTGCCTGCTGCTCTCCCTGCTTGTGCTCTCTCTCTGTCAAACAGATAAATAAAATCTTTAAAAAAAAAAAAAAGAAAGAAAAGAAATATATAAAGTGCCAGTTACTGTTATTATCATTGCTATTCCTTCTCCAAGGGTTGCCATCAGGATTAAGTGAAATAATACATATGAAATGGACAAGTGTCATAAAAGGACTATCAACAGTTTCAATACTGCCCCAGGATCCTATCACTTCTCTTGAATGATGAGGAGGAGCCCTCCTATCGATCACCTCCTTTGTCCTGCTTGTCTCCGTATGGCTCACCTGTCTCTCCAGCATGGAAAAAGTAAGGCAGTTTAACGCCATGCAAGGTGGGAATCATCAAAGCCTCCCTGTAGTCATACAAGGAGTGGCCAGTGTCCTCACGCCCCACCTGCAGGACACAGAGGAGAGGACATGGAGCCATCTGCTTGGTCCATGCCTCAGCTGTCACTACAACAAAATTATGCTTTTCAAACTAAACCACACATACCCCCAGGGCTTTGTAGCTGTGTGCCAAGAGTAAGGGTGCCTTAGGATAAAAAGGTACCTCCTTCAGAACGCCTATTTTAATTTGTTGGGGGTGGGGGACAATCAATGACACATTTTTATAATAAGCCAAATATGGATATTCAATGTAGTAGAATGGAGTGCAGGCTTGAAAGAGAGTTGGAGCTTGTGAGTAGATCCCTTTGAACAACTGCCTATCCCCCTTCCAACCCCAATTTCCCTCGGGACTTGTCCATTACAGTCCTTGTAGGGACTGTTCTGGAAGCTCTATACTAGAGGTGCTCCTTCTCAGCCCCCTTTGTCAGTGCTGCACACAGATGGAAAAGGTGGGATGAGGGGGCCTTCTGCCCCTTTCAGGAGAGGCCAGACCCTTTGAGCAGCCCCCAGGGATCCTAGGAGGCCATCCCAGGTCCAAACAAAATGAGTCTTTGAAATCTACTCCTTTGAGCTCTGGATGGTCTGAAAATAAGAGCTTAAGCACAGACTCAGGTAAAATGGACAGATTCTATAAAAGGGAGTCAGGAGTGCCTTTCAGCCAGTTAGTTCAAATTAATTTAGCTTCCTTAATGCGATTGATGAGCTGTCATCTGGGAAGTGTGCCCTGGCTGGCTTTGATTTGGTGGAGGGGCAGGGGACAGTTTTGCCCAGGATTAGTCCCATCTCTGCTTCCAGGACACACATACCACCCCCCTCCCCATGTGCTACAGTTTTAAGAGCCAGCTGTGGGTGGGCAACATGGGCTAGAAAGAGGGCGGAGGGCAGGGGAATGGGAGTAAGCCCACCATTACTGCCCAACCTCCTTGAATTCTCCTTATTCTGGAACTCCCCCTTTCAGCCTTCTGGCCCTTTCTGCACCCCTTTCTCTTGTGACTGCCATCCTCCTGCAGGCCCCCAGAGAAGGCCAGCGCTAAACTCTGGCCAGGCCTGCGCCTCTGCAGAGGGTTTCCATGGGAGCCGCCAAGGCCTTCAGGAGGAGCTGCCTATGGGACCCCACTCTCAGACAGCTTCGTCGTGCACAGTCGTTACCAGGTCAAACCCTGCCACCATCCTGGGGAACATGGCTCGAAGCATCATGGCTGTTTGGACGGATTTCACGATGAAGGACACATTTTTTATTCTGTGAGAGAGACAGAGAGAAGCAGGGGCGACAGCGTGACTTGGCGTCGGTGGTGCTGTGTACCCTGGAGTGGCTCCGCCAGCACCTGGGGGGTCCTCAGCAGCCCCTCCCCACTGCCCACGTGACCCCGGCCTGCTCTTGTGATCCCTACCAGTGGCTACATCTGTGAGCTGTTTCACCCAAATCCAACCCTATCGAGGACTCTGGCTGGCTCCAGAAGGACCCACAGTGTCTGAAAACAAGTGAGGAAGGGAGACCCATGGGATACGCATCATTTATCTACATTTGGATGAAGCAAAGAGGCCTCGTCCAAAACTTGCCCTGCATCCCTGAGAAGGTGGCTCCCAGAAGTGGGTGCAGTACAGAGCCCGGCTCTCTGGTCACTGGGCACCTAGGGAATGCAGTAGATCACCCAGGTGATCTGTCAGGTCAGCTGGGCCTGGCAACCCTATGTCCTCTGCCCCCCGTTCAATCAGCAAGGCCCTGGGCACTCCAGAAACCATACAAGCGAACTGTCTTCTCTCCACACCCTCTCTGTTCAAGTCCGAGATAGGGATGAGGCAAACAGCATGACAACAGAAGCACCGAAGGGAAAAGTCTGCTACAACTCTGTGACAGGACAAAGGTCTTTGCACAGCAGCTGGCTCACTGTTCCTCAGTTCTGGGGGCCTAAATTTCTCCTGCCCCCTTCCCCCATAGTGCTCACTCCCTCTCCTGCAGAGCTCCAAGGGAACACAGAGCACTGACCAACTCACACCCTCCCACCGCTGACTCCCAGGGAGCCTCTGAGGGGAACCAGTGGGGCCCCAGCCTTCCAGCTCCATCCCGGCTGCCTAGCACACAGGGATGGACCCCTGCTCCTGTGGGGGGCCCCCCGAGCCCTCACAAGGAGGGAAGGGGATTCAGCAGTGATGGGGCGGGGCGGAGTCTGACGCCCTCTGGAGTCCAGCTTCTAGGGTAGGCTGAGCAAATGAAGGAGCTGCCCCCCCCCCTCCGCCAGCCAAGCCCTGACTCAGTGTGATCCCCATCTGATTGCTGCCCCCGCATCTCCAGCCCTGTGGACGGGTCACAGGCTTTAGACTGGCTGCCCTTTGACAGGAGGAGAGAGCTGTCCTTTCATACAATCAGAAGGAAAATTAAGCTATAAAGCTTTCTGTGCTTGTTTGAGGGAAGAGTGGGTCCTTGTTCACACCACCAGGTCCCACATACATGATCCTGTGGGGTGTCCACACATGGACTCTGAGATAGCTGTCACTCAGGGCCGGGTCACCAGTCAAGGCCTTGCACACAGCCACCCACAGCACACATCAGGCAGAACCCCAGGGCCCAATTCAAACAAGGAAATGAGCCAGTTATCTGAACATACAGGCAAAAACATATCCATAACTGAGTCACCCAGGCCAACATGGGCCAGGGCCTAGAATTATCTGGAAATTTGCTACAGTTCTTCATTTCAGCTTAGTTGCAAAGATTCAAACTAGAAGTGACTTTAGAGGTAGATGTTTGCACCCATGCGCGAATGTACCCGCTGAGCCCATGGCTCTTTGGCCCTGGGGGTAGGTCTCTGATGCCAGCCTCTCAGCCTCCCTCTTTCTCCTTCTCCTCCCCTCCCTTCCTAGTGGCTCTGCCTGCATCCCACCCATTCTCCCAAGTCCTGCAGCTTCAGCCATATTCTCTCTCACCTGTGATCCGAATAAATGAGTTTGATTCCAATAAACCCGGGATGCTCTTTCGCAAACAAAGAAGCCACTTCTCTGTAAGTCCTCACTGACCACTCTTGGCTATGGATGGTCCCATTCAGTTCATACACCTGAGAAGGAAGCATGGTCATGATCAGACATCAGAGGTGAGTGAAACTTCATTCCCATTGCCAATAATCTCTAAAACCATGTTAGACTTTGCAATTTCCTTGCCCAATGCCTTCAACAGCCTCTGACATTTATCAGAAGTTCTAGTCCTATCTGGGATAATGCTCTTGAACACCACAAAGCTGGCTGTCTGCCTGTCTCATTCATTGCTGAGTCCCTGTACCTAGAACAGTGCCTGGCACATGGTAGACGCTCAATAGGCCTTTGTGTAATGAATGAAGAACAGTCAGCGGGGGAGAGGACCCACTTCAACGCCCCACTTTCCCACCCCTAGGTGGGATGTCCCCTGAGGTGGACATGGTTAGGGGCAGTGACAAGAGCCAGCAACGGACAGTGGCTAAGGCAAAGGAGAAGGAACGGGTATAAAGAAGTCCCCTCTGCAGGTTGGGCCACACCAAGCCCGCCGTGAGAGGCCGGAGGGTTGGAGTGGGCACATCCTCTGCAGCAACCTCTGCCCTCTCCTGCCACGGGGTCAGCTCTCAGCCCTGCACAAAGTGGCAGTTCAGGCTCAGGACCCGATGGAGGAGTTTCCAAAGAGACTGTAGGGCAAGGAAGGATGGGAAGAAATGATATGCATAAGTAATTTCCATGAACATCATTTAAAAACCTGCCGTGTGCGAGGAACCAGGCTAGGCCCTGGAAGGGGTAGACAAATGCTGGTAAGACAAGATGCCTGCCCTTAAGGAGTTCCCGATTTAGTGGAGACAGGCTCTATTCATGTTTATGATATAAAGCAGGAAGAATTAAGTGCTAAACAGAGGTTTACAGGACCTCCAAGGAAAAGAGGGTTCCTTTTAACTGGATAGGGTCAGAGAAGCTTTCGGGGGGGTGGGGGGGCATGGCATTGAAGCTGGGCCCGAGGAGGCTGCTCCGTGCCGGCCCCCCTGGCTAAAGCATTGCTAGTCCTGTGTAGGGAGCAGCAGCCCCACACAGAGCCAGAGCTGCAGGGTCAGGGAGTGGAGGCTGAAGGGCAGAGAGGCAGAATGGGAGCCGCGAGCTCTGTCACCACCTGAAGGAAAGAAATCCTTTTCCCTCCCTCGGGTCAGCTCTTATATCCTGGAGCTGGTCGTGTGCAGGAAGCTCTTCTCATTTCCCCGCCAGTCACTTGCATGCTCTCACCGGCCCAGGGGGCCTCCCCTGTCCCTCCTAGCTGCACCCCGGAGATATTGCCTTCGGTCCCAGGGCAGCCTCCCCAGCACCCTCTTCTCCTCAGGCCCACAGAGCAGCCTCGTGGCTCTTTCACCTCCGGGGGTCCTGTTCTGCAGCCTGGGTTGGGGGAAGTGGGGTGAATGGGCAGCTCTTTCCGGCCCCTTCTCTTGGGCCCATTGGCCTTGGCTCTTCAGTTTCCTTTGCTGCTGCCCCACTGAAGCCTGGCCTCTCATGCGATCCCCCATAAGGCTGCCTCAGCCAACGGGGCTCAGCACTGGCAGGTGAGTCTTCCCTGATTGCTTGGCCCAGGAGTGGACATGCTCAGGCTTACTGAACGTTAAAGCTGCCAGAACTTTCCAGAGGAGACAATCTTAGAAACTGCTAACTCAGTATCTAGTATAGCCGGTTACTGCTATTATTTTTACTGAAGGGGATTAGAACATGCCACCCTAAAATATGCTACTTTTGCATAAGGATTATTTTGAGTGGAAGGCAATTAGGCAGCAAACACCAGACAGAGCTCTTTGCCCTCCTCCTATCTGCCTACAAGCAGGACATAAACTGTCGGTGAAGGTGCTCCCCCTTCCATCTCCCACACCAGGAGAACAAGGCTTATCACTGGAGACAGAAGGTCAGCACTGCCACAGGTCTGCACAAGCAAACCTTAGTAACGTAACCCTTATCTTCTATGAGTTTCCCCCATATATTTCCCTCCCCACAATTTACTGCCCCAGAAACCTAAACCCCTTTTCCTTTGTATCATCATTTCTCCATAATTTATCATCACTGGTTAAAATAGTGTATAAGCACCTGGCCTACCCACTTCTCTGGGTGTTCACTTTTTTCTACAAAGGCCTCCATGCACGCAGAAATTAAATATTAACATCAAATACAATGTGTATGCCTTTTCTCCTGTTAATGTGGCTTTTGTCAGTTTAATTTGCAGGCCCCCCAAACCGAACCTTAAGAGGGTAAAGGAAAGTTACTTTCATCCTCTCCTACTTTACCAAGGATTTTTTAAAGGAGAATTCCTGTCACTGATCAAGGCTTCAACAGACTTCCAGGTTCTCCTGGTGTGGGAGATGGAAGGGGGAGCACCTTCACCGACAGTTTATCTTCACATCTTTGATGCCAAAAGAACCAATATCCTGTACCCCAGCAGTACTCAACCTGTGGTAAGGGAACCCCTATGGGTCCCCTAGACTTTTCCAGGCAGTCTGCAAAATCAAAAACTCTCCTCATAAAAATTTTAAGATGTTATTTGTCTTTTTCATTCTCATTCTCTCGTGAGTATACAGAATTTTCCAGAAGTTGCATCATGTGTGACAAATATTGCTCTAACAAATAATGGATTGTGTGCTTGTGTAGTCTTGTGTTTTGAAATTTTCTCAGTTTTAATTTCTAATACAGGCTGGATTATCCAGGATATAGTAGATATAATCCATATAAACAAAAGTTCTTTGGGATCCTCCAAAATTTTTGAGTGTCCAAGTTTGAGAACAATGCATTAAGCCAACCCAGAATTGATACTTGAAGTTGTCTTGGCATTCCGCAGCAGATTTGCAGAAGGGAAGAACAGAATTCTTCCCCAGGCCTTGACTGCTGTGTCATTACTGAGTCCCCCGCCCAGACACACTGACCGGATTCTAAACCACCAACGGTAGGGTCCAGCTCCTTTGGATCTTCCCACCTCCCCTCCTATAGCAGCAGAGTAGGAGCTCCACAAATAAGCGTTAACTAAAAAAAAAAAAAAGCGTTAACTTAAGAAGAGCACTGTCCACTAGCAGTTTCAAAAGTACTAAGCCCCAGGCGGCATGTTTTAGAGAAGGGACGGATAGATGGACATTGGGAGGGGTGGCCAGTAGAGTAGTGCTAGCGGAACAGAAGGGAAACAAAAGAACCTTAAAAAAAAAAAAAAAACAACAAATGACAATTCTGCCTAAAAGAAGATCCTTGGCATATTAAGCAAGTATGTACAGATATGCAAATGACACAGAGGCATGATGGGGGCTTGCATATGGTTGGAGTTCCATCAATTCTATCACTCCAGTACTTACTGTGGGAGAATCTGGGACTCCTGCCTTGCAGGGTTCCAATCCCACTGCCAGTTCCCATAGCGTGGAGAGCCGCAAAGATGGAATCTGGCCCCTGGGGCTGCAGATGTCAGAGCCCTGTCTCTTGGTACCTCAGTAAATCACCACCTGGGCTGCCCCTGTCTTGTGCTCCTGGGCCTCTGGCCCCTGGCCAAGAAACTGCAGGCTTTATGGAAGCACCTAGGATAGGATCTGAACGCTCAAGAGCACCCCCATTTCAAGGAGCAAGAGACCCTTTTCACGGGGAGACCTGCAACTCCTCACAGCCTCACAGCCATTCCACTACTGGTTAGAACACTGCTGTGAAGCCAAGCATTTAAGGAAAGTTCTCAGTTAGGGGGTTCTGGGCAGCCTTCTGGGTTCCGGCTCCCAGTGGAGGTATGTTCTGCCCCAGTCAATCACACCTCCCAGGGTCACTGCAAGGATCAAATGAGTTAATATTTGTAAAGCACTCAGAAATGATAACTGTTAGGGCGCCTGGCTGGTGCAGCCGGAAGAGCCTGTGACTCTTGATCTCGGGGTCATGAGTTCGAGCCCCCCGATGGGTGTAGAGATTACTTAAAAAGATAAATGAAAACATAAAAAAAAGAAATGATAAATATTAATAACAATGTTATTATTACCAATCTTATTACCGGATGTAGAGAAACGACTCAAAGTCTGCAGTTATCCTAGGAAGATGAGTTAATATCTAAGAATTTAACAATTATTAAGTACAAGTAGGTGGTGTCAGTCATTTATCTAAGACTATGTGATACAAAAGCTGCTATATCCATGTAATAAGCCCCCTTGAGTTGAAAACACTGGATTCAATGTAGACTATCTCCATTTTCATTATAGTTTTTAATTGTGAAACTATAAAGTTGGCTATTTACACAAGATCACAAAGTTTTATTGTCTATGATATCATGGAATTATAGAATTTTGAAACTAGAAGGAACCGAAGGGAAATGTGAAAGCAGACAGGTGCTCAAGGTCACACAATTAGTTTGTATCAGACCAGAAGCCAGGACTCACAATTTCTAACTCGCAATGCCACTCGAGCACCATGCATTTAACGTGCATTAACTGAGCTTCTATTATGTGTCAGGCAATGCCAAGAGCCTTATGTCATAATCTCCTTTAATCTTCAAAACCACACTATCAGGTAGTTCTCATTTTACAAATGAGGATTTTGAGGCTGAGAAAGGTCAAGAAACTCAGTCCTATTGCACAGTGGGAGTGAGGGGCTGAGGGATCTGCCGAGTTACAGAATCTTGCTGACCCTGAGTGTCTCCTGTCAGCAGCCCCTGTCTTTTACCTTTATACTCCAGTGGCAGGTAGGGGTCTCAGCGTCTCAGCTCTGGCTGCACATTAGAATCACCTAGGGAGAGGGAGATGCCTGGGTCTCATCCCAGACTAATTAGAATCTCTGGGGTAGAAGCTGGTTGTTTTTATTTTAACCTCCCCAGGTGATTCTAATGTACAATGTACAGCTAGGGCTAAGAGCTACCATTTTTGTGGACTTGACAGACAAGTAAACAGCTTGATTACAGCATAGCAGGATAAGTAGGGTAAGGGGAGCAGTTAAGAGGGTCCCCCCAACCTTGCTTGTCAGTATTCTCACAGAGTTACACCAGTAACATCAGACAATGGTCACTTCAGCAACGAGCCAGGTGGAATTTTCAATGGAGGATTTGCCAAGAATCCAGGAAAAACCCTGGCGTTGGGAGTGGGTAGGCGAAGCCCGGGGAACGTTGGTTATACAAGTGACAGCATCCAAGAAAACGTCTGGGAACGACCATCGTGGGTTCTCTCCGCCACTGACGTGTCTCTCTCCTAAGATCTCCTGTCAGGAAGTGCCAGCAGGGCAATCCCCTGTTGATAATCCTCTGGAGTCTTAGAAGAGCTCCACTCAGAAGACTGGCCGGACCCAGTCTGGGCCTCCGATTCTGGCCGTGGGGGAAGGGACTGGAGCCCGGGAGATAAGACCCGCCTAGCAACTGTTGCTAAAGGCAAGTAGCCTTTGTTATCAAGCATTAGTAACACAATAGGAGGCTGAGCAACCAGGATAGTCCATCAACATCATCCCAGGCCCTGAATTAGCCCCACAAGCAAGAAGGGGGAGGTTGTGCGGCTCAGCAAAAGAATTCCCGTGCAGTCGGTTTTTAGTTGTTAATGTGCTGATGGCTCCCCGACTCTGGCTAATGGGGGGCATTAAGGCATAGACTCTCTATTGCAAGAGGCCTTTGTTCCAGGGTCAGAGCAGAACAAATGGTCAAATCCCATCCCCCTCAGCCTCTCCAGAATCCCAAATCCCAGCAGCCCTCCACCTTCTAGGGGGGTGGGGGGTGGGCAGAGTAGGACAAGAGGTTAGCAGCAAGGCAGGGTCCCCAAGTGGGATGCCCCGGAGCCCACTCCTCAGCGGGGTAAGAAGGAAAGAGCCCCGCCGGAAAAGGGGAGGGATGGAACCAGAGACTACTGTGTTCCCTCCAGCTTCTCAGCATCTTCCCTAAATGCTTCCCCGCCGGGCTCGAGATGAAAGTCACAGCCCTCACAGAGACCAAGACCCAAAGCCTCCGTGATTTCCCCCTCCCTCCTCTCCCCTCCGCCCCCTAAGGCGCCCAGGGCTCTGCCAGGATTGATGGGCTACCTCCCCCAGGCTCCACACTGAGAAAGCCGCCAGGATTGCGCAACAGGAAGCGGCCCCTGGGCACCACTCTGGGTGAAGCATCAGCTCAGCCAGTCCTAGGGGCTCTCTTTCCCCTCCGGAAGGACGAGACTCGAAGCCGGATGCCCTCTCCAGCAGCTCCTTTTGAGATTGATCAAGCATGGCTGCCTCAATGCTCATAAAATCCAGCACCCTGGCCTCTAACCAGTCCTTACCACCAATGTGATCTTGGTCGAGCTCTCTGACTTTCCCAAGCCTCAGTTTCCACGTCGGTAAAACGCAAGCTTGCTATGCAGCTCAAGTGCTTTGGAAAGGTCAAGGCGAAGAAGGCCCTCGCTCCAAGTGTGGTCTGGGTCAGACCATCTGCATTAGAATCACTGGGAGGAGGGGAAGAGGCTAGTTAATTTTGCAGCTTCCTGACCCTACCCAAGAGCACAGAATTAGAATCCTGAAAGGTGGGGCCCAAACATGAATTTTAAAGAGCACCTCTAGATTATTCATATGAACAGCCAAATTTGAGGACCACCATCAACAAGCATGATTATCACTACTGGTGCCTCTCGGCAGTGTAGATGTGGTGGCAGTCTGAAATATCTCACAATCTGACATAAATAAAGAGGCAACAAATACTGGGTGCTGGAAATCCACATTACCAGGAGACAAAGGTGGAGATGTGGACTGTCACAGTCCTGGGTCGGGGGTGAAGGAGGGGTTGGCGGACCTACAAACCAGTTTCAGTGGAACCAAGAGGAGGACTGGCTTAGATGGGATGGAGCCCATGCTTGGGGAGAAAAGGATTTTCCAGGCCAAATCATGGGAATAGATTGTTCTGGGAAGTGCAATTTCTTCCACCTCACATAGGCTAGGCCCAATGCCAGCTCATCTCTTTTAGAAATTCTTCTTTTTTTTTTTTTAAGATTTTATTTATTTGACACAGAGAGAGCACAAGCAGGGGGAACAGCAGAGGGAGAGGGAGAAGCAGGCCTCCAGCCGAGCAGGGAGCCCGATGTGGGGCTCGATCCCAGGACCCTGGGACCATGACCTGGGCCAAAGGCAGATGTTTAAGCAACTGAGCCACCCAGGCGCACCTAGAAATTCTTCTCTTAATAGGTGGATGGACCCTCGCTTCCTGTAAAAGGATCATTTGTGTCCAGTCTTATCTACAAAACTGCTGAAAGCTCTACTGGAGGACAAAGGTCAGCCCCACTGCCCAAGAATTATACTCAGAGCTTTAACTACCAAACAAGCAGGCAGATCCTGAGGGAGATAGGCACCCTTAGCTGAGAGCCAACTCTTCAGGACGCTTCAGGACCCTCCAGGGCCCACCTTGAGCTAACCTCAAGGAGGGTATTAACATATCTAAGGGGAAATGTAGGTCGGTCCTGAGAGTTGAGCCTTGAGGAACCTTGGTCTCAGATGGAGGGAAAGGGAGCCCTGACCCACAAACTAGAATTACTGGTTCTTGGGACAGGTGTATCCTTCATCGGAGGGTGGGTCCTTGAACACTTGAGATCAAACTGGGGGTAGTAAAATCAGTTTAGGAATCCCAACAAGAATTTAAAAATTTTTTAGAATACAAAAATATCAGAATCTCTGTACACTGCGTTGTTTCATAAAATTTTTCATAGATACATATGGATACATGTGGAAACATTGTCTTCAGTAAAGGCAATTTATTGTAGCATTCCCCTCCCCCCACCCCCACCCCCCCCCGAGAAAGGGGATAATTTTCATCAGATTTTCCAAAGATTAAGTACACTGTTACGGACTCTCTTAAATTCTCAGAGCCCAGTGACAGGGATTTTTAGGGCTCTGGCTCACCAACATCCTTCTGGCTATAACTTGGCTTCAGGAAAGGCTAAGATTTGCCTTCAAGGAGAGAGAGCTTCCCGGTCAAGAAACGTAATAGTGTCTGGTCTAATAGTTTTCTCCAAAAACCAGCATTCTGACTTTCTTTTTTTTTTTTTTTTTTTTAAGATTTTATTTATTTATTCATGAGAGAGAGAGAGAGGAGAGAGGCAGAGGGAGAAGCAGGCTCCCCGCCGAGCAGGGAGCCCGATGCGGGACTCGATCCCAGGACGCTGGGATCATGACCTGAGCCAAAGGGAGACACTCAACCATCTGAGCCACCCAGGCGCCCGCATTCTGACTTTCTTATTTATACTTCTATCTCTTATGAATTTGGTCAATATGTTTCGGTCTGGAGTTCTATCACTTCTGAGTGTACAAAGAATAACATTTCTGAGCCTATAAAGACCATGGAATATGGTAACAAAGCCAAAATGATGCCACGCTGTGGGCCTTGCCACAAACTTGAAGGTCACTCACCAAGGCATTGGTATGCTCAACAAATATTTCAATGAATAAGCAGACTAGTTAGGATACAATATAGGGGAGAGCTCTACACAAAGGTCATGTTCTCCAAGCCACTTAAAATCTTCAACCAGCTCAAACTCTTTGTGAGCCCACCAAATGGAACATTCAGAAATCCTGCCCACTCCCACAACACCCAAATCCCTCCCACAAAACTTCAGGGAAGTTCTGTCCAACAGACATCCCAAAGGAATGGTCCAGGAGTATCTGATCACCTGGGGCTCTCTCCTCAATAAGGCGTCCCCTAACGGGGAGACCATTCTCACTCTCTCCTTCTATAATGGCTCCTCCTCAGCCCATTTTGTGAATTTTCTATCCTATTTCTGTTTGCAGGGCCCCTTTCTTGGCCTGCTCCTCTTTCCAACTCACAGCTTCTGTGGGAACCTCATCCCTCTGACAGTTTTAAGGATTACCTTTCTGCAGACAGATGTCAAATATCTGTTTCCAGGCTAGAACTGTCCTCTGGGCTCCAAAGTCACATATTCAACCACTTCCTAGACATCTTCATAGGGCTGTCTCATAGACACCTCCAACTCTACAGGTTCAGAACAAAAATTTCTTGGGGCGCCTGGGTGGCTCAGTCGTTAAGTGTCTGCCTTCGGCTCAGGTCATGATCCCAGGGTCCCGGGATCGAGCCCCGCGTCGGGCTCCCTGCTCTGCGGGAGGCCTGCTTCTCCCTCTCTCTCCCCCTGCTTCTGTTCCCTCTCTCGCTGTGTCTCTCCCTGTCAAATAAATGAATAAAATTAAAAAAAAAAAAAACAACCAAAATTTCTATTCTCCCTCCCCATCCTGCTCCTCCTCTTACTTCCTCATGTCCATCAATGTCACCACCAGTTAACTCAACTCAAGTCCAACGCCAGCCAGTCGCCATAGAGTCCTCACCCCCACATGATCAGTCAGAAAGACCTCTAGAGTCCTCCTTCAGCACATTGCACATCTCTTCCCCCTCGTTGCTCCTGTCCCCCCTGGCCTTGTCATCTCACACCTGCTTTTCCCTGCTCTCCCAGCCTCCATCCCCACCTTGCTCAGTCTGGGCAACCCTCACACTGCAATCCGTTCTCCCCAGTGCTACCAGGGTGATCCATTCACCAGGCCCATCAGCTGTCCCAAGACCAAGAGCATAGTCTTGAGAGACTCTGAGAAGCTAAATTTTGATATGAAAGGAGACAGGTCAAGAAAGGTCCAGGCATGAGGCACTGCTCAGAGTCCAAGGCCAGGAAACCCTGAGCATCCAGGAGGCACAGTATATCCAGGAGGTGAGAAGTGGGGGTCATGAGAGAAGGGGGTACAAGGTGGATGTTTAGTTTTGCGGGGACCAGCCAAGTACAGTGCAGGTTTCCTTGCTCATGGGGGCCCCTGGAAAGACACATGTCCCATTTGGGATAAAACCAGCATCCAGTCCTATACCAGTACAAGGGTGGGGAGCCTGTGAAGACCTACAGGGTGAGATCTGAAAGTCAAGCCAGAGCAGAGGAAAGAGGTGGGCTCACCGGGAACAGCATGGCTCTGAGCTCTAGGTAGAGCACATTGTCCTGGTAGAACTCCTCCAGGGCCTGGAAGACATAGTCTCTGAACACTGGTGCATAGTGGACAAGGCCAGAGATTGTGAAGAAGATCGTTTGAAACTTGGACCAGACAATATTTTGGTTTGCATAATCCACGTCGGGGTTCTCAGTCATCAGAGTGAAATTCTTTAGCAGTCTGTTCAGGACACAAAGGGAGGTATGTTTCAAGCCATCACCTTCAGGCGCCTGCAGGATTCCTGCCCACCTTGCTTCTCCCGCCAGAAGCAAACCCAGATGCATCATAGTGAACAATGATGAGAAGCCAGGGGAAGCACACTGGGTTCTCTGGTGGAGGCCCCTCCATGAGACCCACTTTGTGCTCCTCAGGACCCAGCTCAGGCGGGATGTTCCCACCAACCAGGCTCTCCTACTCCCCTGCATATGCTTAGCCAGTCTGACCCCATTGTACTTACATCCCAGACCAAGCTCTCTTCGAGGGGCGTTATGCACCAAACTGTATCTTGAATGTTGAAGTCCTCACTCTCAATATGACTATATTTGGAGATAGGGCCTTTCCGGTGGTAATTAAGGTTAAATGAGGTCATAAGGGTGGGGCCGACATAGAATAGGACTGGTGTCAGGGACACCAGGAGTGCACACACACACAGAGGAAAGGCCATGTGAGGACACGCTGTCTGTAAGCCAAGGACAGAGGCCTCAGGAGAGACCAAACTTGCCAGGATCTTGATCTTGAACGTCTAGCTTCCAAACCAGTGAGAAAATAAATTTCTATTGTTTAAGCCACCTGGTCTGTAGTATTCTGTTATGGCAGCCCCAGCAAGCTAATACAGGAGGTATGATGGAAATACGGGGACTACATGACCCAGGCTTCGCCCCTGAGTAGCCACATACTAGCTGTGTGGCCTTGGGCAGCTTCCTTAACCGTGCTGAGCTTCACGTTTCTTATTCGTAAAGGGAAGTAAGCTCACAAAAGCACTCTATAGATGGTTCTATGATGAAAACAGTTATTACTTATAATATCACTTTACAAGTGTGTTAGGAAGTTGCTCCATCACGTTTTCAAGGTGTTTCACCCACAAATGCACTGTCATTATTCCATGAGCTGGGAGCTTTTCATCTTTCTGATATTAAGCATTTAGACAAATTTCATCTGATGCAACAACAGTGTTACTGTTAATACCTCTTACAGATCAAATTGGATTTTAACTGAATCAGGAACTTGCTATTTGAATGCTTTTGTGAAGCAAAGTATCTTGTAAAGTTAAAAGAAAAAGCCTCCTGAGTTTTTTTAAGGCCAGATTTGCATATATGGGTTTGTACCAAGGAAGACACACGTGCACACCACCCACTACTTATAATGGACGAGACACACCCCTTCCCAGCCACACTCACCCGTTGTCAAACTCAGTGACGTTCTGCGTCTCCTTTCGATGTTTCTCCAGCAAAACCCACTCTGAACACTCTGCTGGCATTGGGGTGGGGGGTGTTGGATAAGCAAATTTGAACTTCAGGGCCCCCTTCGGGGTGATACAGAAGTGGCAGTGGGGCCTATAGGTGACATTTTTCACCAGCCAGTTCATGCTCAGGATGCCAAAGTCATGGACATGTAAGGCAGCCCCTGGAAAGGGAAGAAGGATGGGGGTGAGAGTGAAGCAAAAGAGGTGAAGTCCACATTCCAGGGCACAGGGGCCATGAGGACAGTGTAGCTGGACAAGAAGTGAGAAGCACAAGGATGTCTATCTGGCAGAGTTCCTTGGAAATGCCCACGATGCACCATCCCCACTCTGGCGCAAAGACCTTCCAGGCCTCTGTGTGCCTTTGTCTTCCTGGGCTGGCCACAGCCTTCCCTGCTCTGGTGTAGGAAGGGAGCTTCCCTCGCTAGTAAGAAGCATGGTGACCTCATTCAAGAGAGGCAGCCCGATGGGGCAGGGGAGCATCAGGCTTGGATTCAGAAAACTGGGGTTCAAGCTGGACTCCATCTCACCACCCAACACTGCGTGAAAGGTTGTAATAGGAAGGAGCCTCAGCCCCTGCCCCCACCTGGTCCTGATCCTCTCAGCCTGCTCCTCAACGCCCAACACACACTGCCTTTGCATTCCCTGCTTCCAGCCAGCATCTAGGCAGCTCCTGGCCCGCAGGTTTGCCTTCAATGCCCCATGCTTCTTTCAGAGCTGACACCAATTTCAACTACCGAGCTCCTCAAGGCACAGTATACACTGTCCCTCTGCTCTTCTTGCTCCATCTTAGCACCTGGCCTTGACACTGGCCGCTTAGGGGTCCCAGCTGTGTGAGCTTTGGCAGGTCACCCTGTCTAAACCTTATGTTCTCCATCAAGTGGAGAGGTTACTTTACCAACTTGACAGTTTTTTTTTGTTTAGTCTCTTTATTTATAACATTAAAATAAAAGAGGTACAGAAAAGTCCTTGGGGTGCCTGGATAGCTCAGCTGGTTAAGCGTGCAACTCTTGGTTTCAGCTCAGGTCATGATCTCATGGGGCGGTGAGATGGAACCCCACATTGGGCTCTGTGCTCAGCAGGGAGTCTGCTTGCGATTCTCTCCCTCTGCCCCTCCCCACACTCATACACATGCGTGCGTGCTTTCTCTCTCAAATAAACAAATAAAGATTCATTTATTTATTTGAGGCAGAGAGAGAGAGCATGTGCACAAGTGAGCACGGGGGAGGGAGAGGGGCAGAGGGAGAGGGACAGGCAGACTCCCTGCTGAGCAGGAAGCCCAATGAGGCGATCAATCCCAGGACCCTGGGATCATGAACTGAGCTGAAGGCAGATGCTTAACAGACTGAGCCACCCAGGCACACCTAAACAAATCTTTAAAAAAAGAAAAGAAAAGCCCTTGTAAGCTGCAAATTGCTATTTGCATGTGCAGGATTGTAATTATTTTATTATTCATAGAAATATAAATATACTGGGGCGCCTGGGTGGCTCAGTTGATTAAGCATCTGCCTTCGGCTCAGGTCATGATCCCAGGGTCCTGGGATCGAGCCCCGCATCACGTTCCCTGCTTGATGGGCAGCCTGCTTCTTCCTCTCCACTGCTTGTGCTCTCTCACGCGCACAAATAAAATCTTATTTTTCTCAAATAAATAAAATCTTAAAAAAAAAAAAAGAAATGTAAATGTACTATAGACATACCATACTAGAAATGCGTTTATACAAGATGCTCATTCATACCATACCCTGTTGGGTACCTTAGCCACTGAGAAAGGGCAGAAGAGGCAGATGCGAGAAAAGACGTGAAGGGAGCAGTAGGTCCTATTGGGCCCAGATACTCCCTTGTGTGCGGATGCATCCACTTCCTCAGGGAAGACGGTAATGCCCAGCCCCCACTCCCTCCTGTCTCTCTGAGGCAGAGTCCCCTCCCAAGCAGGGTAAACCAGCAGCCACTTTGGACCACGCCCTTCCCAGTTTGCCAAGGAAGAACAAAGGTGCAGAGTGAGGTTCTTGCCGCTCCATTTATTTATTTTTATTTTATTTATCATTATTTTTTAAAGTAGGCTCCCCACCCAATGTGGGGCTTGAACTCACAACCCTGAGATCAAGAGTTGCACGCTCTACGGGCTGAGCCAGCCACGTGCTCCTCACAGCTCCCTTTAGAACACCAGCTCCAGTAACAATGCCAGCTCCAAGTTTCGTTCCCCCTACCTGCCCAGCACCCCCAAACCACCCTCTCCAAGCCTCTACCTTTTGGCATCTTCTTCAGGAGATTAAACACCTCACTTTTCTCGATGAGATTCTTGGCCTGGAAGAAGTGCATGCTGGGAGGGAAATTCTGGCTCTTCACGGCCTGTGCCACCTCAGCCTTTTTGAGGGCCATGAGCCTCCCATTGGCCAGCTCCTCCTGCTCGGTCAGCACCAGCTGCCCGCCCAGCTGCATCATCTTCTCTCTCATCAACAGTTGCGTCCGTGCTTCATCTATGGGTATGGCTGAGCAGGAAAAAGGCATCGCGGCCACCAAAAGCAGGGAGAGCAGGGCTGGCCGCCCTGGCGGGCCACCCACGGACATTGGGATACCTGGAAGAGGAAATTGCTCAGATAGAAACCCAACAGGGCTAAAGAAGGGAGTAGGTCAGTGAAAATCTACAGATTTAAATGTCAAACTCTGATTTTCCTTCTCCCACTCTGTTCTCAGATTACCAGGAGGCAGCACACTGAAGGATTCTCCAAGCCCGCAGAGAAAAGACTTGCAGGTACAGACCGGAAGGGGTTTCCCAAATAATAAGTCACCATGAGCCGTCCTTGAAAAAAGTGGATCTTTTCAGTTAGCGAGCCCTGTTCACACATGGAGGAGGACACTGCAATCAGATTTTCAGTGTTTCACTTTTTAATATCATCAGAGAGCAACATATCACAAGGCATATAAAGAAAACCTCCAACATGGTAAAGAAACTTAAGAAAAAAAACACAGAGAGAAGGAAACAAAGGGAAAGAGAGACAATGCAGGAAATAAAAGAAAAATTCAAAAGAGCCATACTTAATATCCTAAGAAGGATACAAAAAGATACTGTGTCCATAACACAACTACAGGGAATTATAAAAAATATATAATTTTTTATATTTGGGCCAGCTGGCTCAGTCTGTAGAGCATGCAACTCTTGGTCTCAGGGCTGTGAGTTCAAGCCCCACATTGGGTGTAGAGATGACCTAAAAATTAAAAAAAAATAGGGGCACCTGAGTGGCTCAGTTGGTTAAGCGTCTGCCTTCAGCTCAGGTCATGAGCCCAGGGTCCTGGGATCCAGCCCCGAGTGCGGCTCCCTGCTCAGCGGGGAGGCTGCTTCTCCCTCTCCCTCTGCTGTTCCCCCTGCTTGTGCTCTCACTCTCTCTTTCTCTCTCTCTTTCAAAAAAAAAAAAAAAATTAAAAAATAAACAGAATGAGAAAGAGCTTTTAGAAATTAAAAATACAAAAGCTGAGGGGCGCCTGGGTGGCACAGTTGGTTGAGTGTCCCACTCTTGGTTTTGGCTCAGTCGTGGTCTCAGTGTTGTGAGAATGAGCCCTACGTCAGGCTCCACACTCAGTAAGGAATCTGCTTAAGATTCTTTCTCCTGGGGCGCCTGGGTGGCTCAGTTGGTTGAGCGTCTGCCTTCAGCTCAGGTCATGATCCCAGGGTCTGGGACTGAGTCCCACATCGGGCTCCCTGCTCAGTGGGCAGCCTGCTTCTCCCTCTGCCTGTCGCTCCCCCCTGCTTGTGCTCTCTTGTGCTCTCTCTCCAACAAATAAATTTTAAAAATCATTAAAAAAAAAAAAGATACTCTAATCCTCGCCCTTTGCTCCCCCCCAACATTCTCTCTCTCTCAAATAAATAAATAAATCTTTTTAAAAATACAAAAGCTGAAATTTTGAAAATTTACTAGCAATATTACAAGATGGAATTTCTTTTAGAAATTAGGACAAAATAAGAGAGAAACAAATGAGAAGATTATTGGCTCAGGAAACCCAACCCCAAATAACAGACATATTAGAAGGAAAAAGAAAAAAGAAGAGAAAAAAAGTAAATAAATAATAGAAGAAATTGGGCCAAAAAAGAAGACCTGAATCCCTGGTTTAATGAGGCTTGTTGAGCTCCTAGCATAGCACAACAATTGCTCAATGGCCACACCAAGATATATCATCTTGATATTTCAGAACATTGGCACTATAAGATGCTAAAAGCTTCTAGAGGGCAGCTAGTCCAGGTTAGCACTGAGCAAGGATTTAAGGGCAGAAGGAAAGAAACTTGCCTTTATTGGGTCTCCTCATGCCAGGCACTATGTTAGGGCTTTGTTAGGTCATTTATTTGAATCACATTTAAGAATTATGGGGCGCCTGGCTGGGTCAGTCAGAGGAGCGTGTGACTCTTGATCTCAGGGTTGTGAGTTCGAGCCCCATGTTGAGTGTAGAGAGTATTTAAATATATATATATATATATATTTATATTTATATATATTAATATATGTATATATAAATATATAATATATATTTATATTATATATATATATATAATCCTATATATATATATATAATCCTATATATATACATAAAGGAATTGTTTCTGCATCCTTGAAAGTATGATATGGTATCCTGGAAAGAATTAAGGCTATAAATTGGAAGACCTCAAGATCAGTCCCAAATTAGTATGTCTTTAACCGTGAGACCTTGGGCAAACTGCTTAATATTGATGGGTCTCAGTTTTCTCACCTGTGAAAAAGATGAATTACACTAGATCAGTGGCCCTCAAAGTGTGATACAGGTATCATCAGTGATACAAGATACCAATGTTTAGGTTGAATAAAAAAATTTAAAAATAAGTTAATTGAAAGAAAGATATTAAGTAGGGGTGCCTGGGTGTCTCAGTCAGTTAAGCATCTGCCTTCAGCTCAGGTCATGATCTCAGGGTCCTGGGATGGAGCCCCATGTCAGCTTCCCTGCTCAGTGGGGAGTCTGCTTCTCCCTCTCCCTCTCCCCCTGCTTGTGCGCGCTCTCTCTCTCTCTCTCTCTCTGGCTCAATCCTTCTCTCAAATAAATAATTAAATCTTTTTTTTTTTTTAAAGAAAGATATTAAGTAAATAGAGATGCAGGGATATGACAAAGGTGAAAAGCTTGCTAATCATTGGAACACAATATATCCCAGGTTCTTTCCAGGGCTAACATTCAATTATTCTAAGTTACATCAGCTACCAAGAGGGAATTTTCGGAAGGAACTGGATACTATTTACTCTAATACCACAGCTATGGTAGGGGCTGTACCTTCCTAATCAGAGAGTTGGACTTTTGAAAAACCCCTGCAACTTCATCAAGGCTTCGAATCTCTCTTCAGACTACAGTGTTTGCCAACAGCTGAAAGAGGAGAGTGACATTTATGTCACCTTCCCACCCATCCCATGCTGTATCCTCCAATCAACGGCCCCAGCCCCTTGTCCCTCTCTCCTTACTCACACATAGCAGAAGCCACTAAGTTCCACAGTCTCCACCCCTGTCCTCTCCGCAGACCCCAGAAGTAGTTGTGTGGCCCAGCATCTAGGGACTTTTCCTGGTCTGACAGACAAAAGTTTATCTAACACTGGTCCTGGCTGAGGCTGGCTGAGCATCAGGAAAAAATAATCCCTATAACACTTGTTGCTAAACTTACTTCATCTCTCTCCTCATGAAAAGTGTCTTTTACTTTTAAAAGAGGGTGCATGAAGACTCTCTAGTTTGGTCCCAGAGTAAGAACAAAGAAACAGACCATGTGCACCTGTGACTCTGAGCCAATGTCCTTGGGTCCACAACCACTTTCAAAAGCCTGCTGTGGAGCAAGGCTATGCTCTTCCTCCCCACTGGAAGGCACAAACCCGCTTCAGGTGGGGGGCAGGGAGGGCTGCCAGCAGGTAAACAGAGCCCAAGTGCCGGCGTCCCAGCTACCTACCATAACCTCACGAGCTAGACTCCCAGCCCAGGGGATCCCAGGTACCTCAGAGCAGCTCCAGAAACTGCAGACTGTTCGCCGAGTCCCCCGACAGCTGGGTCAGAAGCACCAGAAAAGCTCACCATCCTGTTTTCACTTCCTGTCAGGGCAGGTTTCACTTCCTCCCAGCCTCATGTTGCTCCGGCCTAAGGAGAGGCAAGGAAGACAGGGTCTGGCAGAGCCGAGGCAGCAAGTGGGCCTGAGAGTATGGGTTTACGTGTGTGTGTGCGTGTGTGCACGCTTATGTGCTCATGCGGCGATTTATGTGTGTGTTTGTATGTGGTCATGTGCATTTGGTGGGGGTTATGTACATCTTTACGTGCGTGTGCATGTGTGTGCATGTGGGGGTCATGTATGTGTTTGTGAGGCAGTTACATGCATGTTTGTGTGTGTCTACGTGTTTGTGTGAGTTTATGCGCATGTGTGGGCTTCTACATGTTTGGGGGGAGGATATGTGTGTGTTTGTGTTTGAGGTGTCCTTGTAGGGTCCAGAGCATAGTTTTAGACAACAAGCACCACAAGGAGGCACTCCAAAATCTGCTCATGAACTCTGGGAATTATAGCTCTCCTCCAAATGTGATTGTGAATTGTGGGGCAACCCTCTGAACAGAGGGTGAAAAGGTAGATATAAAAGAAGGTAAATGATTTATGGGGGAAATACACAGATCTGGGGGCAGGACAGTTGAGGAAGTAGGGAGGTGTGAGGCAAGAGCAAGGGGGTGGGGAGGACTGGCGAGAAGGCAAGAGGCAGAAGGCTGCGGAGGAAGAGCAGAGTGGGACCAGGCCCTGATACCCAGACGCTGGAGTCAGGCCTACCTTTGCGCCCTGGCCTGGCCTTTTGCTGCTGCGTGGCCTTGGCTGTGTTATTTAAACTCTCTATACTTTGTTGTCCTCATCTGCAAATGGAAGTCATGAAAGCAATGACTACACAGGGTCCACTGTGAGAATGTATGCAAAGTGCCCGGTGCATAGTAAGTTCTCAAGAAATAGTAGCCATTACTACTATCAGAAATAACTATTGTGACATATGGTCCAAGTCATGTGAGACCGTACCAGTGACTTCTGCGATACACGCCCGCCTGCTCCACAGACTTGCCGAGTACAGCTCCTTCCCAGCCCCCTCTCAAGGCCTTCTGCCCCAAAGACACCCACAAACCCCCAGCACTTCCACTTCTGCTGTTCCTAAACGTCTGGAACCTTGGGGCTCCTTGTCATCATCTTCTCCAAAAAGTAAAAAGGTCACCCGTTTCATAAACAAGAAGAAATCCAAAAGTGAAAATACAGAGGAACTGGCAATTCCCTCATCACAAGTTCAAGATTAATTTTTTTACAAGTCCGTGCAATCAGAAGAAAAAAAAAGCCGCAAAGACCGACCAAATTGACCTACAGAAGGGTAGGAAGGGAAAAATCACCAATTTTGAACATAAACCATTAGGAGATTTTTTAAGATACTAGAGCAGAGCTAAAGGTAAAGCTTTTCTTTCCAAAAGCTTTGGTTAAAAGTAAGAGCTAATGTCCACATCGCAAAGGATTGGCTCTGGAGACTCCCGCTCACAACTTGGCAGGGAAGTGCAGAGGCAGGGGAGGGCTGTGGGTCTTGAGGCTGGAGTTATTGCCTCAGGCAGAAGCTACTTGGGCCAGGGGAGTGGAGGACCCAGATGTTGAGACAGAAGCAGAGGGGGAATGGCTGGGGGTGCACACCGGGATCAGAAACAGTGAAGCGAAGCAGGGTCAGACCTAGGAGACTCAGCGGGACCTGCGAACGTTCTTGGCCTTCTGAGCCATCAGCCTCCTCGGGGGTGTGGCAGTAAGCACGTCTAGCAGAAGAGGTCTGCCATCTGACAACAGCAAACCACGGTGTAAAAGGGTGAGGCCGTTCTGGAAGGATATTCTGCCAAGTGCAGAGACCATAAAATATGGAACAGGGCTCTGCTTTTTATGCTTTATGGAAGACAACCAGCAGAAGCAGAACTGGCCCTGTTTCAGAATCTAAAAAATCTACAGGGTAGAAAAAGGGAACCAATGTGTTTTTTAGTGATTTCAAAGCTTAAGCTAAATGGAATGAAGTCTGATAGGACAGGCGGGTTATGCCCCCAAAACTGGAGACAAGGAGGCGTTTTCAGAATTAAAGATGGTGTATGGCTACAAAAATATTTGAGAGGTATTTTCATTAAAACAGTGCTTTCTCCCATCAATATCATGAATTATATGACATTGCTATATGTAACCTACAGCAAACTATAGGAGAGTTACCTATGGTGGAAGGTTTGAAGTGCTGGAAATACCACTTCAATAGAAGATAAATAAGGTTCTCTGATCCCAAAGTTGAAAAAAATGAAGTAATAATAGCTAAAATTTATTGAGAATTATATATATATTTACTAATTTAATCCTTGCAGTGATCTTATAAGGTAGGGAATATTGCTAGCTGTCCTTGACCAGTAAATGCACTGAAGCACCTGGATGGAGGTTGGTGACTTGCCCAAGGTCACACAGCTGGACTTGCACTTTCCACCTACAGCCTTCCCTGGTAGCAAGGAAACAGAAGGTCTTCAAGGCAGTGGGGAGCCACTGGTGTGGGAGAGCACCCCTCAAGACAGAAGGGCAGATCCCTGGAGGAAAGCCCAATTCTCAAAGATGGGACACAGAAACGGATATTATCGGGCATAAGATGATTTTTCTAGATACCGGGAGCTTGTGCTTTTAATAGCCAAAGTTTTTCAGGAAGCAAAAAATTAGCTCTTTCAAGGAATTGCTGTGTGATTTTGAAAAAAAATTCTTAACATCTATGAGCTTAATGCCTTTATCTGAAACAAGGGAAGAATAACATGTACTTCCTACTAAGTTTTTTACCAAGTAAGTTTGTGTGTGTTAAATAATACACATGAAAATATTTCTTTCTCTCTCTCTCTCTTTTTTTTTTTTTAGGGAGAGAGAGAGCACAAGAGGTGGAAGAGGAGGCAGAGGGAGAGAGAGAGAATCTTAAACAGGCTCCATGATCAGCATGGAGCCCCATGTGGGACTTGATCTCACGACCCTGAGATCATGACCTGAGCTGAAGTCAAGAGTCGGATGCTTAATCAACTGCACCACCCAGGTGCCCCTTAAGATTGTATTTTTTTAAGTAATCTCTACATCCAACATGGGGCTTGAACCCTCGATCCCTAGATCAAGACTCACATGTCCTACCAACTGAGCCAGTCAGGCGCTTCCAAACTAGACCATTTAAACAAAAAGACAAAACCCCTAGAGCTACAGACATTCTTTCCGAACTCTGTTTAGCAGAGCACTGCAGATTTCTTTGGGGGAAGAGAAACAGTTTCTAGCCTAGTTAAGGATGGCGTACCCTACTAAAAATGAAGATAATACTGAAATTTTGCACACTTAACAAGACTTTTTCCCTACTAGTCTCTCAGACGTCAGCAACCAGTTTCATACCCACAGTGAAGAAAAGGGAAAAGCCTCCCCTGGGGCTTTCACCAGCCACTGATAATAGCCCTAAAGATACTGACAGAGACTTACCAGATCACTTTATAGCACAAGGGATGGCCAACAACCACCCCTCCCCCACATACCCAGGGCTTATAGCATTCTTTTATTATCCCACTCCTTTTTTTTTAAGATTTTTTTTAATTTAATTTTTTTTTAAAGATTTTATTTATTTATCTGAGAGAGAGAATGGGAGACAGAGAGCATGAGAGGGGTTTTTTAAAGATTTTATTTATTTATTTGACAGAGAGAGAGAGATAGCGAGAGCAGGAACACAAGCAGGGGGAGTGGGAGAGGGAGAAGCAGGCTCCCCGCCGCTCAGGGAGCCTGATGCGGGGCTCGATCCCAGGGGCTCGATGACCTGAGCCGAAGGCAGATGCTTAACGACTGAGCCACCCAGGTGCTCCTCTTTTTTTTTAATATTTTATTTACTCATTTGAGAGAGAAACAGACAGAGATAGCAACAGAGATCAGAGTGGGAGGAGAGGGAGAAGCAGGCTCCCTGCTCAGCAGGGATCCCGACCCTGAGATCATGACCTGAGTTGAAGGCAGAGGCTTAACCGACTGAGCCACCCAGGCGCCCCTACCCCGCTCTTAAATATAAGTAGACATCCAGGAGCCGCTACATTTGAGGTATGCTATTTTATGACAGAGCAAAAAGTATCTTGGAGGAAAGAGAATGGGAGAGAGAAGAAAACTCCATCTAATATATTAGTATCAGAGACGTAAGAGAAGATACCATACTCATGAAACAAGGACAGGATGTTATAAAGAAGGGATAGTCAAAGAGTGAAAACTAACTCGGCACAAGTGATGGATAGTAAAAATGAAAAACTACAGAGAAATTGAATGATGAAGTCAACATCTTCCAGAAGGTAGAACAAAAAGACAAAAGAAAAAGTGGAGGAAAAATATTTTTTAATTTTTTATTATTATTTTTAATTTATTTATTTGAGAAAGTGAGAGCATGAGTGGAGGGGCAGAGGGAGAGGGAGAAGCAGGGAGCCTGACACAGGGCTCGATCCCAGGACCCTGGGATCATGACCTGAACTGAAGGCAGACGCTTAACGACTGAGCCACCCGGGTGCCCCGGGAAAAGATTTTTTTTAAAGGATGAACAGCCAAAAAAAAAAAATCAAAGGTATAAAAACGTCATGTTCCAGAAAGAGAAAACAGAGTGGAGAAAAACCAAAGCAATAGCTCAAGAAAATATCTTAGAATGGAAAGACATGTGAGTCTAGACCGAAAGGGTCTTTAGGAGGCCCATCAGATGGCTGACAATGAACCACGGCCAGCCCATCGCGGTGAGAATGCAGAAGGCTGGGGACAAAGTAAAGAACTCTAAGTCATCTAAAACAAGAGGGTGAACCAGAAAAAGGGAATTCAGGGGATCCAGGAGACAGAAGACCCAACATAAGAAAGGGACAGAGGAAGTTTCCAGCTTCGTGAAGGAAGATCCCGAGGCCGGATCGGTGCTGCACACCGAGGGCCAGCCAGTCCTGGAGCAGCTGGATCTGGTGAAAGAGCCTCTGGGATGGGGCGCCTGGGTGGCTCAGTCGTTAAGCGGCTGCCTTCGGCTCAGGTCATGATCCTGGGGTCCTGGGATCGAGCCCCGCGTCCGACTCCCTGCTCAGCGGAGAGCCTGCTTCTCCCTCTCCCTCTGCCTGCCACTCTGCCTACTTGTGCTCTCTTTCTCTCTGTCAAATAAATAAATAAAATCTTTAAAAAAAAAAAAAAAGAGCCTCTGGGAAAGCATTTTGTCAAGATGAAATTAGTAGAATGCCTAATATGTTTGGTTGTATTAGGAGTTTCGGAGAAGAGAATCTGAGGATGAATAAGGGGAAAAGACAGAAAACTAAATAAAACAAATGAACAAAAAACAATGACTAATTCCACGAAATGCAAACTGTGGTGACAAGGGAAAGTTATCACAGCAGACTACATAGCTCAGCCGTGTCTACACAGGATCGTTTGGACAGCACCGAATATAGAGCTAACAAAATCATATAAATACATTGGGACAACGGAGGGATAGAAAAATGTGGGTGTGGTGGTAGAACTAGGGGGGAGTGCCGAGAGAGACCTAAATCTTCTATAGCAGGAAGCCTGCAGCTCACGCCTAAAACAGAATAAATCAAGAAGAGCAGTATAGAGAGCTATTAGGCATATGGAGGAAGATGCTAAAAGGCCTGAAGAGCACGGCCTCTGGAGAGCACAGAATGGCTGGTGTGGGGGCTGCTAGGGGTGAGCCCTGTAGCACATTCTGACTCCTGAACCAGGGGCAGGAAGCTAGCCCCAGTCAGACTGCCTTCTTCCTGTTCTTCCGGCTGCTGAGCCTGCCAGCCGAGGGAACCGGTGGTGTGGAGAAATGAGTGGGGTCACACACAAACCACAGACGTTACACCCCAGCAGAGCTCAACAGATTGTCACTCACCAAGGACTGGAGAATTCCTGGGGAGGAGCCATGTCACGATTCTAAGAGGCAAACTCTGAAAAGTAAGACGGAGGGATCCAACAATTCATCACTCTTGAAATCATTTGCTCAGTGTCTAGCTTCTCCATTCATTAGATTGCAACACTTAGTAAATATATGTTCAAAAATCGTTAACATTTCTTTAGCACTTACTGTGTGCCAGACACTATGCTCAAATGCATTAGCAGCATTGTCTGGTGTGGTCCTCAGGACAACTCTGTGAGGTGAGTAATCTGCCCATTTACAGATTCAGAAGCACAGCCCACACTCAGTGAAATATTTGATGCCAGGCAGACAAACTCCAAGGACCATGCTCTCCACCACTCTGTTCTACTGCTTTCCATGTTAGCTTTTTCTAAATGTACTTACTTTTTCCAGCTTTACTAACATATAACTGACAAATAACATTTGTAAGTTTAATTTGTACATGATGACTTGATATATGTACATATTGTGAAATAATTGCTATAATAAGGTTAGTTAACACATTCATCATCTCACATAGTTACCATTGTGTGTGTGTGTGTGTGTGTGTGTGTGGTGAGAACACCTGAGATTTACCTCTGAACAACTTTAATGAGAAGTGTTGTTAACTATAGTCACCATGCTGTACGTCACATCCCCAGAACTTATTCCTCTTCCTTCCATGTTACCTTGTTCCTTGCTGACTTTGCAGTACTTTACAGAATGTTGGCACACAGTAGATGCTCAATAAATATTTGTTTTTACCGTCCTTCTTGTTGGGATGCAAACACTGAAACGGATACCCTGGAGAGAAGCCCTTAAGCTCATGTCTCTCTTGATGTTGTGAAGAGTAACTGAGCAAACTCTGATCTCTCAAACCCAACTTCACTCATTCTGACTTTTTTACCTCCTCTCCCCAAAACCTGATCCTCTTCCAGTTTTCTCCTCCTCATTACATGGCACCTCCATCCACTTAGTTGCTTCTTTCAGAAACCCGATTCCCCCTGTAGATGAGGAGCTGACCAACGCCGTCCACGTGTCCCCCACCAGCCCCTGCCTGGTCCCCCGTCACCCACGTCTTCTGGCTCCACCATCGCAACACGAGGCTCCAGCATCTCTCATCTGCTCTACTTCCAGAGCTTTCACTTTTGTCCCCTTTCTATTTATTTTCCAGATCTAAAAGCACAAAATCTCAGCATGGCCCTCATGTCCCTTCTTGCTGAAAACCTGTCAAAATCTACCCAAGTCCTTTTCTTGACCTACTAGGGCCATGTTCTATCTGGTCCTGGGACTATCTCTCCACCCTCTCCCCACCTGCTCCCTTTTGCCCACTGACCAACCTTCTTGTAGCATTTCACATGTGGCAAACCCTTGCTCTTCAAAGAGTTTTCAATGTGATGCCCTTTGCCTGGAATGGCCTCTCCCCTCCTCTACCAGGCCAACACCTGTTCATCCTTCAGACCCCAGTGTAAATGCTTCTGCTCGGGGAAGCTTTCAGTGAACACTCTGCCATCTAAATAGAGTTCCTCTGGTACACTCTTCATAATATCCTTTTCTTTTCCTTTGCAGTATGTACCTCAATTTATAATTTTGTATCTATATATTTCCATGATTGTTTAATTTACATCTTCATATTAGATTGAAAGCTGCTTGAGGGCTTTCTGAAGGGTTGTTACTGCTGTGTCCTTTAGGTATATCGCTGCCCAGCTCAGAGTAGATGCCCCAAAAACATTTGCTGCTGGCAAGCAAGTGGGCAGGCAGGAATGAACACATGAATGAATGAATGAATGATTGAAAAAGTAGAGAGGAAAAGAAAATTCTGAGTGTTTGTCGCAGGTAGTAGGCACTTGGGTCTTCTCAACCTGGTATAATGGAGAACAGGTAAATGAAATTAGAGTGTCTAGTAAAGGATGGCCTGTCAGCACAGCCGTTCACCGGCACGGCCTATTTCTATGCCATCTGCGGAACAATTGTTGTAATAAATAGGTAAGTCTATGTCAGCGATGTAAATGGTGCCCCCTAGAATTGTGCAGTGCTCATCCTGCACAATCGCACATGGTAGCCTAGGATAAGCCTGGGCTGGCTGTTCTTGTTTGTTTGTATTTCATTTTATCCATCCTCGGTGAAACACTGAAGTATCTCTAGGAACCAAGCCTTGTCTTGGAGTCACCTATTTTTCCATTGTTTTGTTTTTAGTCTCCAACACACTCTTTGCACGCACCAACATTTACCTTTGCCCTCTCTACAGTTTTCTTTGTTTCATTCTTATTTTTCTTTTCCTACTTTTTGGGGGGGTGGAGTGGTGGTTCTTTCTTTATTACACCTGTCATATCTGGTGAGCCTGTACTCTGGTCCTTTGCTCTGAATAGTTCAGAGATTCAGTCATGCCAATACCCGTGTCTTGCTACCTTCAAAGTGGGTTCTGAGTCCAAAGACAAGAAAGTCCTCTAGTGTGACTGTGTGATTTGAGCCAGCATTTTCTCTACTATAGACATGGGGACCTTAGCCTTCTTGGGGTGAAGGACTTTTATTACCATGTGTTGACCGGGCAACAGTAGGACTTCCTGTACTTCCTGGGCTGACGGTGGCTGTGTTATTCTTGAACACAGAAGGGAAAGAGCCAACTGCCTTGGAAACCAGACATCCACCTGACTATTTTTTTTTTAAGTAAGCTCTAGGCCCAACGTGGGGCTCGAACTTACAAACTGAGATCAAGAGTTGCACGCTCCACTGACTGAGCCAGCCAGGCATCCTCACCTGTCTGAATATTGCCTCCTCCAAGGATTCCATTCTGTTCGTCTACCTGTAAAGCACAAGCTCTTCCACGATTTTCTCCTCTCAGAAGGAGAGATGTCAGTAAAGCAAATCAGATCATTTCACTCTTCTAAAAACCCTCCGAAAGTTTCCCAGAACACCTCGCTAGTTTTATTGCTCACCCCCACAATCTCCTGCTAGTCACACCGAATTCTTTGCCACTCCCGGAACAAGCCAGGTTCCTGTTGCCTCCAGGCCTTGGCACATGTTCACGTGGAAAGGTTTTCCTTCCCCTTTGCCTGGCCAATTCCTACTTTCCAATCTCAGCTTGCACTGCCTTTACTCTCAGAAGTCTTGGTCCCCTCCCCAAGGACAAAAACCAAGTCAGGGGCTGGTCAGGTGCCCCTCCCATGCTCAGCCCCCTATCCTAGCACTCACACCACATCGAAATCTTCCAGGTACCTGTGTGTTTCTACCACGAGGATGCACCTTCTTTGATGGCAGGGGCTCTTGCTCACCAAGCACTGTGCTTGGCACATTACAACGACGCCATCAGTGTTTGCTCGGTGGATGAGTAAGTGGATGAAAGAAGCCACACAGTTTCCCTTACCTCTTTCAGGCTTCAGTTCTTGTCACTTAGGGAGCATCAGTAACAGAGGCTCAGAGCTGTTCCTTGACGGTCTCTGTTACTCTGATTTAAGCAGGTCTTTTATCCTCAAAGTGCACTTCCTTATCCCTGTTCTATATCTCTCCACCTCCTCTTTAGCCCTAAAGCTCCATCCAGAGCCTCCCAATCTATGACTATTTAGGGGGATCACGGGAGGCACCTGCACAAGGAGACACAGAGGGACAGAGGCACGGGGAGAAGGGCAACAATCCGTGCTTCCTGACCGCTCTTTTGTGCTCTGCCCTTTACCTCCTGACGCCTTCCGAATCTGTGAAGGACCTATTATTGTCCCTACTGTAGAGGGTGTGGACACTGAGGCCCCGAGGCTTCCATAGCCAATCCATCTAGTCAGTTCTGTAGCCACCAAGAGGTGGGACCAGGTAAAACAGTGATAGCACTATCCCCTGAGCCTGTAGTGTGGGCTCAACCCAGGACAGGGATGGCTTCTTGTGATGCTCATGGTAGCCTCGGGAGGTGGGCAAGCCGTTCATCACCGTTTGGCAGGTGAGGAACCTGAAGTCCGGGGAAGTGAATAAACTCCATCCAGGTCACATAGTCAGTGGCTGAGGTAGGACCACTATAGTACACCTGCCCTTTATTTAAAGCCCTCCAGGGGAAGAAAACAGAAAGTGTGAAAAATAAATAAGGCGCACAAAGGATCGTTAGGAAGGCAGAGGGGTTCTGGAACAAGGACTACACATGGACCTCAGTCTCCTTGACCAAGATGTATACATCACACATTGGGAGAATGAGCTGACGACGTCCACCACACATGCCTTCACCACCTTCCTACTGGACACTTCTATTTGCCCTTCCCCCCATGACTACCCAGGGGCCAGTATTGGCTCTCTGGCCACTTGCTTTCCAAAGTCCTTTTTAAGTCAATGTTTCCATATTCATGCAGACATAAGAAAGCCCTACAGAAGGCTGGGTCCAGCTCTCCAATTCTCAACCTTGACTGCACATTAGCATTACCTGGAAAACTTTTACAGGCCTCATACATCTAAGCCCCGCCCCAGACCAGTTAAATTGTAATCCCTGGGCTGGGGACTTGGGTACTGGTATTTTTTTTAAAAGCTTCCCTAGTGAGTCTCCTGTGCAGCCAGAGCTAAAAACCACTGCATTTCAGGTGACAGGTCCACACGGAAAAGTTAAATTGCAATCTATGGCACTATCTACACACATAAAAGACCCACATTCTTTGGGAGTCAGGAGGGGAGCTGGTGACAGCTTCATAACGGAGGTGAGCTTTGAGCAACATCCAGAGGAAGGAGGAGGGAGACATCAGAGGACGAAATGACATGAATTTTTCCTTTCCTCATCCCACACGGGGCCCATCCAGACTCTTCTGCTCCCCAATGCTGGTTTACCAGGGACGGAAGTCAACAAAGGCAAACGGAGCAGAGTTCCAAATATAAAGGTTTATTTCAAGGCATTTTAAATGGTGCCTGATGGTTGTTGAACTGAAGAGAAGAGAAAGGGAAAGTAGAGAGAACAGGAGAAAAGCACTCCCTCTCCTCTGCCCCCATCACTCTATCCTCCTCCCTCAAACAGAAAAGCACTCCCTCTCCTCTGCCCCCATCACTCTATCCTCCTACCTCAAACATAATCACGTTTCCTCCACCCATTTCCAAGAGCCCTTGTGCTTACCACCGACCTCGGGGACTCTCTGGGGACTACGCTTCCAATGTGGCACTGCAGTTCAGAGGACAATGCTGGGTTCCTCTGCTCCCAGAGCATGGAGTGAAAGGAACGCCTCCACGCATGCAGCTTCCCCTAAGGAGAGACACTGCAGGCACAGGCTGAGCCCAGGGAATCAGCTGAGGTGTGGGCATCTGGCCTCTGAGGCCCACACCCTCTCTTTCCTGCCCTCTCCAGATGCAGGTGAAAAGGTGCTTGCAGCTCTGATTTATGGAGAGAAACTGAAGTCCCCTGGAGGAAAACAATCTGGGGACGGTGATACACCAGAAGTTCCAAGCTGAGGGTATATTACCCCAGAGACCATTTCAAATGGAGGAGGTGGGTCAAGATGGAGAAAAGGGCCATGTCTGTCCTCAAAACATTCCTGAAATAGAGCTTACAATACCTCCACAGGGGCACCTGGGTGGCTCAGTCGGTTAAGTGTCTGCCTTCGTCTTGGGTCATGATCCTGGAGTCCTAGGGTGGAGCCCCGAGGCGGGCTCCTTACTCAGTGGGGAGCCTGCTCCTCCCTCTCCTCTGCTGCTCCCCCTGTTTGAGCTTTCTCGCATGTTCTCTCTCTCAAATAAATAAAATCTTAAAAAGAAAAAGAAAGAATACCTCCACAATTAGGACTTACTTTTCAAGACTGACCAAAGACCCCCTAATACTTCCCCACAGACTCTCAGTCATGCTGGTGATTAGGGAAGGGTCAGTCCCTCTGGGCTTAAGATCCAGGCTTGGGGGTTGTGTGTGCCAACCCCTCACCACCCCCAACTAACCAAGAACATCAATTTGCATCTGGAATTGTTCTATGTCAGAGCAACCTCCTAGGCAACATTTCCTTACCTCCAAACGCAAATGGAGAGATTTGGGGTGACTCCACCTCCAAACATGGAACCTGCAGAGTCTGTGTTAAAATGCAAATACAGGGGGCTTAAATATTTTTAAAGATAGAATACAAGAAACAAATTGCCCAAGGGCAGAAAGGATTACCTTTTATATGCAAATAAAATAATGAATCTTTAAATGCAGTTTTTGTCAGGGTGATGAGCTGACCCAGGCTGGAGGGAAGGGGCCACCTGGGTGGGCCCCAGTGCATGATAAAAAAACCCACCAGGGCCAAAAAGAGAAAGAGGATGCAAGAACCCAGGAAAGTTGATAAGAAAGTCTAGGGGCAAGCCAGCGTGGAGAAAGAGGACCAGATTGTTGGGGTCAGTAACTAAGGGTGACAAAGAAGACTTTTACTTTCTCCAGAAATCCAAGTGGCCATCTGGGGCAAAAACTGGCCAGGCAGGCCCTATCCCACAATCTGAAGGCAAGAACTCAAAGCACATGGAAAGTGCTCTGCCTTAGTGGCCTGGACTTCTCTCCTCCGTCAGTTTCCTGCTCCTGCTCAAATCTCCAGACTCTTCTTTCCCAGAACGCACTCAACTGTGGATTTCCTGACTGTGGGGGGCTATGTTGAATTTTGTTTTGGTATTTCCAGTGCCTGACATTTATTAAGCGATCACTGATGAAGGAATGATTAATTATTTGCTTCTATTTTCCTTCTCATTCTTTCATTCACCAAGTATTTACTGAGGTCAGTGTATGCCAGGCAATGTAATGGGTATGGTCCCCACACTCATGAAGTTCGCAGTCTATAGGGAGACAGAATGTGAAGAAATGATCAGTTAATTCTGAAAAGAATTACATTTAGGGTATGGAAGGATAAGAATAGCAGAGAAGGGAGACCCAACCCAGAGCAGGGGGAGTACAAGACTGTTTCCCACCGGAAAGGTTATTTCAAATAAATCTGAAGGATGGCTAGAAGTTAGTGAGAGGAAGAAGCATTGCAGGCCAAGGGTAGAGCAAAGGTCCTGAGGTGGAAAGTTTAAGGAACTGAAAGGATGGAGGCTGAGTGGCAGCAAAGGAAAGTAAGTAAAGTCTATTACATGATGCAGAGAGGTAACAGTGCATATTACCTTCCTTCTAGAAGCCCTGCCCCATCTGGGGCATTGAGAGATTACAAGGAAATCCATTCCAATGGATTAAAGTAGATTTGCATCCATCTCACTGCTTGTCCTTTTCAGATCTTTGTTTCTTGGTCTGCTTTTCCTCAGCCCTTGAACCTGGCTCTGGGAGCAACCCTCGGATGACTGTCTGAATCTGAAAGTGCAGTGACTTCCCCTGGGAGCCATCTGCAGTGGCGATAGTCGAGTTTTGGGGGACTTATCGTTGGTGAGTCACCAGAGAGTCTGAAGGGATGAGCAGAGCAGCCCCTGAGGAGCCCTTTGGGATACTTTCTGTCTGACCCTGGAGCTGCCAGTTGAGGCCTCTACCAGACATAATGGGAGGAGTGGAAACTGCTCATGGAGATGGAGGCTTTGAGAGGGTAGGAAATTGGCTTAAAACAAGAGGCAGACAGTATGTGCCTTGAGTGCCCGAGCCCTGCTGTAAGCTGAGTTTGCTATTTTAGGTGAAGATGGATCAGCTTATGAAGCTTCTCCAGACACCTGAAGACAACTCAGAGAACAGATGAAAGAAGGAGACATTGCCTACGAAGGCAGAGGCCTCCCAAAGGCTCAAAAGAAGGGACTGTTTTGAGTCAGAGCTCGAACGCCATCCATGACAGAAGGGACTACTAACTTAGGACGCGAAAGGCAATTTCCTCCTTTTTAAAGATTTATTTACTTATTTTTGAGAGAGAAAGAGAGAGAGAGAGCACAAGCGGGACGCACAGAGGGAGAGGGAGAGAGAATCTCAGGCAGACTCTCTGCTGAGCATGGAGCCTGACACGAGGCTCGATCTCACGACCCTGAGATTACGACCTGAATCAAAACTAAGAGTCAGATGCTTAAACGACTGCGCCCCCCAGGTGCCCCCCTTCTTTTTTTTTTTTTTTACAGACTTTATTTTTAAGTAATCTCTGCACCCAGCGTGGTGCTTAAACTCATAACCCCGAGGTCCAGAGTCACATGCTCCACCGCCTGAGCCAGCCAGGTGCCCCAATGTGAACAAGTTTAGAAGCCCACTATTCCCCTGAGCCTCCAGTGAGGAACGCAGACATGCCAACACCTTGATTTTGGGCTTGGGAGACTTTATTTATTTATTTATTTATTTGAGAGAGAACAAGAACAGAGGGAGAGGGAGAGGGAGAAGCAGATTCCCCACGGAGCAGAGAGCCCAACATGGGACTCTATCCCAGGACCCTGAGATCGTGACCTGAGCCGAGGGCAGACGCTTAACCGACTGAGCCCCCCAGGTACCCTTGGGCTTAGGAGACTAAACAGAGGACCTGGAACCTACCAGAAAACACTATTTCAGAATACAAATAAGGTACGCCTAAGTAAACCAAGAAGTGCCTGCAATTATTAACTGCAAAATGTTTTTTAAAACCTGAAAGGAGTTCTCGTGTACTTAGCTCACATCCTATGTGGATGGGCAAAAGTTGGCAAAGAATGATGCAAGCAAACTTGGGAAACAGGAACTCAGGTGAGAAAGCAGCTTTTCTAGGCACCTGTAGGAGAAAAAGGGCAGAAGAGTCTGACAGGTACGCAAGAAAGAACTCTGGGGGCTGAGTTGTGGAGGGAGTCTGCCTACCCATGGCCCCTGGGGCCCCGGCCTCCTTTTGGATCTCTTCAATAAACAGGCAGTTGTCCAAACGGCCGGGCCAGGACTCCACTCATTAGTTGCCTTTTGGTCTTCTGCCCATTTATGTCTTGCCTGTCTTTCCCCATGAATTGTTCAGACTCACATCTCCATATGCCCACCCCAACATGCAACTTCTTGGCAGGTACCTAGGAGCTCACCTCTGCCTGCCCCTACCCCTACCCTGATGGACGCAATAGCTTAAAACAGCCCATGGATGGACTGCTTAGTTCGGTCCACCTGTGCAAAGAGAGCCAAGCCCTGGGAGAATGTTCTCGGGGGTCACCTCAACCATGTGCAGCTTGCGCCCAGTTCTTCCTTACAATGTGAGGCGACACCTGTCACAGGGGTGCTTACATGATGTGGGGCAGGGTGGGAGAGAGTGGGAAAGAGCTTGGACAGGCCCGGGTCAGGGAAAGAATTCTTTTTTTTTTTTTTAGGGAAAGAATTCTTGATAGAGACAGGGACCCTCTTGTTTTGTGTGTAGGGAGCATCAGAAAGAGTAAGCCCAAGACACAGCTGGACTGTAGTACCCCTTTGGGAATTCCCACACATGTGATACGGAACAGTGGGGGATTTCCAGAAAGCTTGGGCACTTCATCTGTGACAGAAGATACTTCCCTTCTGGAGGGTCTCAACTTCTCTATTTGTATTGCTTTGCTATGACCGCCAAAACAAAACAACAAAGTACCACAGACTGGGGGCTTGGACAGCAGAAATTTATTTCCTCGCAATTCTGGAGGCCACACATCCAAGATCAAAGTGTCAGCCGATCTGGTCTCTCCTGAGGCTCTCTGCTTGGCTTGCAGGTGGCTGCCTCTCTGTGTCCTCGCTCGGCCTTTCCTCTGCGTGTGCGTGCTGCTTTGTCCCGCTGTGTGTCCAAATTTTCTCTTCTTAGAAGGACACCAGGGGCATCTGGGTGGCGCAAGCGTCTGACTCTCGGTTTCGGCTTGGGTCAAGATCTCAGGATTGTGGGGTCGCGCCTCATGTTGGGCTCCACGCTCAGCGCAGAGTCTGCTTGAGGTTCTCTCTCCCTCTCCCTCTTCCCCTCCTGCTCATGCTCTCTCTCTCTCTCTCTCCTGTCAAATAAATAAATAAACCTTAAAAAAAAAAAAAAGGACCCCAGTCAGACTGGGTTAGGGCCCACTCTAATAACCTCATTTTAACTTCTTTAAAGGCCCAGTCTCCATCACCATATGAATTTCGGAAGGACGCAATTCATCCCAGAGCACTACTGAATAAGAAATCCTAACACCAAGGCATCTTCGTAGGTGAAGGAAGGGACAGTGAAGAGAAGGCAGAGCTGTGATACCAACGGAGCAAGTTTAGGTCTAAGCACCCCCTGCAAAATTTCAGAAAGGTTGTTCTTGTCCTTTGTTAATGAAAACAATATCACTCCTTCATCTAGGAACCATGAATTGAGTGCCTCCCTGTGCCAAGCATTGTGAGGGTAAAGCCCTAAGAGCGGAGACACAAGGCCCCCACCGCAAGCAGGTGTCGTGTGACGGAATCAAGAGGTTTTCACGGAGTGTGGAGGTTTAAGTAGCATCGGCCGCTCTGCCCCGGTCCTGCAAGAGCTTGTAACTCTTGCTGGGGAGGCCAGACCAACCCCGGCGGCACACCAGGACCACCACGGGGCAGTGACAGCCAGGTTCTCCGTTGCGGGGCACAGACCTCAACTGCTGTTGACCTTCAGAACGAGGAAGGTCGGGGCGGCGGTGGGCCCGAACCGCTCAGGCCCTCACACCGAAGCGTTCCTTAGCCCGAGCGTTGTTCCTGGCTGCAGGCTTTTCTGCTCCAGGCCGTAAAAGCCGGTTAGAAACACTCCATCACACGGAAGCCTCAAGATCTGCAGTTTCACTTCAAGTTTCTAAAATCACACGACACGCGTGGGTCTTGCTCTGCTCACCATGGTGCTACCCAGCCCCTAACACCCAACGTGAACCGAAAGCTTTCTCGGCATGGCTTTCCCCCCATGAGGGTGAATGAGGAGAGGGGCTCCGCACCTCTGCACACATACCTGATGGCGCAGTTTTGACAGGACAGGGCACAGAAGCTTGCCCCTGCGCCCTGTTCCCACCTCAGCCCAAGCCCCCCAGCCCTCGGGGAGGCCCCGGTGGCCTGTAGTAATGGCCTCGTTCGTGTAGGAGGCCCGAGCTGCTTGCTGACTGCACAGGACATCAGTTGACAGGATGTGGGCAGGAGGAGGAGCCTATCGGATTAGAGAGAGACAACCAGAATCAGAGCGAGGCAGAGAGAGGACACAGAACCTGGGGAACTGCGCACCAGCACGAGGTGTCTAGCTTGACACGGGTTTCTCTTTCCCCGACATTCTTAGGACCTGGGGTCCACACTGGCTTGGGAGCGCAGGCACGGTCTCCTCACTTCCCCTGAATCAGGCCCGGGTGTGTTCACCCCAAGTGTGCCTGTGCGTAGCTTGCGGAAGGGCCTCTCCTAGGTTTCTCAGGGGTGCTGGGGGCTCTGCTGGTGGGGCCTCCTGTCCTCTCCACTCGGGAGCCCACGGGGGCAGTGACCCAGCCCCGGTGAGGGCCAAAGTGCCTTCCCTTCAGGTCATATGTGGGGAATATCTCTAAAAACGGTCTGAACCAAGTAGCTGAGAATTCACTCTCATGGAGAAAGGGAGTGTCCTGTGGCCCTTGCAGGAGCAGCATTTGTTGGGGTGGAGTCAGGTCAGCGGGGCGAAGGCAAACACGTGGAGATGGCATGTGTGGGCTTCCACGCGGCCCGGGACTCCCAGAGTTCCAGCCCGACACACAGCCCGCTGCGGGACACAGAAGGGGGGGTGGGTCACAACACCCTCCTGCAACTTCGCCTCTGTCTCTGCTGTGTGACTGACAAAGGACACCAGCAGTTCGTGGCGATTCAGCCAGCGGGAATCTGGCTTTAACTACAGGAACAGAAAGATGCGAATCCACCCTCCTTGAATTCTTAAGGAAAAGGAGCCTAAACCTGAACTTCTCTGGGGACACTATTCTCTCTCCTGCAGATGTGCACACAGCTCCTAGAAGCCCTGGGCAGTCCCGAATCTCATCTCTTTATGCTGAAAATGTGGGTTGAAAGTTTGTGAGCACTGTGAACCTCTGAGGCTTGGCGGGGGGTCCTCCTTCCAGGTGCTAGGGAGCATTAGCAATGGTATTTTTGGTCCACCCCACGAAAGAGCAGCAGACTTAAGTATAACCCATCTCCCAGGAAGGACAAGGAGAGACCCACAATCCAGGCTCAAAATGCGTAGGCTGAGCTTTGTGGCAAGAACTCCTAATAACAAAGATATTATTACTTGAAGACTTATATTGTGCCAGATGTTTTACATGTATTATATCATTCCATTTAATCTTCTAGGTATTATTATTACCATTCCATTGTAGAGATGAGAAAACTGAGTCTCAAGAAGGTAACTAGCTTAGAGAATTAACTTGCTTACGGTCACATGACTAGTAATTGGGGAAGGTAGAATTGAACTCAAGTGACCCCATGGCCCACATAGTAACTACTAGGCTTTACTCCCTCCCTTGTAAACTGATGTGGTCAATCCTCAGCTATCGGCAGGGTTGGTGCCTTGAGAAAACCAAAAGCAAAGCTTAGGAATAAATCTTCTAGTCCATAGGCAGCAGGCCTACAATCTGAAGATAAAAATTTTTTTCTATTCTTTCTTGAGGCATATTTTATATAGTTCATCTATTTTAACTGTACAGTTGAATGATTTTTAGTAAACTTACCAAGTTAAACTGTACAAGCATTATCTTCAATGCATTTTAGAACATTTCCACTACCCCAATCATATCCTTTATGCCCATTTACCTGCAGGTCAAAATAGGACCCACAGATGTTGTGTTTGGTCCACCAGATTTAAAATATTTAAAAAAATGTTTTTGTTAGTTTTCTAAAATGAGACAATTTCAGATAAAAATGTTAAATTTTAACCACTTGAAAAATCAGGAGATTGGGCAAAATTGGACCCTCCTTTATACAAGGCAAAACTAGTAGCTACTCCTTTCAGACAAACATGTACTTGCCAGTTCCTCGTGAAATCAGTGAGGGGGCCCAGGAGATGGTCCCAGAACCATGGCCCCAAGTGTTTGCCCTCCAGCCCCAGGCACCTGTCTGCACAGCTCTTGGCAGATGGCAGAGCCGTTGTGGCTGTTTTGTTGTGACAAAGATAATTTTTGGTTCTTAGCAAAAAGGAGCTGCTCTTTTTACTTGAGCAACCTTCTCTGAAAACAAAGCCACATGTCTTATTTCCAAACTTCGTAATTAGGGTTTGTACCCGATGTGGCCAAAGAAAGCTCAGAGTTTGCTTCTTTTCTTGCTATCTCTTTGGAATCTACCTCTCCCTGCACATAAAGATGGCATTTCTTGAGTCTTGTTTTTTGGCTTAAATTTGCTAGACTCAGTGCAGACACACTTCTCAGGGAGCTCGTGACAGAGCCGATCTGAGGATGACTTTCTTTAGTTACTCAGGTAGACATTGCTGGTTGTCTACCCAATTCCTTCTTTGTTCCTTACCATTTTGTTCAGAGTGGCAATATTTTCAGGGAAGGTGGACCCAGCCCTAGGGACTAAAATATGACTAGCCTGACCCATGCTGGGGACTCAGGTTTCTTTGACAGTGATTGACTTAGGAGTAGGCATATGACCCACTCCAGTCAGAGACATAAGGGGATATTGACATTGGCTGGGGGATTTTTGGAGCAGATTCCCCTCTTTTGCCATCTTTGTTTATTGTCACAACAGTATATAATACTTGGTGCTACAGCAGCCACCTTGTGATCATGAGGGCAAAGCCACGAGAATCACAGAGAAGCTGAAAGAGAGCCCTGATGTTGTGGAGTTGCCAAATCATCCAGACATTTCCTTCTGGACTTCCAGTTATGTGAGATATGTCCTTATTGTTAAGGCCACTTCTACTTATTTGAAACCAAAAGCATCCTGACCAAAGTGTAACATTCGAATCATAAGTCCTATTGCCAATTGGGAGGCTTCCCTACTCTCCATCATTTGCTCAATTCATTAACCATATTTTGGGGTGACTTTCTCATGTAGAAAGCTACATTCAACCAGTTTATGTTGGTATTGGTTTTTCGTTTTTAAAGATTTATTTATTGGGGGGTGCCTGGTGGCTCAGTTGGTTAACGTCTGCCTCCGGCTCAGGTCATAATCCAGGATCCTGGGACCGAGCCCGTGTGGGGTTCCCTGCTCAGCAGGAAGTCTGCTTCTCCCTCTCCCTCTGCCCCTCCCCCCCCGTTTGTGCTCTCTCACTCTCTCTGTGTGTCAAATAAATAAATAAAATCTTAAAAAAAAAAAAGTTTATTTATTTACATGAGAGAGAGTGAGAGCACGCGCCCATGCCCCAGGAGGGGCAGAGGGAGAGAAACTCAAGCAGACTCCGTGCTGAGCGTAGAGCTGATGTGGGGTTCGATTCCATGACCCTGAGATCATGACCTGAACCAAAATCCAGAGTCAGATGCTCAACCGACTGAGCCACCCAGGTGCCCCATGTTGGTTTTAAATCTCAAGAGGTTGAGTTTTTCCTCATCTTTTTTTTTTTTTTAAGATTTTATTTATTTATTTGACAGAGAGAGACATAGCGAGAGAGGGAACACAAGCAGGGGGAGTAGGAGAGGGAGAAGCAGGCTTCCCCGCGGAGCAGGGAGCCCGAAGTAGGGCTCGATCCCAGGGTCCTGGGATCACGACCTGAGCCGAAGGCAGACACTTAACGACTGAGCCACCCAGGTGCCCCTGAGTTTTTCCTCATCTTAACTCCAGAGTTTGTGAGCAAATGATATGACCTAAAAACTGTATTACAGAGGACTCTGAGGGGGGCGCCTGGGTGGCTCAGTCGTTAAGCGTCTGCCTTCAGCTCAGGTCATGATCCCAGGGTCCTGGAATCGAGCCCCGCATCGGGCTCCCTGCTCAGCGGGAAGCCTGCTTCTCCCTCTCCCACTCCCCCTGCTTGTGTTCCCTCTCTCGCTGTCTCTCTCTGTCAAATAAATAAATAATCTTTAAAAAAATATATTAAAAAAAAAAAAGGACTCTGAGGTTAACCAAGGAAACAAAGGACAAATGCACAGATTTGCCACAGCAGATGCACTTCCAGCAGCCATCCTGGATTAAATTAATAAGCAGGCAAAGAGGGTCACCCGGCAAACCACATACTGGTGGCCAGCTCTGAAGACCCATGAAATGGCTTTGTTTGCTGCCAGCCTCCACCCACTGGCTTGTTTTAATTAGAGAATTAATAGTCCCTTATGTCAGAAAGGGCTACAGCTGCTTCAAGCCTCACCCCACCCCAACACCTGGGGGAATAGTACTCAGTCACCCTATTGTGGGATGGTAAGGCAGCAGCCCTAAGTACTGGCCCCAGGCCCGTGGCTGAACCCAAAGCTCTATTCCCTGACAGTGGCTTCCATCTACCGAGCACCCACCATGTGCCAGGTATCCCTTGTCATAGTGCTAATCCCTAAAACTACTCTGTTAAGCAGGATAATTACAGGGCCCATTTCACAGACAAGGAAGCCAAGGCTCTGGGAGTTCAAGTGACCTGCCTGAGACCAAAAAGCTGAAAAATTGCAGTGCTCGCTCTGCCTCCAAAGTTTGTCCTTCTTCCTTATAGCGTGCTGCATCACTGCCACTCAAATCCAGAAGAAGGGGGCCAGAGTTGTCACCAAGCTCCTGGGAAGGGCCTTGAGCCGCCACTCACGACTCTGAGCAACTCCTTTCCGGCTATGGGGCCTGTGCGCCCGAGTCCTGAGCCTGAGCCTGCCTCTCAAGCTCCCAGCCGGTCAAGGAAGGTCCTTCTGCCCTGACACACATCCTGAGATTTGGTACAGTAACCAGTTGAGGGAAGGCCCGGGCTCCTTCCAGCCCACACTCTGCCTCTTTCTCACCTGTCCTCCACCCTGAAAATAACCTCCTGACAACAGCTTCCACTATTAAGATAGAACCAGAGGCAATACCTAAGATGTGTTCTTGCCAAGAAGTTTTAACCAGAATCTAACCAAACTTTTAGACCTAACTTTCAGTTTACAGGAAATATACAGACAAAGGAACAAGTTAAATGACACTATGGGGAAATAATTAGACAAATTCATGGTCTGGAATAGTATACGAGATATACAGGTCACTACCTGTCTCTTCAAGAATCAACAAACACTATAAAAGGCGAAGTGATTGTTCTGGATTAAAGTAGATTTGAGAGAAATAACAATAAAATGCAATGCATGATCCTTGATTGTGTCCTGGTTTCAAAAATCCAACTTCAAAAGATATTTGGGAGCAAATGGGGAAATTTGAATATGGCCTTATTATTAGATTAAATTAGATAATTATTTTCATTTTGCTAAGTGTGACAATGGTATTATGACTATAGAGGACAGCATCCTTACTTTCTGGAGATGTATTTGAAGGAGAAAAGTCACTGTTTGTAATTTACTTTAAAATGATTCAGGGGCGCCGGGGTGGCTCAGTCCGTTAAGTGTCTGCCTTTGGCTCAGGTCATGATCCCAGCGTCCTGCGATCAAGCCCCGCATCAGGCTCCTTGCTCAGCAGGGAGCCTGCTTCTCCCTCTCCCTCTGCCTGCCTGTCTGCCTACTTGTGATCTCTCTCTCTCTCTCTCTGTCAAATAAATAAATAAAATCTTTAAAAAATAAAAAATAATAAATAAATAATGATTCAGAGACATAGAGATAATAGATAGGTAGATAGATGACAGAATGAGCAAATATGGCAAAATATTAACCATTGTTGAATCTGGGCGGTGCATATATGAATATTCTTTGTACTATTCTTTCTACTCTTCTGTGAGTAGAAACATAATAAAAATGTGGCTCAGTCAGTTGAGCACCTGACTCTTGATTTCGGCTCAGGCTGTGATCCGAAGGTCCTGGGATGGGGCCCTACATCCGGCTCCCTGCTCAGTGGGGAGTCTGTTTGTCCCTCTCCCTCTGCCCTCCCCCCCAAGCTTGTGCTCTCTCTCTCTCTCTCAAATAAATACAATTTTTATTTTTTTTTTAGGATTTTATTTATTTATTTGGGAGAGAGAGATCACAAGCAGGGGGAGCAGCAGAGGGAGAGGGAGAAGCAGGCTCCCGGCTGAGCAAGGAGCCCGTGAGGGGCTCGATCTCAGGATTCTGAGATCATGACCTGAGCCGAAGGCAGACACTTAACTGACTGAGCCACCCAGGTGCTCCTAAATAAAATCTTTTTAAAAATGGGGAAAAAAATCTTTCATAACAAACAGTTTACAAACTAAATGAGGATGACCATAGGATGGAGACCTGAAGCCAGGGCCTCTGTTGGTAATGTTTTGCCTACCTGGTCCCCCCCACCCCCTTGCCATTCTGCCCAGCTTTTGGGCTCCCCTGAAGTTCCAGCCTGGACTCTGAGGCTTGAATGAGCTTAGACTGCTGAGGCCCCTAGAGCCAGACCAGGAAGAACTGGTTTTGGGGCTGGACAACCATGGCGGGATCCCTAATTGGTGACTTGGAGTGAAGAAAAATGTGTCTCCCATAAAGGCAGCCCCTGAGAGAGATAGACCCCTCTACAGTAAAGCAAAAGCCCCTCCTGGCCATCTCTCCCAGTGAGAAAAGGAACAGAGTTAATAGCACAGTAAGATATAAATGTATCAATCAACATACTGTACACTTTAAGCTTACATAATGTTGTGAGTCAATGTTATCTCAATAAAGCTGGACAAAATAAATAGCATAGTAAGATAATGGGCAGCAAGGCTGGGCCCTGAAGTTAGAACCATTTACCAGAGTAGAAAGTCATTCCTGGCTATAAAGATCAAAAATGAGGTTGATGTTCCCCAAGTCAATTAGCAGACTTGGCATATTTTCCAAAAAACACCAGTGAACAACTCTCTTGAGACAATGATCACATAACTCATATTAAAAAGTGGGCCAAAAATACAGATTTGAAGAATATTTTTGGAGATCATAAGCTCCTTGAGGAGAAGAATCATGCCTGGCTTGGTATCTCCCCACCAAAACCCCCATTGTAGGATTTTGTGTACAATAGATATTCAAACATTTCTTAAATGTGATTGAGATAAGCAAGCAACAAAGTCAACCTCAGAAGGCTAGCTCCCTGTACTGACCAGAAAGCCCCGTACTGACTTCACTGGGAGGCAGAGGGTCATCAAGCCTGACCAATGACCAGCAGCACAGAGAATGGAGGAACATAAAAGCCTCAAAAGCCAGCTCCCAAGAAGTTCAGCAGCCAAAATCATGCTGCTGGGTTTCCTCACAACATGTTGCAAAGGGCTGGAGTGAGGACGAAAGGGGTCTGGGCCTTTGGGCATTTGCATCACCGATGCTGAGGCAAATACCACCTACAAATAAAGGATCAGCCACGTCAGCCAAGACAGCTTGAAATTTCTCTAAAATGCTGGTGCTGGCCTTGGAGTTCAATATTGGCTCCACCAAAAACTTACTGATCTTTGAGCATAAATTTCCTCACCTAAAATGGAGATTTTAATAGCACCTCTCTCATAAAAGAACCCGATAAGATAATATATGTAAAATACCTGCCAACATTCATGGCCCAGATGGCAGGCACCCGATATTATCGTTATGACTCTAAACACACTTGACAAAGCATTTCTAAGTGTAATCTACTTGAATAAATTTCTCATAGCCAGTTTTCTTAAACGAGGAAGAAATTCCACTGGCACCTTCCTCTCCCACGACATGGGAGCTGCATGCCAGAATTGTCCTCTCATGGTCTCATACGTAAGCTTTGGCCCCAACAGGTCAGTCAACACTACTGGGATCAGAACCAGATCATTTATGTCTCCTATACTCCTTCAGGTCGAGCAACGTCAGTCACAGACTCAGTGCTCATAAAAACATTTGGAAAACTGAATGGAGTACATCTGAAGCCAAAGAGCAGCAATCTGACTGGTATCGAGTGGAGTTCAGGAACTTCCCTTGGAGGGTGAAGGCATACACGGTGAGGAGGTGTGTGGAAGGGCCATTGATTCCCTATCAACCTGCACAGGCAGACGCTCAAAGATGGTGTTCTGGCTCTTCTGCCCTTTGGAACCCCTTACCTCCTGATGAAAGCTTTAACTGGGGCTACTGCCAGAGCATCTGGGTTCAGGAAAACAAGCAGTCCTTGGTGCCGGTGGTGTTACTAACCACCATGAAGGGGTGATTTGATTGGGTTACCCGGCCTCGGGAGAAGGAAATGGGCTATAGGAAAAGAAATTAGCATTCTAAAAGCAAGAACATTTGTAAAGTAGAAAAGGACTCTGAGATCAGAGGCACCAATCCCTACTGGACACAGCAAGGCCCAGAGCAGGGAGGTGCCTAGCCCTGGACCACCTAACTCGTTAGTAGTGAAGCAGGTACTAACTAGAAGCTAGAAGCTGACTCCAGGAAGGACTCCCAGGCCTTCCCACTCGGGCTGGCCTCTCCCAGGAGACAGTCTGTCCACCTCACCACCCCACAGACGGTCTCACTATTCTTCCTTGCCCAAATCTGCCAGTTCTCCCACAGGCCTTTGCCATGCTTCCCACCCCGTGGGCACCACACAGTTCTGAGGGGCATTGTGTTCGGAGAGCAGCAAGCTGGGACTTGTGGTCTTCCGGAGTTGTTTTTGGCTGCTTCAAGGGGCCGGAGGCCACTGACTGCATCGGAGACGTATGTGAAAGGCATCTGCGTTTCTTACACTGTCCCCAGCCACCAGGCTCGGTGCCAGAGAAGCAGACCCTTTGTCAACAGAGATGCCCCGGCTTTGTGAGCCGAGAAGGAGGCAGAAAAAGTCCTCTGGCATTAGGGAGGAGGGAAAGGGAGTCATCTACGGAAGTTCCAGCAAATGTTCTCATTTAAACAAGCAACAAACAACAAGAAAATAGTAAGATGGAGAAAGAGCCAAGGGGGCAGAACAAGCAAACTCCTGAAACTGCACTATAACGAAGTTCCAGCAAATGTTCTCATTTAAACAAACAACAAACAACAAGAAAATAATAAGATGGAGAAAGAGCCAAGAGGGCAGAACAAGCAAACTCCTGAAACTGCACTATAACGAAAGCATAACTTCATTCCGGATCCTCCTGTGCCGAGAGGGGTGGTGTGTTTATTAACCTGGTCAAAAACATCAAGGCAAATTAAGTCGCCGCCCAGCCTGGCTGCCAAACGATTTAGCATGCAAATGTGACAAGCACTGGGGCGTGAAGGGGACCAATAAGGCCTTGGGCAGTTGAAGAGGGAAATCCAAACTGGGCTGCCTTGAAAGTAAAGGGAGTCACTGGGGAGACCGGAGCAGGGGTGGGGACAGCTATCCCGTTTCCAGCAGGGACAATTTTCATTGATTTGGTCCAGGCTGATACTAAGGCTAAGAGCTTGCTGGTTGGGCCCCCGAGGACTGTGCCAAGTCACACATGGGAGTACAGCACACTGAGGCCCAGGAATATTTACATGAGTTTGTGCCAGGAGTAACCCAGCAGGAATGCCTACCATCGTAACTGCTGCACCGAGGCCAAGAGGGCACTGCCAGGGTGTTTGCACAGCAGAAGCTAGCATATGGGCCCCAAAGAAACCTTTCTGAGTGGGGGGAGGGCAGGCTATCCCCCTACGAATCACTCTCCGGTGGTTTTGCTTTGGTTTCAGAACCTGTGGCTAGAGCAGGGCAGAAGGACCAAGAAGGCCCCTGGTCGGGTTGCTTTCTCTCCTCCCAGCTGCTTCTGTCTCTCTCTCAGGCTCCTGGACACAAAACAGCTGAGCAGATAAACAAGTCACCACCTGCTCCCTCCACCCCCATGACACCGCCCCTGTCCCCAAGTCCCACCCCTTCTTCCTAGCATTCTCTCCCTCCATTCCTCCCTGAAGCCAAACTTCCCAACAGCAGCAGCTGCAGCCGGCTCTCCCCTCCTGTGCCTGCCTCCCCAGCACACCCCCAGCACACCCCTCCACAGCCCCCCTTCGCCCCTTGCTCCCCACCAATGGCAAATGAGGAACACGTGTACAGAGCCCTGGGCTCTCCCTCCTCCCAGAGCCATTTCAAACAAAACAGTTGTGCTTTCTGAAAGTAATTCCTGGAGCTCTGGGTCCCCAAGGAAAATGAGTTTATGGCATCCACAGCCCTGGAGCCAGTGAATGTCTGGCCACTTGGCCCAGAGCCCCTCTGCCAGGCACAGGAAAGCTAGAAGGAAGGGGTTAATCTGAGCTGAAGCCAGGAGGGGCCCAGCTCCATTCCAGACTGCAAGGGAGGCAGATCCCTGGGATGGAGGGCAGCAGGAAGCCGCTCAGAGAGGCCAGGAGGCCAAGGCCCAGTTTAAACCCTGCATAAAGGCCACCTTTCTGGTAGCCTGCCTGTGAGCTCACAAGCACGCACGCACACACACACAAGGTGTATTCTTATTACCAAAATAAAGGTTGTCACAACAGACTCCGGGTTCGGGAGTCAGAAGCTCTGAGTTGGTGCTGTTTAATAAGTCCCCAGTGACAGCATTACTGAAGACCTCAGTGGGTGGGGGAGACAGGGGAGGAAGCCCAGAGTGCCTCCTCCCAGGGAGGGGAGCTGTGTGCTGGGAGCTGGGTAGTGAGGACTCCCCCAGAGGACTCCTTGGCAATTTGGGTTTAAATTTGTTTAAATTTGGGTTACTACTGGCTCACCTGAGTCCTCAGAAGCTTAAGCCACTGAAACTGGGAAGAGAGTGTACCAGCCTGTCTTCACCTCTAAGCTTCCCTAGTTCCTCAGAGCTCTTTTTTTAAAAAAATTAGAATTGCAGTATACTTGACATACAACTCAGAGGTCTCTCTGCACTGTTTTGTGGACAAGCAGGGAGTGGATTTGAGGAAAACAAACCTGGCTTCCATTTGCCGAGCGTTTCAAATCTGTCTGCAGACTCACTGCTATTTTGTGGAAAGCAGTAGCCACATGAGACTGCGTAGCCGGGACCTGGGTTTGAAACAGTGAATGGCGGTGTGACCTTGGGCAAGTCACATAACCTCTCTGAGCCTGTTGTCTCATTGGTAAAATGGAAATATACCTCACAAATTCAACTACTCCATATTTTTCAGGTGAAGTGAGATGACAAGGCAAAGTTAATGAAAGACACCTAACACACCAAGCACTCTGCTGAGGCCCCACTTGGTGCTCGACAAAATTGTTTTTTCATATTCTGTGGGAGACAAAATGGAAACACCAAATGGAAAATGGACAGTGGAAATGGCAGGCACCAAACCCAGTGACTCTGAAGAGGCCGATGTAGACCCACTCACTGTGTGGGATGGGAGGAGGCAGGTGAAACTTCTCCAAAGGAAGTCTGTGGACAGTTTTTCCCTCCTCCTTGGAGAGCAGGGTTTCCCAGTCTCGGCCGTACCAACATTTTGGGCCAAGTAATTATTTGTTGTGGGGGCCTGTCCTGTGCATTATAGAATTTTCAGCAGCATCCCTGGCCTCTACCCACGAGATGCCAGTGGCACCCCTTCCCCCCGTTATGACAATCAAACTGTCTCCAGACACTGCCAAGTGTCTCCTGGCAAAATAGGCCCTGGCCGAGAACCACCCTCCTAAGCTGGGAGCAAGCACATGCCTCCTTTCAGGAGTCCGAACCAAGGCTGCGCTCATAGCAGGGAGTCAGTACATGTTAGAAGGTTCGATGCTCACTGATACCTTTCTTCTAAGCAAGAGAGCCTCTCAGAACTTGAGAAGGAAGATGTAGTCGTGGAGAAGGCAAGGAGTGGCCACTCTAACAAATATGGCGGATGGGGTGGGGGAGGGGAAAGCAGCGGTAGCTGTTGAAGAGCCGGCAGGAGGGGCTGGCCAGAGCCCTTGCTGGCCTCCCCCTCCCCCTCCCCCTTCCCCATCCCCTCCCCCCTCCCCCTCCCCCTCCCGATAGGGGCACTGCCTTGGAGGAAACTTTCCACTGCTGGATTTTCGCCTCACCTGCTTTGACGAATGGAGGTGAATTTGTGAATCAGACTGGAGAATGATTCAGGTGGTAGGAGTCAGCTCTAGTCTTGCCCTTCCTTTGTAACTAATGAGATGTGTGCCCTTCAACAAGCCCTCTCATCTCTACAACTGTTTCTTTGGCTGTGAAATGTGGGAGTTAGAGTTGATGAGTGCTAAGGTCCCTTCCAGCTCTAAGTTCTAAGGCCTGTAAGTACCACAAATGTGATTAAACCAACTGGCTAATTAGGGCGATGTAAAGTTCCGTCTTACTGCACCGCAAACCAGCAGGGTAATTCTCCACTTGTCTTTGTTACGAACTCGTAGCTGCCAGAAAAGCTTTCACAGCTTCCTCCTATACGGAAAGCACTGTCCTAGCCCCTGTGGGAGAAAGAAGACTTTCCCTCTTTCCTTCACAATCTAATTGAAGATAAAAATAATTCCAATAAAAGGCCTTGATTGAAAAATGCCTCATACTCTCCAATGGCTTCAAAGTCAGGCCACCGTGAGTTAGAAGACTGCCTCCACACTCTGTGCCCAGAGGCAAGTCACTTAATCTCAGCTTCTTCATCTGTAGAATGGGCACAATAATAACACCTATGTCACAGGGTAATTGTAAGAGTTAAATACACGCAAGAAAATTAGCACGGTGCTTGGCATGTAATTATGTGCAAAAAAAAAAAAAGTTCAGGGGCACCTGGGTGGCTCAGTCGGTTGGGCGTCTGCCTTTGGCTCAGGTCATGATCCCAGAGTCCTGGGATCGAGCCCCACATCGGGCTCCCTGCTCTGCAGGGAGCCTGCTTCTCCCTCTTCCTCTGCCTACCACTCCCCGTTTGTGCTCTCTCTCTGTGTATGTCAAATAAATAAATAAAACCTTTTAAAAAAAAATGTTCGCAGCAAATATTTGTTGGATACTCTAGACCAGGCACTGTGCTAGGCCCTGGGAACCTAGAGATGAGGGACAGTGCTCCACTCTGGGGAAGCTCACCAGATGGTGGGGAAAGAAACCAGGACCAGCCACAGTGCCCTGCAAGGGCTGTGACAGAGCAGGGTAGGAGGACAGCAGACGCAGGGAAGGCATGTGGCCGTGACCACAGGTCACTGAGCAGAAGCAGTGTCTGTGCTGGGTCTTGAGGCACAGCCAATGGTCTTCACTCAGGCGAAGGAGGCAGAACATTCCAGGTGAGAGAACACATGTGCAAAGGAGCCGAATGCTCCGTGCTTCTGTGGAACCACATGCATCCAGTCACAGCCAAGTGTGTATGGGACAGGGGTGGCAAGTGAGCCTGAATGTTAGTTCCCCAAAGAAGGGACCTGAACAAGAAACACTTCTTCTTTGTCATGTACACTCTCCCTTTTTGACACCACCACCAGGCAGCTCAGAGCTGACTTTTAGGCTCAATTACACACTTCCCTGAATCTAGGTTTTCTGCTGTCATTATTCTCTCGCCCCAGTTTCCTTTACAGCTTGGACCTCAACCATCAATCTGCTGTTTGGTTTTATGGTATGCAGCCATTGATTATAAACTGCCGTAATTCCTTTCTGAGCATGGATGGCACGTAAACAAGTGAATGAATGATGAAATACCAAAGTGTACAGACGAGCATGAAGTCAGACCAGGGTGGTGAGTGTGGCTCGTTCGCAGCTGCATCCTCCGTGCCGGGGCCAGGTCCTGGCCTGCCGTAGGAGCTCAGCAAACTACTGCCGACTCAGAGAGTGACATTAGGAATATTTCACCTGCAAGAAGCCTTCTCTGTAAGATACAAAAGAACCGGCCTAGGGCACCTTCACTGGCCCTAGCACACATTTGGTGTGTCCATACTGGAGTTCTTTGTATATTGTTTGTATATTGTCTATACTGGACTTCTTTGTATATTGCTCCCTACCTGTTCGGGCTAGAAGCCTTGCTGTTCCGGCCACACGGTGCGCTATAGCTCACGGACTTTGCCATGTATGTCACTGTCTCCCAAACTGCACTTAGCACAGAGCCGGCCACAAAGCAGCTTCCCCAAATTTCTGTGGTTTTAGCCTAATAAACCTGCAGTTCTCTGTAGTTGAACAAGGGTGAGCACCTGGGTCCCTTCCAAGTCTGGCTGGAATCGCTTCCTCCCTGACCACACGTTTGACCATATGGAATAGCATTTCTTTCACCCATCCAGTTAATAGATGAGTATTTGCTGGATGAAAGAAGGAAAGAACTGCTTCTTATGGGTCTGTGTTGAAGCCTTTGTGCATTTTTATCAACCACATTATTTGACCCCTTCCCACCAAAGGCAGGGAAGGCAAGGAGGCCAGTCCTCTAGAGAAGGGACGGAGGCTCCCAAGGAGGGGACAGCAGGCCCGTAGAAGCCACGCCACTGTTGCTCTGACGCTGGGTAGACCTTCCCTTTTGGCTCCCCTCAAGAGTCGGCGTCAGGCCAAGGACCAGGGCAGGTGGCACGCGGTGTTCTCACGTTCCAGCTGTGCTCAGTGCTGCCTGCTGGCCCCTGATCCCAAAGGCCCTCTTCCACACCTTCCTTCCTTCCTCCTTCTCTTTCTTCCTCTCTCTCCCTTTCTCTCCCTGCCTCTCTCAGTGGAAGGGCTCCCTTGACAAGAGTATCAGGTTTCAGTTGACTGTGTCCTGGGAAATTACAGGATCTTTCCCCCTTTCCCGTGATTAGCCTCTCTGCGTGGCCAAGCCTTGCAACCCCTTTCGCTTTTTAACCAGGATTACACATTCAGAGCGAGTTGGCTCCCAGGGCCTGCCCAGCTGCTGCACGGCTGAAGGATGCCAGAGGCTTCTGGGCTTAGCCACCCAGTGGAGGGTGGGCAGGGCACCAGTGGAAGCTTCCAGGCCTGTTCTCCCCTCTTCTGAAGGCCAGGGACCCCTCCTCAGAATTCTGAGAGCCCTAGCCATTCTTGTGGGGGGTGGCGGGCAGCTCAGGCCTACCCTCCCTGGTCAGGCATCTGGCCACCAAGTCTCCTTCCACTCCAGGGACTACTACAGCAAGAGGGAAAGATGGGAGACAGCAGGTCATTCGTGATCTGACTATTCTCACTTAGAAAGAGAGGCATTTTGCAATGTATACATAGAGCAAATCATTATGTTGTATATCTTAAACTCATACAATATCACAATTACATCTCAATGAAACTGGGTTAAAAAGAAAGAGAAGCAGGCCAAGAGGGTAGATGAGATTATGAGACCAGCAGAGGGCAGAGAGTGAAGAGAGATGAAAGAAAGAAGGGACCCTGTAAATTCCCTGTGGCCGAGGGCCCCGGGCTCTGGCCACCAAGAATGCAATGGGGCCAACGGGACTCTGACGACATGGCCCGAAACAGGTCTTCTTTAGAAAATTGGAAAGGCTCGGGGCACCTGAATGGCTCAGCTGGTTGAGCGTCTGCCTTTGGCTCAGGTCATGATCCCACGGTCCTGAGATAGAGCCCCATATCGGGCTCCCTGCTCAGCGGGGAGTCTGCTTCTCCCTCTGCCTGCCACTCTGCCTATCTGTGCTCTCTCTCTATCTCTCTGTCAAATAAATAAATAAAATCTTAAAAAAAGAAAAAAAAGAAAATTGGAAAGGCTCAAGGGGCACCTGACTGGCTCAGTTGGTAGAGCATGCGACTCTTGATCTCGGGATCGTGAGTTCGAGCCCCACGTTGGGCATGGAGCCTACTTAAAATAAAAAAAGAAAAGAAAAAGAAAATTAGAAAAGAACAAAATAGTGACTCTAGGGGTGGGAGACAGCTCTTCATCAGTAACATCTGCTGGGTACGGCTCTTCTCTACCGATAATTGGAGCAAGTTGCCCCTCAGTTTAACAGTACACATTTTGTCCCCTGATTTGAAAGGCCTGGAAAATGTGGCCTAGCTTTGGCCACTCCCACCACTCATGGACAGTGGAAGTTGTGGGCTCATAGCCTATTGGAGGCTAGGCATCAGCAAAGCCCTATTTTACAGGTGGGAAAATGATGGCTGAGAGGGCACATGCTGTCCCACGTTCACTCAGGGGCTTTAGTGACGGGAACCCACTCCAGAACCCGGGCCCTGACTCGGTGCTCCTCCCTGCACAGCACAGCCGGGGTGGGGGTGCTGGCCAATTCCTGAGTGAGGGCAAAGTGATTTAAACAAACAAATAAAACAGACTAAGAGCAAAAGGCTGTGGGTGTGGAATTGGGGTGGGTTCTGAGTTCTTGGGGCCAAGGCTGGGGGTAGAAACAGTCTACTTTTGTTTGGCCCTTGAGCGTCTCTGAAATGCCAGCCGCTGTCAGCCTTCCCCTGTCCTCCAGGCCAGGGCTGCTGGGACACTTGGTATTTTCCAGGACACAATTTTGAGCACCTTAAAAGAGGGCCGGAGGGGAGTCGGGATCAGCGTCTGGCTCAGATTTCCTTACTCTGAGCCGGACACAGTCTTAGGAAACTGCCCACAGTGCACAGTCCTATCATTCAAATGAAACCTAAAACCCAAGCCCTGGGGAGTCACACGTGGTCACCAAGGACACCCCAGCCTGGGGCTAAGCCAAGGGCATTCGCCTGGGCGACTCGAGACTGCTCTGCCGGCTGCGATCAGTCCCTTCCTCAGACTGCATCACCACCTCACCCCTCCCCTTCCTCTAGGGACCCTCCGGCTGGTCCCCCTTCAGTCACAAAATTCCCTGTGCTTACCTTGGGGCTCGCTCTGCTGTGGCAACAGCGTGCAGCTTCCCAGGGTTCTGAGAAATAACTTTCCTAAGAGTGTCACCAGCTGCAGACACCCCTGTCATAAACGGTCGCAGCTCTAAGCCGCCTAGGGCTTTTATCCCCTCCCTCTTAGCTACTCATTACCCAGCTTAATTAGGCCAGGAAATGCTCCTGCCGAGGACACTCTCGGCAGGAGGCGAGGCTGGAGGAGAGATTCTCAGCAGCTCCACTTCCTGAGGCTGGAGCTGGGGGGCTGGGGAAAGCCTGGAGGAGGACTGTGGAGATGGCGGGGCTGTGTCCTCCCATGGACAGCTGCTGGGAAAGAGGCAGAGATGCGCACATTTGCTCCCCGGGCCCTCCAGGGAGCTCAGGGTTGCACTTGTTTACGGGAACAGCTCCGGATCTGAAAGCTTGCAAGTGCCTGCCCACCCCCGCCCCCACCCTCACCCCCGCCCCCGCCCCCTCAGTGAACCAGCCGCACCCCCCATAACCACTTGCAGTATTTCAGCCCAGTCCCTGACATAATCAGCCCGACACAGCCCGACATTGCCCCCCGTGTTCGGCCGGCCAGTCCCTGACCTTCACCTGAACCAATTCGGTTGGTCCTTTGGGCAGGCCCCCCCCATGAAAAGAACGCCAAGGTTCTTCTGAGGTGAGCGCAGGACGGAGTTGGCCTTTGTGCTGCGGTGGTGGGCGAGTGGCAGGTGACACTGTCTAGGGGTTACCACGTGGGACTGACAGTCTCAAGTCCAGCCTTGCTGTCCTCTGTAATTCTGTGACCTTGGATAAACTGTTTTGTCGTTCTGAGCCTCAGTTTCCTGAGCCACACAGACAAGAGAGAACTGTCACCTCTTGCGAGGCTGAGACCATCTACTATAACCCCATGGCAGAAACGGGGAAAGGTTCAGGAAGAAGGAGCTGGTGTTCCCAATGTCAGGACTGTGGTCAGGGGGCTTTGCCTCTGAACCAAGGGAGGACCTCTGTAGTTATTGACGCCCCAGCCCCGCTTTTCTTTAAGGGAAACTTAAGAAAGGGGGAAACTAATATTAAAGCTCCTACAATCTGGTGGAGCCATTCATACTTACATTATCTCACCTAATTATTAAATTATCTGTTGAGGCTTCCGGATACAAGTGAGTGACCGGAGGCTCAGAGAGGGTGGGTAACAGCTAGTAAATGGCAGAGCAGATCATGGGTGATAGGATCTGGTAAGTCTGAGGCTGCTGCTGGCCTGGAGATGTCAGAACGCCACCAAACTACAGGGAGGAGGGTGACCTGAATCTCAGTACCAACGGGAGGATCACCACTCTCCGAGAGGGGATTTTGAAGGCTTAGAGTCAGAATGTCATCCAAGAATGAGTCTGTCTGTGGTGGGCTCTCTAGGCCCATGGAGCACACACCCACTGACCTTTAAGCTCGGGAGCCATCTGGTTCAACAGTCCCTGGTTTATGGTTTTGTGCCTTGCTGCTTCTATGGTATCAATGTTTTCTGAGAAAATGTACATTTCTTGACCAGTGACCTCATTTCCCTCACCTGGAGGAAGACAAAAGTGATTCTTGGCTCTCAGATGCCCAATAGCACTGTGATCAGAAGGTTCACAAGTAAGTTTGAAAAGTGCTTCCCATTCTACCAAGAAAAAATAACCATGTTCCATAGTAGGGATGGGGTAGGGGTATGGAGGAAGATGGGGTACCTCCAGTTCTATCCAGAGGAGGGCAGTAGCCTATTTACCCATAGAGAAGACCCAGCAACCTGGGTTCTCCCGGGTCTCCAAGGGAATCTTCCTTTGCTTTTGATCCACCTAAGGAGCTGCACCCCTGCCTCCCCAAACTCCTGTCCGTTGGTTTGGGGGGTCCACCCATTCCAGGGGTCCATGACCCATGGACTGACCTGGCTGGTAAAGCGGTTCTCACTTGGAATCCATAAACTCAAAGGAAGCTCCTGGCTGAGCAGTCGGAGGCAGACAAAACCTCGGAAGCCTAACTAAGCTTGAGTGTCTGTGGCTTCGTCACTCTCGACATGTGATCTGAGATACGTGAAGTCAGGGTAAAGAAAACAACTCAACCACTTCCCAGGATGCTAGAAATGCCGTCAGGCAGAACTGCCCTGCGGCTCCGGGGAACAAAACTTGAGTGAAGTTACTGGGAGGCAGCGTGGGCTGACCCTACAGAAGGCCCTAAGCCCTGGAGTCGTCAGTGAATCATTCAGGCTGGCCCTACCATGCGGGTGGGGGCTGACGTGAAGGAGGGCGCGGGCTGGCCTGTGCGCTGGGCAAGGCTCGGGGCCTTTCCACCCCAGGGCTCGGTTCACAGGGGTGCTGTGAGGTAGAGCTCAGGAGGGGGGTGGGGGAGGGGCAGCTGCAACACAGAACCAGGATGCCCAGCTCTGGCACACAGGACTCTCCCTTTGGGCACCCTCTGGGGCACCTTTCAGGCCTTCGCTCTCTTTCATTCAGCCTACACCACACACCACACCCCTCCCCTCCGTCCACCCACTGGGAGGCATCATCTTCCTCTGGCCCACTCCTACACAGAGGCAGGAGTGGGAGATGACGCCTCCACCCCGAGCAGCTTGGGGGCAAACATCTGCTCACTGCCATTGTTTCTCCTTATTTAAGGGGTGGGAGGGACCTGGTGGAGCTCAGCAGAGCTACAAGCCCAAGCTGCAGTTTGGTGTACCCTCCTCCCAGGGAGCGGGGAAAAGCTGAAAACTCCCTTGGGCCTCTGAGAGGGATTATCAGCGAGTCATTCCCACAGGGCTGGGGGGCTGCTGCTGGCGGGGCAGCGGGAGGAAGGGTGACATTCACCCTCCTTGGCAACACCCCTCATTTGTTCCCTGGCTCCCTGGAGCCTGGCAAGGCCACGTGGCTGATGGATACAGTCACCTCTGTCCCTCCCTCCCATCTGGGTCTGCCCCTGCGCCACCTTGAAGCACCGGGACTGCAGCAGAGCACCTGGAGTCTTGGGTGTGGGCAGGCGTTTGTCTCACCAAACAGCTAAATGCCAGGCCAAGGGCACTGAATCACACATACCACAGGGGCTGTGGGTTCAAGCAGTCACCGGCTGACCTGCCTGGGAAATGCAGGGATCTGTCCCAGCACCTTCCTGGCAACCCCACCTACTTAACACCAAGTTTCAAATGCCAGGTTGGAGATAGAGAGAACCACAGTGAAGTGATTCTGGAAATACTGGTGTCAGGGATGTGGCAGTTAACAAAGAGGAGGAGGCAGGCCCCTGCTCAGGGGGTGCTGGCCGTCTGGGGGAGGTGTAAACCCTGCCGCAGATAGAAGGACAAGCCGTGGGGGGTCAAAGAGAACAAGTGAGAGCAGCAGCAAGTCGGGGAAGGCATCTCTGAGGAAGTGACACCTAAGCTGAGGTAAGCAGAGGTTAGGCAGGCCAGGCTCGTCTTGCAGGTGGCTGTTGGAGCTGAAGTTCTAAGACAATATGAGGCAACACGTTCCAGAACTCAGGCAGGCTCCAAGTCAGAGTTCTGATTCTGGGCTCTCTAATGATTCATTGTGTGGTCAGACTAGCAGCCCCTAATTTCTCTGTGGACGATGCTATCGGCCTGTCTCCCAAGGATAAGAGATGTGTGCCTTAAAAGTGTTTGAGATGCCCAGACAAGACCCAACATACTGTTATTATCAGTTGCAACATGCTATTTCTAGTTTCTACCCACTCTGCAAAAAGAAGAGCCTTCTCAGAATGGTACCCCGTTCCTTCCCAGCCTCAACGGGGTACCTCCCCTTAACATTAATATAGATTCCCACAGACGTTTCCAGATACCTTCATTCTCTCCCTCCTTGTGGATGATCCTTCAAATGTAGAGAGACTCCTGTTTCTGCTGTCTCTCCTTCCATGTCATCTTTATCACAACTTTTCATGACTTTTTCCTTTTTTCTTTTTTTTTCTTTATTTATTTTATTATGTTCAGTTAGCCAACATAGTACATCATTAGTTTTTGATGTAGTGTTCAACAATTCATTAGTTGCATATAACACCCAGTGCTCATCACAACACGTGCCATCCCTAATACCCATCACCCATCTACCCCATCCTGCCACCCACCTCCCTTTCCAAACCCTCAGTTTGTTTCCCAGAGTCATGACTTTTTTCTTTCCAAGTAAACAATAAAAGTATTTGGAGTTAAGTCAATAGGCCTTCTGTCCCTCCCCCTTCACTGCCTCCACCCCACCCACCCAGCGCATCGCCATTGTTCACAATTCTTTGGGGCACTTCCCGTTGTGACCTCACTCAGACGTACATGCATATCAGCTGGAATCATACTCTTGGTTTATGATTTATCTTTCAATATATGTCCTTATCTCTTGTTGTTAGCTGTTGCCTAGTATGACTTAGTCTGGGTGTTATGACTTATTTCCTATGTATTTATTTTTATGCACTCCTATGTTTATTGCTACATTATTGACAACAGACAAGATATGGAAACAACCTAAGTGCCCGTCAATGGAACAATTGATAAAGATAAATACTGTATGATATCCACCTATATGTTGTATCTAAAAAACCAAACTCATAAAAGCAGAGTGTAAAATGGTGATTGTCAGGGGGTGGTGGAAAAATAGGAATGATTTTTTTTTTTTTTTGTGGTACAAACTGACAACTGAGAGACAAACAAATGACTTGTTTTTTACTGATGGATATTTGCCCCTCCCCTTTTTATTGCTATTGCGTTTGGGTTACTTCTTTACAAGGTGGGCTGGATTTCAGATATTTTTATTTTCTAGAAAACTTTCTTCAGCAGGGCAAGATGAGAAATCCACCACTGATAATGCTGTTTTTGTTTTTCTTTTAGTTAAGTGCTATCTTTGGAATCATGGCCCATTTGCTTCAGGGCCAGGGAGCCTCACGCTAAGATGACCTTAGACTCCTTGCCCAGCACCGCCCCCCGCCCCCAGTCCCCATCAGTGATTGTCCTCATCCTGGTATAAGGTGGTGACCAGTCATTTCCCTCATTTTGTCTGATATCCTGCTGCTCTGTCTCCGATGGACCAGGCTCTCCACTTCCAGCTTGTGTGTGTCTCGCTCCCACAGCAGGAGTAAACTGGGCCCTGCACCCCAGCCCTTCATTTCCCCAGGAGCCCTTTGGACCTGAGTCATCTCTTACCTCAACCCCTCCAGTCCCCACTCCCCTGGTGGGCCGCTCTCTGTGCCTATCTGCCTCTATTGAAGCTTTTCTCTACCTGTCCTGATTTTATTTGTCCATTTATACTTCCTCCCTGTCTTCTGGGAACCCTGAATTCCGAGGGAGTTTCCAGTGCCCCCTCTAGCCTGAACCCCTCCTGTGCTCTCCCCTCTGCTGCCTTTCTTTTCTCCCATCTTGGCGCCCTTTATTTTCCACCCCACTCTCCAGGTGTTGCCCCCTTCCCTCGCCCCTGCAGTCTCTCGGTCTCTCGTCCAACAGCCTCTGCTCCCAGCATCTGTGTTCCTAACGCCGTCTTCGGTTGCCAGGTTTGTGTAGCACAAAGTGAAGGAGAAGCTTGGCAATTACCTAATGAGTCCACACAATGCAGACAGCCAATTAAAATATCCTTGATACAACAGATCCCCTCACTGCGTAAGGCTGAACTCCAGCGAGGTCTGCCCTTCACCAGATCTGTCACACCATTTAGATGATTGGGGTGACAAATAACTGATGTTGATCTCACTAGCAAGTGAGAATTTCAGAATCTCTCTGGCTGCCATCTCTCCAAATAAAGGATATTTAAATACACCTGCAAACAAAAACAGAACACACTAAAAACTACTTTCTTAGAGTTGGTGTATAACTGTGAACTGAAATCCATCATCAAAATAGGAATTTCTGTGGAAAGTGCTGTTTGCGTGGTAACTTAAATCCCAGCGTTTTGTTCATAGATGTGTCCTTTTGCAAAACACACAGCAGAAATGAGCATAGCAGCTTTTGTAACTCCAAAGACCTTGATATTCCTCCCTCTCACCTTGTTATAGAAGCACAACCCAGAAGAATCCTAATAAGTTAGCATCGGTCAGGGGCTTGGGGCTGGTTCCAGATAGAAGCCACTTCTCTGATCTCAACACAGTTTGTTTTTTTAAAGGGTTTTTTTTTTTTTTTAGTTTTTTTAAAGTTTTTTATTTGCATAATCTCTACACCCAACGTGGGTCTCAAACTCACGACCCCGAGAGTCGCACACTCTTCCAACTGAGCCAGCCAGGCACCCCTCAACACATTTCTTTTTTTTTTTTTAAAGATTTTATTTATTTATTTGAGCGAGCACATGTGCCCACGCCTGCACAAGTGGGGGGAGGGGCAGAAGGAGAGGGAGACTCTTCCCTGAGCGAGGAGCTGGACGCAGGGCTCGATCCTAGGACCCCGGGATCATGACCTGAGCCAGAAGCAGATAATTAACTGACTGAGCCAGCCAGGTGCCCTGATCTGAAGTGTTTCTGAAGAACATTTTCTAAAACGGCATCCTCTTTCTTCCCATCTTTACCCCTACTCGGGGCTATCAGCCTTGAGAATGGAATTTAGTAAAAACATCCCTAAAACAAAGCAAATATTCTCTGCCTCCAACCTCCCTTAACCTATCCACTGAGGTGCCTTTTTTCTTTCTTTCTTTTTTTTAAAAGATTTTATAGGGGCACCTGGATGGCTCAGTCAGTGAAGCGTCTGCCTTCCCGTCAGGTCAGGGTCCCGGGGTCTTGGGATCAAGCCCCATGTCCGGTTCCCTGCTCAGCGGGGAGATGATTCTCCCTCTCCCACTCCCCCCTGCTGGTGTTCCCTCTCTCGCTGTGTCTCTCTCTGTCAAATAAATAAATAAAATCTTAAAAGAAGAAGAAGAAGAAGAAGAAGCAGCAGCATGCTGTGAGGGATAAAATAAGGGGCAGCTGGGTGGCTCAGTCAGTTGAGCATCTGACTCTTGGTTTCGGCTCAGGTTGTGCTCTCAGAGTTGTGATCTCAGGGTCGTGGGCTCAAGGCCTGACACAGGCTCCTTACCCAGAGGGGAGCCTGCTTGGGGTTCTCTCTTTCTCTCTCTCTCCCTTTGCCCCTCTCCCTGCTCATGCACTCTCTCTCTCAAATAAATAAATGAATCTTTAAAATAAATAAAATAAAACACAGGAATTGTCTGATGGGTTCTAATAAAATTTCAAGATAAAATTGGATAAAATTTCAAGTACACTTTCTTTGTTGAACTGTGTGAGAAATATACAGATATAGGGAGGATCAGATTTAAACACACATGACTTATGAAATAAATTAAGAAAAATGTTACAAAAACACTGGATTTTCCATGTTAAGGGAAGGTTTCAGTAAACTTTCAAAAATGCTGTCTTCATATTTCTCACTTGTGAAGAACAAAGTCTAGGATTTATCTTGTCTCACAGATCTTCAGGACTAGCAAAAAAACCCAAAGTTAGGAGACCAACCAGCATGCATCCATTCAGAAACCCCCTTTGTGAGCACACCCAGAGGAGCAAAGATTTCCCTTCAGACACCCTGGCCTTGAGGACAGACTCCTTTCCATTTTGTTTCTGTTCAGGGTCCCGCCTCTACAGTTCTTCTTTTCCTCCAAGATGAGAAATATCTATGGTGCAATCCACACACACTGGAGAGGCCGTGCTGTGTGATGGACTAAACAAAATCATCAGTCAGTTATGACTTAGGAGAGCTTGGATGAATCTCAAAGCCTCTAAGCCTCAGCTTCCTAAAGTATAAAATGAAGATAATAATACCAACCTTGTAGGAAATGTGTGATTAGATAAAAATGCATAATTGAAAAGTTTATAAATTATATAGTAATCTACAACATAAGCCATTATTATCACGATAGATCATTTCTTAAGTTTTTTAAAAAAATTTTATTTTTTTTTTAAGATTTTAACCATTTATTTGAGAGAGAGAGAGAGAGAGAGAGAGAGCAAGCACAAGGGGAGAGGGGCAGAGGGCGAAGGAGAAGCAGACTCCCCGCTGAGCAGGGACTAACCCCCTCCCCACATGCCGGGCTAGATCCCAGGACCCTGGAATCATGACTTGACCTGAAGGCAGACACTTAATTGACTGAGCCACCCAGGCACCCCAAGATTTTTTTTATTTTAAGTAATCTCTACACCCAGTGTGGGGTTTGAACTCACAACCTGGAGATCAAGAGTCACATGTTCTACCGGCTAAGACAACCAGGTGCCCAGAAACCAGTTTCTTTATTTTTTTTATTTTTAATTTATTTTTTATTTTTTATTTTTATTTTTTTTTTTGAAACCACTTTCTTTAAATGCTTCTTTTTCCTTTGGAGGTTCTGCTGAAGAAGTTTTCCCTTTTTTTTTTTTTTTAAGATTTTACTTATTTATTTGAGAGAGAGAGCACAAGTGGTGGGGAAAGGGAGAGGGGGAGGCAGAATCCCTGTTGAGCAGGGAGCCCAACGTGGGGCTTTATCCCAGGACCTGGGATCATGACCTGAGCTGAAGGCAGACGCTTAACTGACTGAGCCACCCAGGCGCCCCTTCTTTTCTTTTTAAGATTTTATTTATTTTAGGGGCGCCTGGGTGGCTCAGTCGTTAAGCGTCAGCCTTTGGCTCGGGTCATGACCTCAGGGTCCTGGGGTCGAGCCCCGCATCGGGCTCCCTGCTCAGCGGGAAGCCTGCTTCTCCCTCTCCCACTCCCCCTGCTTGTGTTCCTGCTCTCGCTGTGTCTCTCTCTGTCAAATAAATAAATAAAATTTTTTTTAAAAAAAGATTTTATTTATTTTAGAGAGAGAGAGTGTGAGCGAGCATGAGTGGGGAGGGGCAGAGGGAGAAACTCAAGCAGACTCCCCGCTGAGCGGAGCCCACTTTAGGGCTCAATCCCACAACCCTGAGATCATGACCTGAGCCAAAATCAAGAGTCTGATGCTTAACTGACTGTGCCACCCTGGTGCCCCATTCTTTTTTTTCTTCCTGCATCTCCTGTCTCTCCCTTTTGCCTTCTCCTTCCCCTCCATTTCCCCTGTCATTGTCCATCCTCCCTGTGCCTACCATTGAGCTTTGATCATGGGCTCCAAGGAAACCTTCAAACAAGCGTGACACCAGCATTTCTTTTTTTTTTTTTTAAGATTTTATTTATTTATTTGAGAGAGAGAATGAGATAGAGAGCATGAGAGGGGGGAGGGTCAGAGGGAGAAGCAGACTCCCCGCTGAGCAGGGAGCCCAATGCGGGACTCGATCCAGGGACTCCAGGATCAAGACCTGAGCCGAAGGCAGTCGCTTAACCAACTGAGCCACCCAGGCGCCCTGACACCAGCATTTCTAACCCCTGCTTACCATCGCATAACTTTTTTTCTTCTGAACACATGGAGGTTACGATCCAATGCAGAATCTAATTCTGGAGAAAGGATGGAAAGAGGGTTCTTCCTCCAGCATTTTTTGTCTGCATGGTTCCAAAAAGAGGCACATTGTTTGGGAAAGGGCAAACTGCTCACTTCTCCCCAAGTAGCACTTCTTCAGGAAATACACACTCATGAGTGTTTATCAATATAACACACACTCGTAGTGAATATTATCGAAATCTGTTAGCCAGAGAAGACAGGATTTTGTCATTGGAGAGGCGATGGCGAAGAAAGTAGAAGAGTACTTGCATGACGACAGAACAAATGGAGAGAAAAGGAGATTAAGATGAAGGAGGGGCGCCTGGCTGGCTCAGTCGGTGGAGCGTAGACTCTTGATCTCAGGGTCATGAGTTGGAGCCCCACGTTGGGTGTAGAGATTACCTAAAAATAAAATCTTCTTTTTAAAAAGATTTTATTTATTTATTTGAGAGAGAGAAAGCACATGCACGAGTACATGAGCAGGGGAAGGGGCAGGAGGAGAAGCAAACTCCCCATCGGGCAGGGAGCCTGATGCGGGACTCCATCCCAGGACCCTGAGATCATGACCTGAGCTGAAGGGAGATGCTTAACCAACTGAGCCACCCACCCAGGCACCCCAAAAATAAAATCTTAAAAAAAAAATGATGGGAAGGAGAAGAACACAGGAGGCAGAAGAAGGAAAAAAGCAAAAAGAATTTTCTTCAAAGGAATCTTTTTTTTTAAAAGATTTTATTTATTTATTTGACAGAGAGAGAGAGTACAGGCAGGGGGAGCAGCAGGGAGAGAGAGAAGCAGGCTCCCGCTGAGCAGAGAGCTTGAGCTTGACGTGGGGCTCGATCCCAGCACCCTGGGATCACGACCTAAGCCGAAGGCAGATGCTTAACCAACTGAGCCACCCAGGCGCCCCAAGAATCTTTTTAAAAAGAAAAATTTGGTTCCCTTTCTCAGGGTGCAGAATTCTAGGTTGATTATTTTCTCTCCCAACGTGTAAATATTTCACTCAACTCTCATTTGCATGATTTCTGAGAAGTCAGATAGAATTCTTATCTTTGTTCCTCTATTGGTAAGCTGTTTTTTCCCTCTGTCTTCTTTCAAGACTTTTTCTTTATCTTTGATTTTCTGTAATTTAAAAAGGATGTGCCTAGGTGTGGTTTTTAGACATTTATTCTACTTCGTCTATTTTGAGCTTCCTAGATCTGTGACTTGGTCTCTGACATTAATTTGGGTGATATTCTCAGTCGTTATTGTTTCAAATCTTTCTTCTATTCCTTTCTCTGTTTCTTCTCCTTTTGGTGTGTCCTTCTGGTATGTCCTTCTGGTATACCTTTTGTTGCTGTCCCATAGTCCTTGGATATTCTGCTCTGCTTTTTTCAGTCTGTTCTCTTTGCTTTTCAGTTTCCAAGGATTCTATTACTATAACCCCTAACTTAGAGGTTCCTTCTTCAGCCATGTCCACAGGGATTCTTCATTTCTGTTACAGTGTTGCTGTTGTTTTTATCTCTAGCACTTTGGGGGATAAATTGCCTGAATGATGCTTCTTCTTCAAATTGTGTTTTTTGCTTTTGGGTATGCCTTGTAATTTTTTCTTGATAGCCGGACACATACCGGGTAAAAGGAACTCCTGTAAATAGGCCTGTAGTAATGTGTTGGTGAGGCGTGGAAGGCGGGGAAACATTCTACAGTCCTATGATTAGGTCAGTCTTCTAGTAAGTCTGTGCCTGCACTGTGAACTTCACAAGATTCTCAGGGCTTCCCCCCAGCCTCGTGAATGGGACAGGATGGCTACAGTGGGCTAAAGTTGGGTACTTCCCTTCCCCAGGTCAGTTAGGCTCTAATAACACCACAACAGGTTAGGTTTAGGTTAACTACTTTCCCCTGAAGGCGGGCCTCCTTAAGAAGGACAGAATGTTCTGGCTATTTCAAAATGGTTCCTTTCATCCTGCCCCTTCTGGAAGCCCAAGGGGATTTTTCTTTCCTTACTACGGGAATCTGGAAGAGCTCAATATTGTGAGACAAATTTCACAATATTGTCAGGGATCCCCCATTACTGGGTCCCCCTGGAGTTTTTAACTCTCAGACTTGTCCACATGAGCCTCCAGCAATTCGTCCATTATAGTTCAGGCTTTCCTACCCCAGCACTGGTTTCCAGTTCCTGCTTTGAGTCTTTGAGACTTCCTCTATTTGTCTGTTTGTCTTTCCAATCTTGGGGGCAGCAGTTTGTCCTGTGTCCTGCCCTCTCTTACAGATCCAAGAAAAATTGTTGATTCTTCAGTCTGTTCAGCTTTTTACTTATTGCTAGGATAAAGTGGCAACTCCCAAGTTCCTTTCATGTGGAACCAAAAACCAAAGTCTGGCTCCATTTTCCGGTAAGGTAAAATAATTTCAGCTCTTAGTCTATAATTCCCTCCTTTCTCTCTGTTTGTTGTTTCTGCTATTGTCTTGAGGTGTTTAAGATCTATAGCTCAGTTTGAGTGAAAGATGTAATTAGACATGTGTTAAATTGCTTGTTATCAATATGTTTTCTTTATCATGCCTTGAGGTTTTGCTTCTTCTCTGCTCTCTTATTTTTAAAGAATTTATTCTATCCACTATCTATTCAAAAGGGAAGTAAAGAAAACTTAGTGCTTAGGAAAGAAGAAAAAAGACATGTGTAGCCTGAATTGTGACATAAAAGGTAGATTCATGTTTGTGCTTGCTTCCCCTCTATACCAGTCAGAGCTGTTGACTGAAAACAGCAGAACCAACTATGAATAACTCAAAAAGAGAAAGAATTGACTGAAAGGTGATCTCCAGGAAAACTGGAGAACCAGGCTTGGAAAATGGGCAAAACCCAAATCTGTCCACATACCCATGATCCCTAGCCAGGACTGACCTCAGAAACAGTCTGGCCAATAAACCCCAGGAGGCCTCTAGGGGACACTTGGCTCTGTGAATTATCAGTAAGCATTTCTACATCTCTGTGGCACGCCCTCCAGATTCAAAGAATTGGGCTAAACCAATTTATGTTCCCTGTGGGAAGAGGAAATGCTGGTTCAGCCTTCCATGGTGGAAGACAGGATCCTTTATCCCACTAGGACTCCTTCACTGGGAAAGACTCGTAAGTGGGATGGACGTTTGGAAGTGGACAGCCAAAGCAATGACCCAAGTCTGCTATAATCTACCCTTTTTATAGCCCAGTAGCCACATGCAGCCCTCTTCCTACTTAATACTTCCCAGGACGTGGAAGATATCCTCCTCCCTATCTATATTGTCTAGCAGCAATCCTACTTCCCTTGAAGGAAGGAAAGATCAATGACCCAGTCAACACTCCAACTCCCCCTCTTTCCTGTTTGCTTGATGACACTAGGAGACAAAACATCAGGTAGCTATATGAGCTTGTATTTCAATATGTCTCCTGTGGAAGTTTTCTTCCCATGGGCACTAAAACCAGCAAAGAACAGATTACGTGGGGATAGGAAGCAAAGAAATTTGTGAATGGGTCACTGGGTATAATTTTGCCCACTTTCATTTCCTGGTTCGTAGTTCTGTGTGTTTTTCATTTTTTAAAAGTAATCTCTACACCCAACGTGGAGCTTGAACTCATGACCCTGACTGAGATCAAGAGTCACATGCTGTACCGACTGAGCCAGCCAGGTGCCCCAGCTCTGTGTATTTTGGCTGTGGGAGGGACCAGTCCTCGTGTTGGTCATTGGCTCAGAGCATGAGCCCCACCCTGCAGTATAGCACACCAATCTCTGAAGGGGCTATGTCTTTGCTAGCCCATGCACACTGCCGTTCTATAACTCCTTGACAATGGGGCACATGATAAGACTACTGAATCTTATGATAGCAGTGTACGACTTCTTTCTTTCACTGTGAAACGTTTGTGGGACACCTTGGAGATGTTTGAGGCATTCATTATCTTCACAATTTTTTTTTTTAAGATTTTATTTATTTATTTATTTGACAGAGAGAGAGAGAGCACAAGCAGGGGGAGTGGCAGGCAGAGGAAGAAGCAGGCTCCCCGCAGAGCAGGGGGAGCCCAATGTGGGACTCGATCCCAGGACCCCGGGATCATGACCCGAGCCGAAGGCAGTTGCTTAACCAACTGGGCCACCCAGGCACCCTATCTTCATAATTTTTAAGATTTTTAAGTCACCTCTACACCCAATGTGGGACTTGAACTTATGACCCTGAGATCAAGAGTCAAATGCTCTACCGACTGAGCCAGCCAGGAGCCCCTAACTTCACAATTTTTTATCAGCAGAATCCTGGAAAGCAGACACAATCTAGGATAAGCATTTATTCTGATAAAGGACAAAATAGAGGTACCTTTTTTTCTTTTAAAGATTTTATTTATTTATTTGACAGAGAGAGAGACAGTGTGAGAGGGAACGCAAGCAGGGGGAGTGGGAGAGGGAGAAGCAGGCTTCCCGCTGAGCAGGGTAACCAATGTGGGGCTCGATCCCAGGACCCCGGGATCATGACCTGAGCCGAAGGCAGACCCTTAACGACTGAGCCACCCAGGAGCCCCTAGAGGTACCCTTTTGATGACAGAAGGGGTCTAATGTAATAAAGCAGTCACCAGGTAGCTGGCTGATCTCACCAATGACTAGAGCCATAACAAAGAGTTGGTGTGCTGCTGCAAACTGGGCTCACAGCAGTGGCGGGGGTCAGGTCAGCCTTGGTAAGAAGAAGTCCATGTTGTTGAGACCATCCATACATGATCTTCATTTTCCTGTCACCATGACCTTTTGCTCCTGAGCCCAACGTGTAAGCCCTGGGGTGATGGAGAAGGAAGCTTCCTGACATCCACCTGGTGGTCATCTTACCCACCTGATTAAAAGCCTTTTGTGAAGTGGAGACCTTTTGATAAGAATTCACACAGGAGGGGCGCCTGGTGGCTCAGTCATTTAAGTGTCTGCCTTCGGCTCAGGTCATGATCCCAGGATCCTGGGATGAGCCCCACTCAGCGGGTAGCCTGCTTCTCCCTCTCCCTCTGCAGCTCCCCCTGCTTGTGCTGTTGCTTGCACTCTCTCTGTCAAATAAATAAAATCTTAAAAAAAAAAAAAAGAATTCACGCGGACACAAACATATCATCGAGAAACCTCCCCCCCCGGATTATTGGGAGGGATCAATGAGCCAATAAATATGAAATGCATGGCACATACTTTGTGCTCGTTAAATGGCACTTATTATCACTAAAGAACAGAATATGTACAATGTGTAAATATTCCCTGAAACCATGTTGAAAAAATATAGTAGAGACAAAATATAAAGTATACCATTTGTACAGTGCATAAAACAGCACTCAAAACAGGTTCCAGAACATAAAGAAACTGTGTTTCTTTTCTAGGAAAACTACTAACTTTGATCCAATCCAGTAGTTACTTTAATCAGAAAAAAAAAGTATTTTCATTTTGAAAACAAAATTTCAAAATCAGGCTTAGGTGCTCTGATGGCTCAAAATTTTCTGATTGTATTATATTCGTGGGTATGTGTAAGTTATAGTAAAGCTTATTCATGTGATACAGAAAACCACAAAAGGGAAAGTATTTACAGATTTTGTTTAAAGGAAATTGTTTCATAAGTTAATAATTTATGTTTATATGACTCTTTTCCCCCTAATGATCTAAAACTGCTTGGTAGGCAACTGTGGTCACCACTTTACAAAATGGGCAATAAATTTCATTAATAAACCAATTGATATTTATTGCACAGGACATTGTGTGGGTTGTGGGCCCAGGCCAGAAGCGAAGTTTGCTCCAGCTCCTGGACAGCTACAGTCCACTGTGGATAAAACAGAATGTGATGCTGACAGGGGCACATATATAGAACACTGAAATAAGGAGCACGGGGATGCTCAACACAGGTTACATGATGGCTGAGTATCCACAATGTACTTCTCCTTCGCCTTTGGGAAACAGCCTCAACTCCAGGGGGAGAGAGAGAGGACTGCTCATAGTGCGTGTGTGTGTGTGTGTGTGTGAAGGGGGAGGGCAGCGTGGGTAGAGGCTGAGCCCTGAACACAGCATAGCTCGCAGGAGGTGGGGAGCAGGTCAGCCCAAAAGAGAGGGTCAATTGAGCTGCAAGGGCAGTAGCAGGAAATGAAGAGAATGAGGCAGGAAGAAGGTCTTAAGGTCACCCTATATGTCAAGGACAGAGCTGGTCAAGAAAACTAGAAGTCAACACTCCCAGGCTCCTAACATTACGGGGAGACACTGCTCCCTTGATATCTCATAAATCACGGAATTTCCCAGATAAATAAACTCATTTAATTCCCCTCTTTGCTGCTATCACTAAGCTGGTACGTCTTCCCAGAGCTTCCTAGCCTTATCGCAGGTACGGGAGCTGGAAATGTAGCTGACACCCGCCAACTACCACCAGATGCAACGTCAATTGGCAAACCCTACGACGGTCTGCAGCGCTTCTCTTCAGCATTACAGGTCTGCCCCCAGGAGACATCCCAGCCTTTACACCTTCATCCTGACTGGCTGGCCACTTCACCACACGTCCCTTTCCACCCAGACCCTTCCATGCCTGCGTGAGCGTGCAGGCACACACGAGAGAGGACTGCTCATAGTGCGTGTGTGCGTGCGTGTGTGTGTGCGTGCATGTGCACTGCTCTAAATGCCTCGAACGCTCAAGGTTTGTAGGTTTTAACTCCCCCACACCCATTATCATGGTAGCAGCCACATAATTGGTCCCAATAAACACTTGCTCAACATTTGGGAAAAATTTATGGGTAAAGATACCCTTTAGTGCTATTCCTTTGTTCTCTACTTCTAGGTGACCTTCAGTGAAATCCTTTGCTCTCGTGTTAATGTTCCCAGTACTTTCTGTGCAGCCTAGAAAGAGCCCAGGAGTTGTCTCCCACACAAACCAGCCATGCAGTGCAGGTTTTACTTCAAGGCTTTGTTGTTGCCTTTGAAGTGTGATTTGAGAGGCGAGGCATTTCTGCCTCCCTCCACTGATGCCTAAAATGTAACCACGAGAGATTCATTCACCTGCACTCAGCATGTCATTTTCCCGATACCTTCTTCAAAGGCTTTTCCCGATACCCTCTTCAAAGGCTTTTCCCTGAGCAGCCAAGGACACTGCTCCAGGAAGTCAAATGATTCCTCCAGGAAGCTTTGAGACCTGTGAGGCCTTGGGCAAGTCACCCAAACTCTTCTGTTCTAAATATGGGATACCACCCCAGCCGCACAGAGCCACCTGAGAAGCCGACCAAGTAACTCAAGAAAGTACCTGGCACAGTGTTTAGCACAAAGCCAAGGCTTGGTCAGCGATGGCTTTCTTCACAACTTCCTCAGTGTCTCGTCTATAAAAAGGAGTGTATACTTGCCTACCTTATACAGGGGACCTAAGATTCTGCCTCCAGGCCTGCCCCCGTTCAGTACCAGCTGCTTTCAGCACCGTGGCTTTCAAGCAGCTCAGCTCACAATCAGAAATCTGCGTCATATGCACACCCTCAGTCTTGCCTGACTCCCTATCCCGAGGACTGCTCCTCCTTGCCAAAATACTTGTGTATTCCACTCCCCCATCCCACCTCATAGAAAACCCCACCCCTGACTGACCAGAGGCTGGATCACATCCCAGGAGGGAGCACGCCCTCCCCTCCACAGTACCAGTCCACATCACGGGTTCTGGACCATCAGTGACCTAACCCTGCAAGTTCTACTCATATGCTGGGCTCTAGGTCCTGCAGTGAGGTCCAAGGTGGGTGTCGGCCTCTGAGTCAAGGGCCCCTTTCCAATCTTGCTTTCAGCATGAGTACGGGCACCTCTCCCCACTTGCCAACAAGGCTACTGATGCGCTGAACACATGCTCTTACACTGCTTGAGGACAAGCCCTTCACAGAGGCTGTAGCCTAAATGTCAGGAGGCCCATCTCTCCACAGAGCCAGCCCAGTCACATTATCATGCCAGGAAGTGTGTAGTTCCTTTCCTTCTTCACCCACACACCCCCTCGCGCTCTCCCCTTCAGACCATCTGGTAACAAGACACAGGCCCTGGGCTGGGCCACACGTCTCAGATACACTTCCCTTAGCTGTACAAAAAAAAAAAGGCCTGGAGACTACGGCTCTCGCAAGACTGCAATAAATTCTTAGCCAAGAGCCCTCTTTCTCTGTGGCTGCTGTCAGCAAGAAGAAAAAGGGAAGGTTTATTTTCCAGCTACAAAAGATTTTTCTAAGAGTCCAATGAAATAATAAAATTTAAAAATTATCCTCATTTATTATTTTTTTAAAGATTTTATTTATTTTTGAGAGAGAGAGTGATAGAGAGCATGAGTTGAGAGGGAGGGGCAGAGGCAGAGGGAGAAGAAGCAGGCTTCCTGCTGAGCAGGGAGCCCGATGTAGGGCTCGATCCCAGGACCCCAGGATCATGACCTGAGCTGAAGGCAGCCGCTTAACTGACTGAGCCACCCAGGTGCCCAAAAATTATCCTCATTTAAAAAAAAAATTGGGAGGACACCCAAAAAATTTTTTTAAAGATTTTATTTATTTAGTTGAGAGACAGAGAGAGAGAGAGCATGAGCAGGGGAATGGGGGGAGATACAGAAGGAGAGGGAGAAGCAGACTCCTGGCCGAGCAGGGAGCCTGATACGGGGCTCGATCCCAGGACCCCAAGATCACAACCTGGGTCAAAGGCAGACATTACCCAACTGAGCCACCCAGGCGCCCCTAAAATTTTTTTTTAATTAAGTAAACGCTCCCCGCAACGTGGGCCTTGAACTCACGACCCCAAGATCAAGAGTCACAGGCTCTGCTGACTGAGCCAGCCAGGCACCCCCATCCTCATTATTGAAATACAAATACACCTTACACCTTAGTTACCCTCACCTTAGTATACTTACATTTATCAGGAAATTTGCAACCTGGGGCGCCTGGGTGGCTCAGTCGTTAAGTGTCTGCCTTCGGCTCAGGTCATGATCCCAGGGTCCTGGGATCGAGCCCCGCATCGGGCTCTCTGCTCAGTAGGTAGCCTGCTTCTCCCTCTCCCTCTGCTGCTCCTCCCCCTGCTTTTGCTCTCTCTGTGTCAAATGAATAAACAAAATTTTTTTAAAAAATTAAAAAAAAAAAAAAAGGAAATTTGCAACCAGAGATCTTAGAGAAAGGAGGAGTTGGGCAGGAAGGCAGAGAGGGTAAGAGGAGGCGGTAAAGATCAAGTGGGGCACTGGAAAGTAAACACCGACATTGAACATGGGATGAGTTTGAGCCTCAGTCCCAGGAACCCAGGAACATACCTGAACTCCCCACCAAAAATATTGCTTCATAGATCCTTCAGATCATTCTTTCTGTTTCTTGAGACCCTCCGAAGCATTTCCAACCAGGTGCTGAGCTAAATCCTGCGGTCCCAAAGACACAGCCCCTGTCCTCAAAGAGTTTATATTTAATGGAGGCCCCTGTCCTCAAAGAGTTTACTATTTAATGGAGAAAAGAAATGTAAACAGTAACAATATGGTCATATATGTCTAAGTATCATTTTTCACAACGGAGAGGGTGAGTGAGTCAAGGGAGAACCCTTAAAGAAGGCATTTGAAGTAAAATGCTGAACGGTGGAGATAAAAGGTCAGTCAGACAAGGTGATGAGGGAGAGCTTTCAAGGCAGAACATCCAAGACAAGGACACAGTCTATTATGGAAAAGCTCAGTCTTGCGGAAAGCAGGGGATACAGCCAAAAACGTTGGCAAGGAACCTCTTTCATTTTTTATTTTATTTTTTTAAGATTTTATTTATTTATTTGACAGAGAGAGACACAGCAAAAGAGGGAACACAAGCAGGGGGAGTGGGAGAGGGAGAAGAAGGCTTCCCGCGGAGCGGGGAGCCCGATGCGGGGCTCGATCCCAGGACCCTGGGATCATGACTTGAGCCGAAGGCAGTGGCTTAACGACTGAGCCACCCAGGGGCCCCAAGGAACCTCTTCTAAAGATTCTTGTATGCCATGCTTGGGGCTTCGGTTCATCTCTTGGGAGATAGGCAATCGTGCAAGATTTTAAGCACGGGGGTAATGGTGTCAGATTTGCATTTCTGAAAGCCCGCTATGACAGGTAGATGGAAGAGATGCCATAAAAAGGGGCTGTAGCTAATATTAAACAAACCTTATCTGCGCGCGAACAAACCCACATCAGAGTTATCAGAGGAAATAATGCTGTGGAAATCCTAAGGTAGAAGTCTCTAAGGATTGGAGTGAGGGGGGAAAGACCGATCGATTGACCCACATGCTCACTGCTCACTCGGCACCTACTATGAATGTGTTCCAGAAGAGCAGAGAGTAGTTTGTGGTGATGCCAATTCATGAACGGAGGTTTGCGGGGATGGTGAAGACTTAGGTGTGGCTCTATGCTGAAAGGGGAGAACCAATGGAGCAGAATTTGAACGTGGTTTTGAATCAGGCGTAGGAGCTGGGCAGGCAGAAGAGAGAAATGATCCCTTATTAACAAATCCTTTGGGACTAAAACTTTCTTGAACAGATTCATGCCGGGTGAGGGCAGGGAAGTTCTAGACTCGGGACTGGCTTCTTGACATGGTCTCTGTGGAGCCCGTCCTAGCAGTCTTGGAGGCAGCCTTCCTGGGGAGTGTCAACCTGGGCTCCTGGGCCTCACAGAGTTCAGTCTCCCCAGAATTGGGGCACAAAGGCCTAGTTTCAACCACACTTCACTTCTGAGTGAAGTAAGAATACCCTCTTCCAGGGTGGGGAGGCAAAGCTCACCTCCCCTGGAGGGAAAGAACTGTGGCCACCCCTAGCAGGCCTCTTGGGCCGCCCACCTCTGACTCCCACAGGCACTTGTCCTTACCTCTGTCATAGCACCTATCACACTGCATTGCAATCCTTTATTTACTTGACGAATAATAATTTGTTTCTTACCAGACAGTGAGCTTCCTCAGTCCGGAAACAGGCTTAGTCATCTTGGCATCTCCTCCAGCGCCTGCAACCTAGCATGTGCCCAAGAAGTCAATCAAGATTAGAAACGAATGGATATGTGCTGTTTGCCCCAGTTACGGCCACCATTCACCGTTTTCTCTTCCCTAGGTTAAGGCAACAACCTCAAGCCGGAGCTCCTCCTCTCTGCTCTGGCCTCCCTCCCTGCTGTTTGCCACACTAAGGAGAGACCAGAGCGGCCTTTCTCACACACCAATCCTATCACACCCCTCCTCTGCCCCAAACCCTTTGAATGTTCAAGATTGTTCTTGGAATGACTTCCAAACTCTTTTAACTCACCCAACGAGCTTGATACGACCTGGCCAGCAGTTCTGTCAGATCCGCTCCCCACCTGGAGCTCAGGCTTCGGTCCTAGGGAACGCCTTTCATTCAGCAATGTGTTCTGCTGTCCTTTTTGGCTCTGGTCCTTCACATATGCCGGCAACACCCTTAAATTCTCCTCCCCCTAGATAATTCCTACAGGTCTAACTTACTGTCTTCCTATCGCCTTCACTAACCTCCCCGGAGAAGGTTAGATACCTCTCGTCAGTCTTCACAGTGCTCTGTGTATCCCCCAACAAAGCACTTGTTGCTCTGGATTATGGTTGCCTGCTGACTCATCTGTGACCTCTGTTTAGCCGCAGAGCCTGCGAGCCCGGAACTTGTCTGTCTTGTTTACCATGACAGCCCCAGAGCCTAGCACAATGCCTGGCACTCAGTGGACTAAGTGTGCAATAAATAAATGGATTCTGGAAGAGGCCAAAGAAAGTAAAAGCCGCCAGCAGAGAAGGGGCTGAGGGAGGAGGGTTACATGTGAAAATGAAAGAGAAATAAAAGATCTAATCTAGCATCTGTGAGTAAATGAAATGGGAGTACGGATGAAAGGCAGTAGGTCTGAGGGAATTCGAGGAGTGTCGTTTAGGCATGTTGAACATTAGGTCCCTCTGGCATATCCAAGTAGAAATGACTAATAGGAAGTTGGAGATCAGGGTCAGGAGAGAGGACAATGTGAAACTAAAGCCTTAAGAGTCATATCAGCAGAGGATGGAGTCAGGATATGCAGAGGAGGTGTGGGACCTGCTTACAGAGGGAGCGGTGGGGCAAGCGTGAAGGGCGGGGGGTTGATCACAGGACTAAGGAAGGGTAATGGTTTTCAGGGCAAGGAGGTTTGGGGCATGGTGATAGGAAAGCCGTAGTGGAGAGTGGAAACTTCAGACACGGGGTGAGTGTAGGAACGAGCCCCCAGATGGGTTGGAGGGGATAGACATGGGGCACAGGAGGCAAGATTAGCTCTGGAAAGGAGTGCGGACACCCCTTCTTTCTGAGTGAGGCACGGATGTGGCAGGGAGGAAAGCCGAGGGGGTTCCTGCCAGACAACCTCTCTTTTCTCTGTGAAATTTTAGATGATCCCAGATAAGAGTCTGAGAGTTTCGTTCCAGCCCTACCGGGAACAGCCTTGTGGCCTTGGGCTGTTCATGGAATCAATCTCCCCAGGCCTCAAAGTGATTTGGAAACAACCCCATCTATCCTGATAATTCAACAGCCTCATTTATGGAGACTCTCCGTTTCCATAAAAACCTTTATTTGCCACACAACACACATTTCAGCTAAGCTGTCTAAACCTTGCTAGGATTGTCTTTTTGTGGAAGCAGAGCAAGTTCAAAGGGACAATAAAGAAGGGCCACAGGGGGAAGAAAACAAGGGGCACAGAAGTTTGCCAGTCTCTGGCCTTGCTATTGGGAGAAGGGTTTAACCCTCATACTAGCACTGAATGATCAAAAGGTAAGTACTGACTCTGTGAGTTATTAATTCTTATTATCTCTCTAGTAAAGAACTCTACATATGGCATAAACACTGCTTTGAATAAACTTAATAATTTATTAATTTGCCCAACAAAAATTTATTGAGCACCTGCTCTGTGCAAGGCAAGGAGTCTACAGAGAGATGAATAAAAAAACCAACCTGCATTACTAAGCCAAGCTGGGATATTAGAATACAGTGCTGTTGAGTGGAAATAGAATGTGAACCACGTATGCAATTTATTTATTTATTTTTCTTTTAAAGAGTTTATTTTTCAGGGGCGCTTGGGTGGCTCGTCGTTAAGCGTCTGCCTTCGGCTCAGGTCGTGATCTCAGGGTCCTGGGATCGAGCCCCGCATCGGGCTCCCTGCTCCGCGGGAAGCCTGCTTCTCCCTCTCCCACTCCCCCTGCTTGTGTTCCCTCTCTCGCTGTGTCTCTCTCTGTCAAGTAAATAAAATCTTTTTTAAAAAAAAGATTTTATTTTTCAGTAGTCTCTATACCCAGTGTGGGTCTCGAAATCCACCACCCCGAGATCAAGAGTCACACGCTCTGCCAACTGAGCCAGCCAGGCACACCTACATATGTAATTTAAAGCTTTCTACTAACCATGTTAAAAAAAAAAAAAAGAATCAGGTGAAATTAATTAAAAAAAATTTTTTTTTAGGATTTTACTTATTTATTTGACAGAGAGAGCACAAGCAGGGGGAGCTGCAGGCAGAAGAAGACGCAGCCTCCCACTGAGCAGGGAGCCCGACGTGGGGCTCGACGTGGGGCTCCATCCCAGGATCCTGGGATCATGACCCCAGCTGAAGGCAGACGCTTAACAACTGAGCCCCCCAGGCGCCCCTGGCCTTGTCTTTACCCTGTTCCACAGTCCCCTTGAGCCCCGCTCACAGCCAGAGGCAGAGCCATAGCCTCAAGCTGTCCAATCTCAACCAGCAATCACTGAACCAAACTTCCTCCCCAGGGGACAGAAGCAAAGATAGCTACTGTCTTTCTTCTTGGGGCTCACAAAGTCACCACAAAGTGGTGAGGCTGTTTGTTCCGTGCCTTGCAAGTTCAGTTACAAACGACTTGCAGCTGTCACCTTGTTTGCAGGCCTCCTCTGGTCTCCTTGGCTGGCCACCCTCTCTGCCTTCCCCCCACTGTATTTACTCACAGTACTGCACCCCTGGGATTTTCTTTGTGTTTGCCTAGCATCCTTTCTTTCGGGGAACAGTCCCACTCCCCTACCCCCATTTCATCTCATTTTAGTGGGGCTGTCAGTCTCAGGGGCCTTTTCCCACTCCTACCATGCAGATGGGCACTTCACTGATCCCAAGCCAGTCAGATATTCACTCCTTGAAATTTAAATATTGAGCAGAAACACAGGGACTGACCGTAAGTTGGAACCAGAGCCTAAAATCCACACAAGTGCCCAATTCCTGTCCTTTCCAAGCCTGGTGGTTTAATTCTTCCTTTAATTCTGTGAGCTGTCCTTCCAACACCCCTGTCTTCTCCCCTTCTTTTTTTCCGCCCCCTCATGTTAGCTTCTAACCAAAGAAGCCTGATATAAAATTTTAACTGCAGTTTTGCAAAAAAGGAAAAAGTAAAGACACAGAATATATACATATATATTTGACTTCTGTCATATATACACACATAGATGCATGTTTGTAAAATTTCCCTTTTTTAACAATGCTAAATATAAGCTTTTTAAGGTTCGCACCTAGGTTCGTTTGGTTTTATTTTTTGAAACAAAGATCATTCGAAGTTTCCTATGCCTCACCATACTTTAAAATCAGTATGTATCCAGGTGAAATCACACCACCTGCCACCTCCAGGCTTAGCAGCCAAGTGGCCAGTGGGGTATTGGAATGAAGTGGGTCACCTTGGCTCTCAGCCTCTGCTTGCTGTGGGTGTTGTTCAGCTCTTTTTCTTCCCGTTGAGGGACTGAATTCTAAAAATTTTATTCACCCAGTGTCAGCAAAAACAAATGGATGGTGAGATGAATAACAACTCTCAGACTAAAGATACCATACAAGAGTATTCTTGGGGCAGCTGACTGGCTCGGTCAGTAGAGCGTGTGACTCTTGATCTCGGGGTCGTGAGTTTGAGCCCCACATTGGGTGTAGAGATTACTTAAAAATAAAATCTTTAGGGACACCGGGGTGGCTCAGTCAGTTGAGTGTCTGCCTTCGGCTCAGGTCATGGTCCCAGGGTCCTGGGATCCAGCCCCGCATCGGGCTCCCTGCTCAGCGGGGAGCCTGCTTCTCCCTCTCCTACTGCTCCCACTGCTTATGCTCGCTCTTTCTCTCTCTGATAAATAAATACAATCTTTTAAAAAAATACAAAAGAAAAAATCTATAAAAGACAAGAATCCAAGAATAAATCAGGGAGATTCGGGGAGTATAAATCAGACTTGGCACTTGGGGGAAGTGGGGGGAATTCTTGCTCCAGCGATCCGCTTCTAGGGAATTACTGCTAGTGAATCCGCTAGAGCTCAGGTGACCCGGCTCCAACATTTAGGACATACACAAAAACAGTTAAACAGCAGAGACATTTGGTTGCAAAAAAACCCCCCAGCATTTGACCCTTGCTGCGGCAACTAGTCAATGGAATGAGGGGGAAGCTCCTATGTGATTCAGGAAGATCCTCCTGAAAGCTGGTGGCCTATAAAAACCCCTCGCACTCCACAGCTTCATTCCAAATACATTTGCATGAGAGAACTCTGTAGCATTTCTACAATGGAAATTAGGAACAGGAAGAGCTAGAAATCGAAAAATAATTGATGAAGGCAGAAAATCCACAAGCAATGATGTCTCTGCAATTGATATCAATCCTGAGAAGTCACCAGCCTGGTAGTGGTTGTGGCCTGTACAAAAGAACAAAGGGTGTAGGGGCAGCTGACTGGGGCAAGCAAAGCATGCTGGGCCAGAAGCTTAGCCCTGGTCGCCCCTGGTTAAGGGTTTTAAATAACATCCCAGTGAGAAGGTAACATTGCCTTTTTCACTTTCTATTATTTTCAATTTGGTTTCTTTTTCCAAAAAAGTGAATATGGTTGATTTCATAGGAGGGCTTCAACATATCTTTCTGTTGACTTTCTAAACTTCTGAATTAAACGAACCCCAAACCCCCACCTGCAAGCTGAACCCTATTAGAATAGTTAAGGAGGGAGCTGAGTTCCTCCACAAGAGCGTGAACTCTTGTTCATTGTACGGTGGGACCCAGTGCTTCCCCCAGTCAGCTGCCCCTGCACATAAGCACTCCCTTAGCCCATAACTGTTTGTTGGGTGGAAAGAGATGGACCCGGCCAGGTGTGTGGCAATGACCATGTGCCCGGAGCGAGCAGAAGTGGGACCTTCCCCATATGGAATAGTACCTGCGAGGCTCTCCCCCTGTTTAGGTACACTGCTCCTTACAGCAGGAGTTAACTGAGGCAAAAAAATAAGGGCAGAGGAAAAAAAAATGCAGAAGAGAATATTTCTTTGTCCCATCCCCAGCTCAAGCTAGCCTGCCATCTGTTGCCCAAACAGCTCCATGCTCACCCCCATTCTCCCCACCCCCACCCCCATGAACCTTTCTCTTCCCAGGATGACTTTCTTGGTGTGGTAATTTGCCAAAAGCTAATAGGAGAACACTAGACGTGATATTCTTTGGCTCCTATGCAGCAATTTCATTTTTAGTAGTGGACTTTGGGAGACAGTGGCTCTGCCTATTGGAATTGTGAAAATCCTGGAAATGCTGGAATAATCATCCTCATAATGGAGATGAGTTCTTTGCAGTTCTGCCAAAAAGTTACAAGGATGGTGTTGTGGCGTGAATTTTCCAAAATTCACATGTTGAAACCCGAAGCCTCTGATGTGACTGTATTTGAAGACAGGGGCTTTAAAGAAATAATTAAGTTTAAATAAAGTCATAAGAGTGGGGCCCTAAGCCAAAGGACTTGTGTCCTTATGAGAGGAGGAAGAGACACCAGGAGTACACGTGCTCAGAGAAAGAGCCATGGACAACACAGAGAGAAGGTAGCCGTCTGCAAGCCGAGAAGAGAGGTCTCACAGAAACTAATCCTGCTGGCACCTCGTCTTGGGTTTCCAGGCTCCAGGACTGTGAGAAAATAAATTTCTGTTATTTAAGCCACCCAATCTGTGGTATTTTGTTGTGGTAGTTTAAGCAGACTAATACAGATGATCAGTGACTATATAGGGAGCTCCCTATCGGAACACTAAGGAGTAGGAAAAGTCGTGCCACAGAACAAATGCGAGGCATCTTTCTGGAGCTTCAAATTCACAGTGCAATTTCTGGGAAACATTATTTTCATATTAAAATAAACAGATACATTCTGGGATATAAGCAAAATTCACATGGCTTTTTAAGCAAACCATGATATAGCAAAGGAATTGCCCCATTGCAGCAGTGTTCTCTGCTCTATCAGTCTGCATCCAATCAGGAAAATAGACACTCCAGTGCAAGAAACTGGTTACACAGGTGTTGGAAGAACCAAGGCGTCAAACAAGTCAACTGAGAGATTAGCAGAAAGCATTGCCCCCACTAGGATTAGAAGGATGCAGGGACCAGGTGATGTTCCCAGGCTCCTAAAGCCAGGGATGATTGCTGGTGTTTGGCTGGGAGGGAGGGGAGCTAGGCGAGGAGGGATGCTGGGATCATGAAGGGAGACATGTCCAACTAGAGATGGAGTCATATAGGAGACTCTGCCTTTGCAGGACATTTGGCCTTTGTCGGAAGATAAACACTCTGGCTTCTTTGTTCTTCTCACCCTCCAGGCTTCCGTGGTGCCTCCCACTGGCTAGAGGGCAGGGGAGCCTGGGAAATGTAGTTTCCTACCATACAAGGCAGGACAGATAAAGCATGGCAAGTAGGTATACTGTGGTGGAAAAATCTGGGAAGCACTGGTTTAAGGAACTTCTCTGAAGCCTAGGGAAAAGAAGAGAGCTATTTCATCATCTGCTGGTTAGGTTACTTCTTCAGTCTCATTTACTTTTTTTTTTTTTTTTTTAAGATTTTCATTTATTTATTTGAGAGAGAGAGAAAGTGTGGGTCTGAGCAGGGGTAGGGGCAGGGGGAGAGGGAGAGGAACAAACAGATTCCCCACTGAGCAGGGAGCCTGACATGGCACTCAATCCCAGGACCCCGAGATGACCACCAAAGCTGAAGTCAGACACTTAAGAGACTGAGCCCCCCAGGAGCCCCTAGTCTCATTTACTTTTGACATGGAGAAACTTTAACTGGTGAGTCTCTCTAGAAGCTGTGTGTATGCTTGATGTCATGATCATCCTATGACGTCTGGGTTCACACAAAATTGGCTTCTCTAGTTTTGCCCATTTCCACCTCCTATCCTCTGGAGTCAGGGCAGAACAAGGGTACCTTTTGTGACTTGGGAATGGCTGTGGCAGTCAACTGTTCTAATCATCCTTATGTTAAAAACAGATCGGGGCATTTGCTAACTCCTGGAGTCTCCCAGGCTTGGCGGGCAGGTTATACCTCTGTGGCTTTGCTTCTGCTGATGCCTTGGCTGCTTCTGCTATCCAAATCCTATTCATTCTTTGAGGCCCTGGCAAACGTCTTTCCTAGGAATGACTGTGAACCCTTTCTTCCTCTGGGCTTCTTCAGCATGTTGATTTTTCCCTCTGCTTGGTCCTTACTTTCATCTTCCTTTTTTGGAATGTTGCTGACAAGGCTATCTCTCTAAGTGGACTGGAAAACCCTGGAGGGCAAGGACAGTGTCTTTTCATCTTTATAGCCTCTGCAGTGCTTGGAGCAGTGCCTTGCACTAGCACATAATTTTGTCTAGTGAAATTAAGTGGGGAGAATTTTTCATAATTTTAAAGATGGGGTCTGTTATAAACTGAATGTAACCCACCAAAATTTCCATGTTGAAATCCTATCTCGGATGCGATGGTTGGGAGGGGCCTTGGAGAGATAATTGGGTTATGAGGGTGGGGCCCTCATGAATGGATTGATGCCCTTACAAAGGAGACCCCAGCGTGCTCTCTCTCCTTCCTGCCAAGTGGGGGCACAGGGAGAAGACAGCGATCTGTGACTCGGGAAACAGACTCTCACCATATCCTGAATCCACTGATCTTGGACTTCCTAGCCTCCAGAACTGTCAGAAATACATTTTTGTTGTTTATAAGCCACCCAGTCTGTGATCTGTTTGTTAGAGCAGCCTGAACAGACTAAGACCAGGTCATTTCCGCATGCTCTCGTGCCAAGCTCTAAAGACCAGAGTGTCAGGTGTACCACCACTGTGCGGGATGGTGGCTTCAGGCTTCACGGTAACTCACTGGTAACTCTGGAGTTCCTGTTTACCAGAAGCCGATTCTCTCTCTATTTTCAGTTCTCTTACTCCTCCCCGCTTCCATCCTAGCAAATTAAAAAAATCACACCTTGGCATGACAGAAGGACTCTCACCCATTCTCTAGCTCGGGAAAAGGTGAGTCCCGTGTCTTAGTAACTGAGGGTTCAAAAAGGAAGGTTAAGTGGTGCCTGGGTGGCTCAGTCGGTTAAGATCTGACTCTTGATCTCAGCTCAGGTCTTGATCTTGGGGTTGTGAGTTTAAGCCCCACACTGGGCTCCATGCTGGGCCTGGAGCCTAAAAAAAAAAAAAAGAATTAGAAAGGAAGGTTAGGCCTGCTGAAGAGCTCAGGCCATCGTAGCTGGAAGACAGAATAACTTGGCCAAGAAAACTCACCTGTGACAGGGGACCTAGAATCCTTTTCCTGACCTGCTGAGCAACCGTGCATGAGTCATTTCACCCCTATTTTTCCATTTCTATAAGATGAAGGGATTGAACCAAATGCCTTAAAAACCAGTTTCAGATCTAAAAATCTTCTGATTCTATAATTTGTCAAGTCTATACAACATTTCCCCCCAGCTTTATTGAGGTATAATTGACAAATAAAATGTATATATTTGGGGTTTGCAATACATATACATGCATATACATGAAATGATTACCACAATCAAGTTCATTAACACATCCATCACTTCACATACTTACCTTTCCTTGGGTGCAATGAAAACCCTGAAGATCTACTCTTTTAGCAAACTGCAAGTATACATCCCAGTCATTAACTATAGTCACCATTGCTGTACATAAGATCCCCATGTAAAACTCTTTCTAGATCGATTTAAGCTGATTATGATTAAATTGATTTTTAGGTTTGTAAAGTTCAGTTCAACTGGGAGGCCTTTCCAGTGTCTGCTTAGAATCCTAGCCTTCAAGTGCATGGCTTACTTGCCCTCCCAGAGCACCCTGCAGGTGAGCACTGGGTGCTACCTGGAGAGACTAGAAATAGCTAGGGAGAATAAAGTGAAGAGGAAATTCCCCTTTACTCTGATATAAGTCTCCTCTCCCCCGGCAGGTTGATCTTTTGCCTGTTCCTACCATTTGATCATCTCTCTGGAACCTGGCTAATTGCTCTTTCTTTCCCTTCTTTCTTCCTTTCTTCCTTCCTTCCTTCCTTCCTTTCTTTCTCTTTCTTTCTTTCTTTCTTTCTTTCTTTCTTTCTTTCTTTCTTTCTTTCTTTCTTCTTTCTTTCTTTCTTTCTTTTCTTTCTTTCTTTCTTTTTCTTTCTTTTTACTTGTTCAGATAACACTCTGGTATCGTCTTCAAAGGCCAAATGTCTAGAAGAAAAACAAGATGACATCTAATAATGTACTGGCCTCTGCCTCTGATAAATAATTTTGGACACTTTAACCTATAGGGTCCTTTCACCAAGCCATTTTCTATTCTTACACTGCCTCTCGGTTGCCTGTGGCATTAAGTATAATTCCCCAGCATACCCACCTGTCAGCTTCTCACAGGCCTTACTTGTCCTCCTTGATGATCACCAGGGCCCACACCATTCTCTATTCTGGGTGGCCTCTTCACTGCTCTTCCACTCCTGGACCCTTGCTCATTATTTCCCCAGGCGACAGTGACCTCTCCCCATTGATGAAAATCATGTCCCTACTTTAATGTCCAGGCCAAACACCACTTGCCACAAACACTTTTTCTACCACCCGAGCTTAACTCAATGCAATCCCTATTTATTGAACAACTGTTATGTGCGAGGAACTGTGTGATAGGAGAGGTCATACAGCTAGACAAAACACACAGCATGAGTCTTTCTAAGGAAAAAATATTTAAAAAGTGGTATTTGATTTGGGATTGGAAGGAAGGTCAAGATTTTTCTAGGGTGAGATGGGCAAGGTAGAATGCAGATCTGTTTGGTTGAATTAATTTTTAGTTGCTTTTTTCAATAAATGCTCCTCCCCACTGCCATGTGTCCCACACATAGGGAAGGGTTGCAATAGCCATGTTTGTGTGATGAGACCCTGCCCTCCCTGGCCATAGACGACACTTGACACAAGCTGCCATTCAGTTTTCTTATTTGTGAATTTGAAATCAAGGTTCGTCGGTGTTGGTTAGTCTCTACTCTTGCAACTGAAGACTTTGAACTTGGAAATGTAGGGCAGCAATCCTCTACCATGTGCCCAAACTGCAGGAAAAGAAAAAGAAGAAAATAAATATTTAGAGAAGAGAAGATGGGACCATAGGACTATGGGGAGGACCAGCATTTCCCAGGTCCAGGTTCCAGTTCCCTTTGAAGCTTGACTAGATGTTAGGCTGTGAGGTTTATGAGATTTCTTCATGTCCTTGTAATAAGCTTTCGCCTTTTTAAAATTTTTTTTCATTTTTTTAGGTAATCTCTACACCCAATGTGGGGCTCAAACTCAAGAGCCCAAGATCAAGAGTTGCATGCTCTAATGACTGAGCCAGCCAGGCACCTGAAGCTTTCACCTTTTTTGTTTGTTCATGTGTTGTATTTGCTTATAACTAAAAATGTTTGACTAAGACACAGAGGCCTAAACATTGGGATTTATAAAAAGAGGCAGAGTCTGAGATGTCCCCTTCTACCAGAGTACAAGGTGAGGAGTACTTGGCCATCAGGCTGGAAGGGTAGGTTATTGTAGACACATTGTGGAGGGCTTTGAATGCCATATATAGAAGTTGGAATCATATTGCTTAAGAACTACTGAGGTTTTGTGTAGAAGAATAATTCACAATTTCAGAGGTGGGCTTTAGAAAGTCCAGATGGAAGCACTGGAACATGGATTTGAAACCCAGTTGGTAAATGATAATATTTTCTAGCTATGTTTCTAGACCCTAGGCGAATTACCGAATGTCTTAACCTTGGTTTCTGCATTTGTAAAATGAGAATACTAATGCTTAGCTCATAAGATCTGGGGGAAAATTACATGAAATAAATGATAATAAATTGTCAAATACTATGCACTCAAATGGTAAATAGTATTATTTTTATTTTTCCTTTCTCTAAATTCCTGTGACACTTATATCCAATACTATGCACATTAGCCTTATTTATTTTTAAATTATTTCAAGTATGCTGATTTTGTCCCATAATCAGATCAAAAGCCTCCATGAAATAATAACATCTTAAACTGTTTTTATATTTCTCATAATTCCTATATGAGATTCTGGGCTCAGAGTATGAAGAACTAAATACTCTGATTGATTGCTTGTTGGCAGGAGCAAAACCACTCTGTTCTGGCATTTAGTGGCTGATAAACATTTCCACATGTTGACTCTTCATGAACTGATGGTCTGGGTTTGGCGCTTAGCAGAAAAATGACCACATCACTGAAGCCACTTCCCAAATTATGAGATTTAATGAGCCAAGGAAATTTAATTATTCTCCAAAGTGTATTTTCTGGTTTAGATTATGACTTGGTGGCAGCGGTTGTTACCACCAAATCTTTTGGAAAAATTATACACAGATACAAGTAGACCTATGATTTTATTCATTCATTCACATTAATTAAGGATCTGCTATATGGGGACGCCTGGCTGTCTCAGTCGGTGGAACGTGCAGCTCTCGATTTTGGGGTTGTGAGTGCGAGCCCCATGTTGGGTGTAGAGATTACTTAAAAATAAAATCTTAAAAAAAAAAAGAATCTACTGTATGAAAGGTATTGAACCAGGCAAGTCTGATACAAGGATATATACAGAGTAGGGTCCGGGCCCACAAAAAGTTTTCAATCTATCTGGGGAGTCAAGCCATGGAAATAAATAACTACAGGGCAGTATGTAGTAAGTATAATAAAAATGGTCGAAAGTCTGAAAGAGTTTAAGAGAACTGAGAAGTCAGGAAAGGCCTCCTGGAAGAAGTGGGTATGTACACTCGGCTTTGAAGGATAAGTGGGGTTTAGGATTTCAATAGCTGGAGTTGGGAGAAGAGCCATCTTAAGCTAGAGCGATGTGAGTCAAGACACAGAGACTAAAGAAGTCAAGGTAGCTAGAACGTGAGGTCTGTGCAGAGGTGTAAGGGAAGAAGGGGGAGAGAGTCGGGGGCCAGACCCAGGAAACCCCTAAATGATAAGTTATGGATTTGGATTTTATATGTTAGACAAGAGAGAAGTCCTAACATTTCCTGAGTAGAAGAATCCTGGGACATTTTTTGTACAATCTGTGATTAATTGATGATGATATGCAGGTAAAAGAAACTTAAAGCAATTGGAACAACCCAGGTATGGGGTCAGAAAAGCTGAAGTTAGGGGGTTGCATTGGAAATGGAAGGGATATAGATAAAAGATTATAAAGGGCTCATTAACTATTTGGACGTGGAAGTCTGGGGGGACATCAAAGAAAATGTTCTCTTGGGGCGCCTGGGTGGCTCCGTCGTTAAGCATCTGCCTTCGGCTCAGGCCATGATCCCGTGGTCCTGGGACGAGCCCCGCATCAGGCTCCCTGCTCCACGGGAAGCCTGCTTCTCCCTCTCCCACTCCCCCCGCTTGTTTTCCCTCTCTCACTGTGTCTCTCTCTGTCAAATAAATAAATAAAATCTTAAAAAAAAAAATGTTCTCCTGAGATGATGAGTTGGGATCTGGGAGTGTTGATTTTGGTGTTATCGAGACAACCAAGTCAATATGTGGTAGGCACTGGAAGTGTGGCTGGAGCCCAGGAGGAAAATCAGAACCAACATAGAGTTCACAGTCCTTCCCATACAATCCTTCCCATAGGAATGATTACATACCTAAAAAAAAAAAGTAGAGAAGAAAAGATAAATAGGCAAATTTTGAGTCAGTCACATTCAGGGAACTGGAAGAGGAGCCAGAGAAGGAGACAGAGAAAATTCAAATATAAAGTAATGACAACTAATTAAGTGCTACTTATGTTCCAGGTACAATTCTAAGTGTTTAAAATTTATTCACTCATTTAAGTCTCACAATGACTTAATGATGTGAGTACTATCACTTGAAGACACTGGGAGTCAGAGAGCTTAAACAATTTGCCTGAGCTCACCCAACAAGGCACAGAGCCCAGAGTCAAGCCCCAGCAGTCTGACTCCACGTGTGTTCTTTTATCTTTTTAATTTGTTTTTATTTTTCAAGTAATTTCTACGCCCAACATGGGGCTCAAATTCAAGACCCCAAGGACAAGAGTTGCATGCTCTACTGACAGAGCCAGCCAGGCTCTGCCCAGTGCAGGTTCTTGTTTTTTGTTTTTGCTTTTTTGTTTTTTAAAGATTTTATTTATTTATTTGACAGAGAGAGACAGTGAGAGAAGGAACACAAGCAGAGGGAGCTGGAGAGGAAAGAAGCAGACTCCCTGCCGAGTAAGATGCGGGGCTCAATCCCAGGACCCTGAGATCATGACCTGAGCTGAAGGCAGATGCTTAACCGACTGACTGAGCCACCCAGGCGCCCCCTCCCAGTGCGGGTTCTTAACCTCAATTTGTTTTGCTTTGAAAGTAGTGGTATAGGGTTATGTCACTGAAATCAAGGGATATAGGAGTTTCAGGGAGAAGGTGATCAAAAGTGCAAGTGTTGATGACAGATCATGGAGAATGAGAATCATTACCATGAAGCAAGATCTGGAAGGGATATTCTAAAATGAGGCTCTGATTTCACAATATCATGTATGTACAGGCACATACTCTGCACTGGACTGATACCAGCCCAAATCCCTTTAACAAGATTGATGAAGGATGACAAGAAGATTTTCAGTCAGGTGATTGTTCTGGAAACAAGGTGGTTAAATGCGTTAGTCACTAGCCTTCTCTGTCATCATCTTAGATCCATTAAGCCCATTCAACCTGCCATTCAGGTGGCTGAAAAAGAATGCAAGCCAAACCCCAACTGTCTACCAAGCAAGCCTTTAATAAAAGGCCAGAGAAACTTAATGAAAGCTTCAGCTCTCCTCTTTGGCTAAGGCCAAAGAAAGATGGGGAAAGGGATCTTACAATCAAGAGAATTTAAATAGGGCTTAAGTAGCACTGAGAGTTCTATTTCCCATTAGAATAATAGAACATTATCCTACAAAGACAATTGAGGACTATTGAGTTTTTAGGTAAATTTATATTGGGGCGCTGGCTTGGATTTTTTATTCTAGTCAATTATCTTTGTGTAGAATTCAGGTATATCTTCAGTTTGTTGGTCAGACCCCACCTAGCCTTCTATGAGCTGGTTAAGGATGATTTCTGACCAGGGCGCCTGGGTGACTCGGTTGTGCGTCTGCCTTTGGCTCGGATCCTGGTCCAGGATCGAGTCCTGCTCAGCGGGGAGTCTGTTTCTCCCTCTCCCTCTCCCTTCCCTCTCCTCCCCCCACCTTTTTAAAAAGATTTTTTATTTATTTGTCAGAGAAAGGGAGAGAACAAGCTCAAGCAGGGGGAGTGGCAGGCAGAGGGAGAAGCAGGCTCCCTGCTGAGCAAGGAACCTGATGCAGGACTTGATCCCAGGACCCTGGGATCATGACTTGAGCCAAAGGCAGACGCCCAACCCACTGAGCCACCCAGGCGTCCCCCTTCCGGTCCCCTTGACTCATGCTCTCTTGCCCGTGTGCTCTCTCTCAAATAAGTAAATAAAATCTTTAAAAAAGGAAAGACTATGAAGAAAAAGGATGATTTCTGATCAACGTAAAGCATGTGAGACCTCTGATCTATACTTCATTATGACTTTTCAACCTTCTCCATCTCAAATTCATATGTATCTCCGATTCTTCAAGTCCACATGTCCTATTTGATCCTATGTATTGTTTATACCACACCCTATAGTATGGAATGCTGCAACCATTCCTTTCTTCCTAACTCATTCATTTATTCATTTGAGAGCCTATTTTGGAGCAGGTGCTGTTCTAGTTGGACAATATGAACAATAATCAAATGCATCTGTAATTTGTCAGATGGTGATAAGTAGAGAGGCCATGGTGGCTATTCTAGAAAGTGGGGTCATGGTATGAGGTGACATTTGAACAAAGGCTCAAGAGAAGGCTCTAGACACAAGGATATGTATGCTCTGATTAGGTTATAAACCACTCAAAATCAGGGAATGTGTCATTTCATATCATATCCCTCAGAATATCTACTGCTGTGTCCAGCACCAAGTAGTTTCTCAGGAAATCCAGGGGAATGGCTACTTGAAAGTATAGTTGGGAAAAAGAAAAAAAAAGCAACCTACTGACTGTTATGTTGGACTAGACAAAACATTTGTTGCACAAAAGCTTTTTTTTTTTTTAAAGCTTTTATTTATTTATTTGACAGAGAGAGTGAGAGAGCACAAGCAGGGGGAACAGCAGAGGGAGAGGGAGAAGCAGGCTCCCCGCCAAGCAGGGAGCCCGACGCGGGGCTCAATCCCAGGATCCTGGGATCATGACCTGAGCCGAAGGCAGACGCTCAACCATCTGAGCCACCCAGGCACCCCACAAAAGCTTTCTTTAGAGGGAACTTTATTATAGCTAGGTAAACCCAGCATTTTCACATGGGACATGAATGAGCATAAATTTGAAAAAGGGTGGGTTTTTTTTTGTTTGTTTTAAAGGTTTTATTTTTAAGTAATCTCTACACCCAACGTGGAGCTCCAACTCACAACCCCAAGATCCAGTGCTGGATGCTCTACCGACTGAGTCAGCCAGGGACCCCTGAAAAGAGTTTTATTATATTTTAATATAGAACACTGCTTTGTAGCAATAATTATTATAATGAAATTTTATCTGTTGAATTAACCAACTATTAGTTCAAGTTTTGTACACTTTATTACCTATATATTCCATTACAATTTTCTGCCTTTCTTATAAAAATAATTATTTCAAGTAGGCAATACATTTATAAGATTTAAAAATCAGAAAGTATAAATAGGTACATAGTGAAAAATCTTCCTCCTACCTTTTGCCCTCCACTGTCCAGTTCCCACCCTTACCCCTAATACACACACACACACCTATTACTAGTATCTTGTGCATCCTTCCACAGTTTCTTCCTGCATGTACAAATAAGTACAAATATATACTCTATTCTCCCTTTTAACAAAAATAGCCCATTCTCCACTTTGCTATTTAAAATTTCCTAATGCATCTTGGAGGTCTTTCCATATCAGTAGGTGTAGGGATTTTCATTCTATTTCACTGTTGCATAGTGTTCCATTGTATAAAGGGCCATGATTTATTTAGGGTGTTTCACTAGTGGACAACTAGGCTTCAATACAAAGCTTCAATAAATACCGTGGAATATTTATCATTTTACGCGTATATGAGTACAGATGTAAAACCCATCCAAGAAAAATTATTGGATCCATGGATGTCTTAATTTGTAATTGTTATAGATACTGCTAAATTGTCTACCCTGGAGCTTGTACTGTTTAACTGTCCCACCAGCATCAACGAGAAGGACATTCATTTCCTCTTCACTCATTACATAAATATGAGTTGACTATCCACTCCCTCTTAGGCACCATGGGAAGCACAAGGGATGTAAATCAAGTAAGACATGGTTTCTGCCCTGAAGGAGCTCACAGTCGGGACAGTAGTGCTCAACTGGGGCAGTTTTACTCTCTAGGGGACATCTGACAGTGTCTGGGGACATGACAAAGAAGGGGTCCAAAGTGTCAGTAGTGCCCAGGCCGAGCAACACTGATCTAGTGGGAGTGACAGACACTGAAATGTGCTGTGGAAAAGTTGTGTTCTTGAAACTTAGAGGAGAGGCTTCTGAAGGCCAATCAGAGCAGGGAGGACAGGTGAGAAGAGAAAGGGAAGAGTGGGCGTAGTGGCTCGGAGGTGTGTGAGCAGTTTTGAACGGCCAGCTTAGTGAAAGCTGGGTGAAGGAGGCGTGCACAGCAAGCCAGAGAAATCGTCATGGATCTGACTGACAAGGGCCTTAGTGGCCAGGCTAAAGATGGGATCTGTAAGCAATGTGGGGAGTCACTGAAAGGTTTCAAGCTGGGAAGTAAGGTGCTTAGATGTGCATTTCAGAAACTCACTTTGGTGGCAGGAGGGAGGATTGTTTGGATGGGGGCCAGATTGGTGACAAGCAGAAGAGTTAGGAGGCTTGGCAGTAATCCAGATTGCAAGTGATAAGAGCCACAACCCAGGTGGGAATAGAGGGGAGGGGTTCTGGAGATATAAAGGAAGCAAAATCAGAAGGATGTGGAGCTAAGAAGGGGATTTATAGGATGATTGCTATGTTTCTGATATGTAACCAATAGGATGGCAAGAGAGGTCATTCTGTAGAATACAGAACACCGGAGAAGAGCAGATTTGGGGAGGAAGAGAAATGTTAGTCAATGAGCGGGAATATTCAGACCTGCAGTTCAGCAGAAAGCCCAGGACTGGCATCCCCATTTAAGAGGACATCCGCATTTAATACGACAAGGAACTGTCCTTTGAAAGATTGGGAGTGGATGAGGTCATCCAGGGGGGAATGCAGAAAGAGAAGTGGGTGGAGAACAGAGCCCTTGGGAGCAGCTGCTGATTGGCCTCCATGGAAATTGCACGAGGAGCTGAATGCTCATCTCTTTTATGGGTTGTTATTCTCATCTCCTCTGGCTGTGTTGACAGTGCTGCTATTTTCTTCCAGGCAAGCAACCCAATTTTTTAACAACCCTCTAAAAGGCTATGCAAATCTAACTTGTTATTAACACTGTTATTTTTATTGTCCCAGTTGCTCACCTGGTACCTGAAAGTCTTCTACAACATACTCCCTGCTACCTCCCGCAAACCCTTTGGTAACACTTTGTTGTTTAAAAACTTAGCCCAAGGGGCCCCTGGGTGGCACAGTGGGTTAGGTGTCTGCCTCTGGCTCAGGTCACGACCTCAGGTCGTGAGACGGAGTCCTGAGCCCTGAGGCAGGCTCTGTGCTCAGCGGGGAGTCTGCTTAGATTCTCTCCCTCTGCCCCTCCCCCCCTCAAATAAATAAATAAATCTTTAAAAAATTAAAAAATAATAAAAACTTAGCTCAAATTTCTCTTTCTTTCTTTCTTCTTTCTTTTTCTTAAAGATTTTATTTATTTGTCAGAGAGAGAGAGAGCACAAGCAGGGGGAGCGTCAGGCAGAGGGAGAAGAAGGCTCCCTGCCGAGCAGGGAGCCCGATTCGAGACTCAGTCCCATGACCCCGGGATCATGACCTGAGCCAAAGCCAGATGGTTAACCAACTGAGCCACCGAGGTATCCCAGGCTCAAGTATCTTTCCTGCCTGCCTTCCAAGGAACCCTGGGCAAATATCTGTCATGGAACTGAAATACCTCACTATAGTTGTCTGGGTTTTTTTGGTCTGCTTCCCTCGCTATACTGAAATCTCCTTAGGGCAGGAATCACAGTTTGTCTTAGACTCTCCAGCACCCAATACAGAGCTTGGCACTTAACCATTTGAAAAATGGCTATTGAATGAATGACTTTGAGTTCTAAGAGGTTTATTGACAGGGCTCCTATACATTCCAGGGCACTCCTGGTTTACACCTGTTGACCAGGCACAGTTATTAATAATTACCAGTTTCAAGTCTTCTCGGCCTTTGGCTAGGATCAAGTGTGGTATCTGTTCTTATAAGCTTAATATCTGATACATCTGCTATCCAAGGACAACATATTGAATGGATTTTTGGAGAAAGGAGATTAAAAAGGAGCTTGTTCTGTCCACTCCACACACCGACCAGGTATTGTGGTCCTTCCAGGCATGGTGCCCCCCGTTGGGGACAAAATAATAATAACCATACAATCTTATAATTATATATAATCACATTATAGATAATTAATATACAATAAAATATGATTAATAATTTAATAATATAATAAAATATGTCATATAGAAATTATAATAAACAATATAATAAAATATAATTAATATAATAAACTATAGAATTAATATATGATATATAATTACTAATATATAAGATTGTATGATGATTATGATCCCTGTCAATCTCAAAAGTGCCCTCATTTGCAAGATAAATTATGTGGTTATCCTGTTTATAGACTACCCAATTGTCATAGCTGGTCCTAACTTTTGGCAGGTGTCTCTGTTTATAAGACATTTCTACCAGAGAAACCAGCAGACACAGCAGGATCTGTTACTAGTTCTAGCCAATATCAAATAATGCAAACCATTTTTCTGAAATTATGAGGCAGAAATGAGACACCAGAGTTATGGGAAAGAGAGGGAATTTACACATTCCTTACACTGATCAAACTTCTTTCGAAACCAGCAAGCTATAGAATCAATACAAAAAAATTATTGGCACAAATAGGATGGTGCAGTGCTAAGAACCAAGAACTACAGGATTTTATAAATATGAGGCCTCACAAATCAGGTAGCTACAATAATTCATTGTGTAAATGAGGAACTGAGGCCCAGAGAGATTATGTTGAATTGACCAGTTATAAAATTAGTTTAAAAATGGGGCCTAGAGGGCGCCTGGGTGGCTCAGTTGGTTAAGCGACTGCCTTCGGCTCAGGTCATGATCCTGGAGTCCCTGGATCGAGTCCCGCATCGGGCTCCCTGCTCGGCAGGGAGTCTGCTTCTCCCTCTGACCCTCCCCCCTCTCATGTGCTCTCTCTCTCTCTCTCTCTCAAATAAAAAAAAAAAAAAAAAAAATGGGGCCTAGACATAAGGATAATCAAATATAACAAAGAAAGAAAATAGAGAGTTCAAAACTAGACCCACATGTATGCAGTTATTTGATTTTCAGTGAAGGTGCCAAAGCAATCCAATTAGGAAATTATTTTCAACAAATGGTGCTGGAACAACTAGATATCCATAGGGGGAAAAATGAACCTGACCCTACCTTACACCATTCACAAAGACTAATTTGAGATGGATTAGAGACCAAAATATAAAAAAAAAAACAATAGCGGCGCCTAGGTGGCTCAGTTGGTTAAGCAACAGACTTGATTTCTCTCAGATCATGATCTCAGGATCCTGGGATCGAGTCCAGAGTCAGGCTCAGTGCTCACCAGGGAGTCTGCTTGAGGATTCTCTTCCTCTCCTTCTGCCCTTCCCTGACCCTCAGGCTCTCTCTCTCTCTCAAATAAATAAGTAAATAAAAAGACTTATTTATTTGAGACAGAAAAAGATAGGAAGAGCAAGCACAAGTAGTGGTGGGGTTTGGGGAGAGAGAGAAGCAGTCTTCCCACTGAGCAGGGAGCCCCACTCGGGACTCAATCCCAGGACGCTAGGATCATGACCTGAGCTGAAGGCAGCCGCTTAACCAATTGAGCCACCCAGGCGCCCCAATAAATAAATCTTAAAAAGAAAAACTATAAAGCTTCTAGAAAAAAACCACAAAAGGATATCTGTGTGACTTGAAGGTAGATAAATATTTGTTAGCATACAAAAAGCAACAACTATAAAAAATTGACAAATTCAACTTCATCAAAATTTAAAACTCCTACTCATCAAAAGGTACTCTTAAAAAAAGAATAAGCAAGCCACATACTGAGAAAAGAATCTGCAAAACATATTTCTAATAGATACCTACTCATTACAAATAGGAAAATAGTAACTTCGCAGTGGAGAAATATGGCAGATTTTATCCTAACTGAATGACCAAAATTAACATTACCAGTAGCGGCACAAATGGACATCATTTACTGCCTGATGGGATGCACTGAGAAGGACCCAACCTTCCTTCTGTGGTATTCCTGCCAAAAAATACATAACCTCATTCTAAACATCAAACAAACCCAAAATTAGGGAAATTCTATAAAATACCTAGCCTGTACTCTTGAAAAGTGTCAAGGTTATAAAAGACAAAGAAATACTGAGGAACTGTTCCAGATTACAGGAGACTAAAGAGACATCATAACTGAATGAAATATGTGACCCCAGATAGAATAAAGGACATTAATGGGATGATTGGTAAAATTTGAGTAGGGTCAAAGTTTAGGTAATAGTATTATGTCAACATCAATTTCCTAAATTTGATCATTGTACTGCTGTTATATAAGAGAATGTTCTTTAAAAAAAAAAGTAAATGAACACTGAAGAATTTAGAAGTAAAAAGGCATCATGCCCACAATTTACTCTCAAACATATCAGAAATTATTTTTAATCCATCTATCTGTACTTATATATGTATATCTCTATCTATACTTATATATGTATACATGTATGTGTATATATATACAGAGAGAGAATAACTGATAAAGCAGTAGGATAAGGCTGTTAACATGGGGAATATGGCAGAGTGTATACAGGAATTCTCAATGTCATTTTTGTGACATTTTGGAAGTCTGAACTTATTTCAAAATAATAAGTTTTATATGTATATGACATATATAAATATACATATTTATATATATATGCAAAGGACTTGTATCCAGAATGTATAAAGAATGCCTATGACTCAATAAACAACAAACAGCCCAATTAAAAAATGGACAAAATATTTGAAGGGACACTTCACAAAGAAAGATATGTAAAAGACAAACACAGGAAAAGACGCTCAAAATCATTAATCATTAGGGAAATGCAAATTAAAACCACAATCCAATACCACTATGCACCTATCAAATTAAAAAACTTGACAACACTAAATGTTGATGAGGACTTGGAGCAACTAGAGCTTTCTTTTTTTTTTTTTTAAGATTTTATTTATTTATTTGACAGAGAGAGACACAGCGAGAGAGGGAACACAAACGGGGGGAGCGAGAGAGGGAGAAGCAGGCTTCCCGCTGAGCAGGGAGCCCGATGAGGGGCTCGATCCCAGGACCCTGTGATCATGACCTGAGCCGAAGGCAGACGCTTAACCGACTGAGCCACCAGGCGCCCTGCAACTAGAGCTTTCAAATACTGTCAATGGCGTGTTAAATGGTATCATTACATTGGGAAAAGTTTTAGCGGGCATTTAACAATGCCTCTTTTATAATCTAAGAGGAATGAAAGCATATGTACACAAAAAAATTTGTACCAGAATGCTCATAGCAGTTTTATTCATAATGGCTCCAAACTGGAAATAACCTAAATATCCATCAACAGGAGAATAAATATAGAAACTATAGTATATTGAAACAAATATGTAACAACATAAGTGAATGAATGAATAAATGAATCTCAAAAACATCATGCTGAATGAAAGAAGCCTTATGCAAATATCACATACAGTCTGAGTCCATTTAGATGAAGTTCTAGAACAGGCAGAATTTATCTGTGTTGAAAAGAAATCAGAAGAGCAGTTGCTTCTGGGAGGGTGGACGTTCAGATCGACTAGAAAGGGCTTGAGGGAACTTTCTGGGATAAAGGTAATATTCTATATTCTTGTTAGAAGTTTGGGTTACAGGGGTGTCTTTTTGTCAAAGCTCATTGGATAGAACACTTAAGTTTGTTTATTTCACTGTATATAAATTTTACCCCAATAAAAAGAATCAGAAACAGCTATTGAACTCTAGTTATTAATATGCAGGTTGAAGTGTTTAGAGGTGAGCTATACTGATGTCTGCAACTTACTTTGAAATATATAAAAAAATAAGATCAATCGATACATGGTTAGATGGATAGGTAAATGATAAAGCAAATAAAGTGAAATGTTAACTGTAGAATATATATATAGGTAACAAGTATATACATGTTCACTGTACAATTCTTTCAACTGTTTTTTTCTGTATGTTTGAAATTTTTCGTAATAAAATATTGGGGGAAAAGTTGAGCCAAAAATCCTGGCTTCTTAATTCCCATTTTGTTATTCTTTTCATTATACCACACTTAATCAAACTTTCAGTGTCTAATCATCAGACATTAGCAGTCTGTTTTGAAAAGTCAGGCCAGGGGCGCCTGGGTGGCTCAGTTGGTTAAGTGTCTGCCTTCAGCTCAGGTCATGATCCCAGGGTCATGATCCCTGGGATCGAGCCCTGCATTAGGCTCCCTGCTCAAATAAATAAATAAAATCTTAAAAAAAGAAAAAAGAAAAGAAAAGTCAGATCAGACTAACAATAAAATACACAGGAGCTATGACAAGATATGCCAGGAAAATCCTCCAAAAAGCCAAGGATATTAGTAAGCAATTCAGATCTGAAAAACAGTCCTCCAACTAGTGAAAATCTAAGAGCAAACATGCTGAGGAAGGACCGCGTTGCCTTTTGGGGAGCTGGCAGGTACAGTGTGCGTGACATCACCATAGCTGGCATATGATTTCAAAATATGTTAAAGACCTACATTGCTAAGATAAGGTTTTATGAGGCTTTATGTTTGTATGACTTCTGCCTTCCTTGGACTTCATATCTAATTTCTTAACAGTTTCATCAACTTCACTCTTGAGTCATGCTTACTTAACGAACAAGACAAGATCACCGGCAAAAGGTGCAAGAACATAACTGGTTTCCCTGCATAGGAAGAGCTCTTTTGCAATTCCATTAGCTGGGCAAGACATCCAGGGGATGACTAAGAGGAATACAGACGAACAACTGCTGTGTAGTAAACAGGACCAGAGCGGAGTGAGCTGTGCACAGAAACTCCGCTTTAAGTGACATTCTGTAACACTGAGTCACAGAAGCAGCAAACAAACCCGCTTGGCTCAAGTAACACAATAGTGGAGGGCATCTTTGGCCAGCTCTGTCAGACTTTTCCAGAGGTGAAAAGGCTATGTTACAGATAGCTACCAATATGGATTCAGGCTTCAGTATTGGCTGAGTCCAGAAACCAAAGGGCTACCAGTTTTGACCTGTGTCCAGCCTCAAAAGGATGGTCAAGCCTCACTGGCCACACTCAGACACCTGGATGGTACTGACTGACAGTGTCCATGTTGAATATTAAGGCTATGTAGAGATAAATGGGACAGCTAATACATGTTTCACCCTTAATTCATTTTTATAGATTCAAGTTTATGAAAGATTTAAGTTTGTGGTTATTTTTAAAATAGTTTACTATAAGAAAAACACATGCTTCTTTAAAAAGATTAGAAAATTCAAAAACTAGAGCTATTCTTTTAATTTTTAAACTTACAAATAATATTACCCTATTGTGAAAGTCATGCTTATTTGTGAAACATTTGGAAAATAAAAGTGTAAAGAAAAAATTTTAACTGGTGAGTATTTTCATCAAAACAATTAACTGCAACATTTCTTTACATTTCAGCATCTTTTTCTTGAATGTTTAATAAATGATTGACTCCTACACAACTCTTTCAAGAACACGTCTGTTAAGGGGCGCCTGGGTGGTTCAGCTGGTTAGGCGTCTGCCTTCGGCTCAGGTCCTGGGTCCCACATCGGGTTCCTTGCTCAGCGGGGCATCTGCTTCTCCCTCTCCCTCCACCTCTCCCCTCTGTTCGTGCTCTCTCTCTCTCAAATAAATAAAATCTTTTTTAAAAATTAATTAGTTAATCAATTAATTTTTTTGATGTAGTGTTCCATGATTCATTGTTTGCATATAACACCCAGTGCTCCATTCAGTACATGCCCTCTTTAATACCCATCACCAGGCTAACCCATCCCCCCACCCCCCTCCCCTCTAGAACCCTCAGTTTCTTTCTCAGAGTCCATAGTCTCTCATGGTTCGTCTCCCCCTCCGATTTCCCCCCTTCATTTTTCCCTTCCTGCTATCTTCTTTTTTTTTTTTTTTAACATATAATGTATTATTTGTTTCAGAGGTACAGGTCTGTGATTCAACAGTCTTACACAATTCACAGCACTCACCATAGCACATACCCTCCCCAATGTCTATCATCCAGCCACCCCATCCCTCCCACCCCCCACCACTCCAGCAACCCTCACTTTGTTTCCTGAGATTAAGAATTCCTCATATCAGTGAGGTCATATGATACATGTCTTTCTCTGATTGACTTATTTTGCTCAGCATAATACCCTCCAGTTCTATCCACGTCGTTGCCAATGGCAAGATCTCATTCCTTTTGATGGCTGCATAATATTCCATTGTGTGTATATACCACATCTTCTTTATCCATTCATCTGTCGATGGACATCTTGGCCCTTTCCACAGTTTGGCTATTGTGGACATTGCTGCTATAAACACTGGGGTGCATGTGCCCCTTCGGATCCCTACATTTGTATCTTTGGGGTAAATACCCAGTAGTGCAATTGCTGGGTCGTATGGTAGCAAATAAAATCTTTTTTTAAAAAAAGAAAGAACATGGCTGTTGTAAGCTGTTTTTTTTTTTAAGATTTTATTTATTTATTTATTTGTCAAAGAGAGAAGGAGAGAGAAGGAGAGAGAGAGAGAGCACAAGCAGGACGAGCAGCAGGCAGAAAGAGAAGCAGACTCCCCACTGAGCAGGGAGCCCAATGTGGGGCTCGATTCCAGGACCCTGGGATCATGACCCGAGCCGAAGGCAGACGCTTAACCGACTGAGCCACCCAGGCGTCCCCCCGCCTTTTTTTAAGGTACAAACAAAATAATTACTAACTAAATAGCATTTAAAGTACTGGTATTGGTAGTTCTGGTTTCAACATAATACTAACTTCCAGATTCCGTCTCCTTAATCAAATAAATTGAATAAACCTGGACTCTACTTCATTCTCCTAAGCTGAGGGAGTGAATTTGCCAACGCAACTATGACGACCACCATTCTGCTGTGCTGCCCATGTCATTAAGGGAACAACCTGAGCATCTCCTCCCTCTTCACAGAGCAGACACGGTGGTGAGGCCACAGAAGTGTCCCCCGTGTACTTGAACTTTGCTCTTCATTGGTACACCTGAGGGGCTAGATCCAGGTCATGCTGATTCTGGTCGCCTAGGTTGTCTGCAAGGACTTGAGATGGTGGTAGCAAGCCTCCTCCCTTTTCCCCTCTGGTCCAAGTGTGGAAAAACACCAAGGCTTCTTCATTTCTTTCCCTAACATAGTTCGGGTCTAGTGGGAATTTGCCAAAGGAACTTTCCTAAAAATTCAGGGAAGCCGAAAGGAAAATAAACAATGGAAACTCAAAAATAAGAGTCAACAGACAGCACACAGGTTCTGAGCTTACAATAGCTAATTCACTTCCATGCCCGCTTCCTGTTTTCTGAGGGCCTCTCAGGGAACCTGCCTTTATGGCCTGTAGGCTGAGCCCCCCTCCAGAGGTGGGATTGGGGTGGGGCCCAATCTCCTAGGTGTTTCTAAGAAAACCCTGAGAACCAAGAAGGCCTGATGATTTATCCCTTTCATCTCCTTAGGCATCTAAGTATGGTCCTTTACCTCCCATCTTTGGAGTTAAGGAAATTTTTTGTGCAAAGCGTCCTATGTCAGGAGACTGTCCATGCACCAAGGTTTGTGTGAGAGATGGTGTGATGTAATAAAAAGAGCTGGCATTGCTCCTGGCCCAAGTCTGAACCAGACTTTGATGCTTCTTGACTGTGCACTCTTTTTTTTTTTAACAACTTTATTGAGACATAATTTACATACCACAATTCACGTATTTAAAGTGTACAACTGGGGCGCCTGGGTGGCTCAGTCGTTAAGCGTCTGCCTTCAGCTCAGGTCATGATCCCAGGGTCCTGGGATCGAGCCCCACATCGGGCTCCCTGCTCAGCGGGAAGCCTGCTTCTCCCTCTCCCACTCCCCCTGCTTGTGTTTCCTCTCTCGCTGTGTCTATATCTGTCAAATAAATAAATAAAATCTTTAAAAAATAAATAAAGTGTACAACTAAATGGTTTTATTATAGTCACAGAGTTGTGTAACCATCACCATAATTAATTTTAGAATATTTTCATCATCCTTACAAGAAATCTCATACCTGTTAGCAGTCTCCCCCCTTTACCCAATACTCTCCCCTTACCCCCCCACCCCCACCCTAGGCAAAAACTCAAAAAAAGTTTTGCCTATTCTGCTGGTTGTGTATTCTTTTTTTTTTAAGATTTTTTTTTTTTTAATTATTATTTGCCAGAGAGAGAGAGAGCACAAGCAGGGGTAGCGACAGGCAGAGGGAGAAGCAGGCTCCCCGCTGAGTAAGGAGCCCCATGCTGGACTTGATCTCAGGATCCGGGATCATGACCTGAGCTGAAGGCAGACGTTTAATCCGACTGAGCCACCCAGGCATCCCTGGTTGTGTATTCTTGAAAAAATATTTAACTTCTTTGAGCCTTAATTTCTTCTTATGTGAAACGGAACATAATACCCTTCATATATGCAGCACATAGGAGGCATTTTAAAAAGTTCTTTCCTGGGGCGCCTGGGCGGCGCAGTTGGTTAAGCGACTGCCTTCGGCTCAGGTCATGATCCTGCAGTCCCGGAATCGAGTCCCAGGATCGAGTCCCGCATCAGGCTCCCTGCTCAGCGGGGAGTCTGCTTCTCCCTCTGACCCTCCCCTCTCATGTGCTCTCTCTCTCTCTCATTCTCTCTCTCAAATAAATAAATAAAATCTTTAAAAATAAATAAAAAGTTCTTTCCTCCCCTTTCATCATGGGCCTTAAGATACTTGAGATACTCATCATGGGTCTTGAGGAATTTGAAGCACAGAGGGGTTAAGTGACTTGCTCCAATTACAGAGCAGGTAGGTAAGTGGTGAAGCCAAGTTTCAACCCGGGCAAGCTGCTCCAGAGCCTGCATGCTGGATGGGACCCCACCGTACCCCTCCAGTATGAACCATCCGTGCCTACCACTTGTCACCAACCACAACCCCCGGCAGAAGGCCTGCTGCAGCTCCAAGAGTTTGTCCAGTTCAGAGCTTTTCTTTTCTTTTCTTTTTAAGATTTTATTTATTTATTTAATTGACACAGAGAGAGAGGGAACACAAGCAGGGGTAGTGGGAGAGGGAGAAGCAGGCTTCCCGCCGAGCAGGGAGCCCGATGCGGGGCTCGATTCCAGGACCCCGGGATCATGACCTGAGCCGAAGGCAGACGCCCAACGACTGAGCCACTCAGGCACCCCAGAGCTTTTCTTTAATAAAGCATTTCTATTCCACAGCAACGGTCTAGATCACCTGGAAAACATTTGTTTCTAGACTATACAGTGTAGGAGTCCGAGTGACTTTGGGGAATGCCGATGGTGGTTTGTGAATTCAAATCACAGGTATGTGTTTCTATATCATATCACTGGCCACACAACCACTCTGGGATGGGAAGATCCTATTATTTCCAAATCGCGTGCAACCGTACTGACTGGCAATAAACTCTGACCCTTCGCAGAATGCCTTTCTTATTGCTTACTAGATTCATTTCTTGGTACAGTATCATACCCTCTACTTGCCTTAGTACTGAAAACCCTTCGTAGTTCATGTGAATTATGTATCTGTCTTCTACTGATTTTCCAAGTTGTTTGAGGACAATATCCATAACTGATATACCTCTGTGTTCCTTAAAATTAATACAGCTCCTCACATATAGTAGGTGCTTATATGCTTTTTGAGGAGAATTAATTGAATTAAACTGAACTGAATCAAATTGCTTTAGGTCTGATGGACCTAACCCTTTATTCACTGGAGAGTATCCCCAAATCCTTTTTTTTTTTTTTTTTAAGATTTTATTTATTTGTTTGACACAGAGAGACACAGCGAGAGAGGGAACACAAGCAGGGAGAGTGGGAAAGGGAGAAACAGGCTCCCCGCGGAGCAGGGAGCCTGATGCGGGGCTTAATCCCAGGACCCTGGGACCATGACCTGAGCCAAAGGCAGATGCTTAACGACTGAGCCACCCAGGCGTCCCCCCAAATTCTTGACATAAATTCAGTTCTATTCTAATTTTGGCAGAGACAAATTCCTAAAGTTTACTATCATACCTTCTCTGCTGCTTGATGGTTGTTCTCCAGGGGCCAGAAAGTCAGGTTTCAGCCAATCCTGGAGTCTGAATTTCTTGGTCTCGAGTCCCCTGGGAACAGAAAATCAGTTGAAATGAACATTTAGGCTTCCCTTTTGGATCTGGCTTTAGTAAGAAATATTAGACTAGAGTGGGAAGAGAAAGGGAGTCTCCTGCAGATTGTGAGGGAAGAGAGAGAGCACCTTTTTCTTCCCTGTGCCCAGTTCCTAAGTTTATTGACCACAAAGATTTATGCATGAGCTCTGGTTGGTTGCCTGGGCAGCTGGTCCCCCAGCCATGCTTCTCCACCATCCATAACAGGCCTGCTCAGAGCTGGTCCAGGAAAGCCACAGATTCGTGATCATTTCCTACTTCCTTTTCCTCACCAATGATGTGTGCCCTCCTTTTAAGTAGACTTTCCTTCAGTTTTAGCATTTTCCTGCCTTGGTTTTAGGCAATAGGCCAGGGAAGCTCTATTTCAATTGCTTTCCATTAGATAGAACATAAAGCCTAACTTCCTTTGACATGATTCTCTTTTAAAAATATTTATTTAGGGGCGCCTGGGTGGCTCAGTCATTAAGCGTCTGCCTTCGGCTCGGGTGCATGATCCCAGGGTCCTGGGATCGAGCCCCGCATCGGGTTCCCTGCTCCGTGGGAAGCCTGCTTCTCCCTCTCCCACTCCCCCTGCTTGTGTTCCCTCTCTTGCTGTGTCTCTCTCTGTCAAATAAATAAATAAAATCTTAAAAAAAATTTATTATTATTTATTTGAGAGAGAGAGAGAGAAGGAGGGGCAGAGGGAGAGTGAGAGAGTGAGAATCTCAAGCAGACTCCCCACTGAGCATGGAGTCAACATGGGGCTCGAATCCACGACCCTGAGATCATGGCCTGAGCCAAAATCGAGTCAGATGCTTAACCGACCGAGCCACCCAGGTGCCCTTTGTGACATACTTCTTATTCTCAGTTTATGAATTCTGTGTGTGCATGGGTGGGTGGATGTGCATTCTCTACATATTAGAAATTTACTAATGTAATCTATTCTTAGAATTGTCTAAAACCATGTAATTTTGCTTTGCTCCTTCAGAAAAGAGGATTGAGGGGCACCTGGGTGGCTCAGTCGGTTAAGCATCTGCCTTCATGGCTCAGGTCATGATCCCGGGGTCCTGGGATCGAGCCCCGTGTTGAGCTCCCTGCTTGGCAGGGAGCCTGCTTCTCCCTCTCCCTTTACTGTTCCCCCTGCTTGTGCTCTCTCTGTCAAATAAATAAATAAAATCTTTTTTTTTTTTTTAAGATTTTATTTATTTATTTGAGAGAGAAAGAATGAGACAGAGAGAGCATGAGAGGGAGGAGGGTCAGAGGGAGAAGCAGACTCCCTGCCGAGCGGGGAGCCCGATGCGGGACTCAATCCCAGGACTCCAGGATCATGACCTGAGCTGAAGGCAGTCGCTTAACCAACTGAGCCACCCAGGCGCCCTAAATAAAATCTTTTTAAAAAAGAAAAAAGAAAAGAGGATTGATCCCTTATGGCCCATTGTTTCATTTTGATTACCTGTTTCACTCTTTCAGATATAATTGAGATACAAAAATAGTAATATGCAAAGTATATGTACAAAAAGCTTGCTATATTCTAATAAATACCATTCAGTCTAAAATAGCAAAACTATTCCTAGATCTAGGCCCAAAGTCTCTAAAATGCTGGGTTTCTGATGGACAACAGGGGATGACCAGAATAGTGGGATTTGAGGGATACCAGCACCACCCTTCCCTCTACAAACAGACAGACAGACAGACAGACAGACAAACAATTCTCAGATACCTCTGGGTGTCAAGAAGCCTGCAATTCTATTCACTATAGAATAGAAACTCATTTTGAGGGTTAAGCATAGTCCTCTCAAGGAGCTACCCTTTTAAAATGGAAATGAAGGGATAATACAAGAAGTTGCTACTATCATAGTATGAATTGCCTCATAATATAGTGTCTCTCTCACCCAGGGTGGAAATAGAACAATTTGAGGATATTGAGGGCTTAGAGAATGGAGAAGAGTGTTTAAAAGAAAGTAGAAGAGTGAGATATGTCAGAAATATACTTACCTACTTTGAAAGTTTGCCTCAGATCTGCTCTGGATGTATAGAAGGAATCCAGTTTGAAAAGAAAATAATATCCAACAGATGCTCTTACAAATCTCTATTCTTTCATTTTCATTAATTCATTTTATTTTATTTTTATTTATTTATTTATTTTTTTTATTTTTTAAAAGATTTTATTTATTTGACAGAGAGAGACACAGCGAGAGAGGAAACACAAGCAGGGGGAGTGGGAGAGTGAGAAGCAGGCTCCCTGCCGAGCAGGGAGCCCGATGTGGGGCTCGATCCCAGGACCCCGGGATCATGACCCGAGCTGAAGGCAGACGCTTAACAACTGAGCCACCCAGGTGCCCCCATTCCCAAAATATTTTGAATGGAATGTTTGTAGAATATTTGAAGAGCAAATAACCAAGAAAAAAAAATCTGAACATGTATCACCTAAATTGACTAAAATTAAGAGAGCAGCCATTAAGATCCTTCACCCTAATCTAACTACACTTTTATTTTTCAGCCTCTGCTAATCTTAGGACCAACATATAGAAAACAACTTCCTAACATCTATAGAAAGGGAAACCTTTAAAAGGAATATAGTCCAACCCTCTCATTTTGTATGGGGAAACCAAGATTCAGAAAGTGAGCTCATTTGCTTAAGGTCCCTTGCTTAGTGAATAACGAATGGGGAAGTAGAACTCAGCATTTCTAATTCCCAATTCTAAGACTTTCCTACAATACCTCGCTGCCTTGTGAACAGAAAACTAATTTTCTGTTTTTATTAAATGCATATTCCAGGGGGTGCCTGGGTGACTCAGTCGGTGTTAAGCTTCTGCCTTTGGCTCAGGTTATGATCCCAGGGCCCTGCTCAGTGGGGAGTCTGCCTGTCCCTCTTCCCCTCCCCCCTTGTTCTCTCTCTCTCAAATAAATAAAATCTTGGAAAAAAATACATCTTCCAGTTTATTTATTTATTTTAAATATTTTATTTATTTGACAGAGAGCGACACAGAGAGAGAGGGAACACAAGAAGGGGGAGTGGGAGAGGGAGAAGCAGGCTTCCTGCCGAGCAGAGAGCCCGATGTGGGGCTCGATCCCAGAACCCTGGGACCATGACCCGAGCCGAAGGCAGACGCCCAACGACTGAGCCACCCAGGTGCCCCATCTTCCAGTTTATTTAAAACCATTTACCATTCAGGCAAGGCATTTGTTTGGAATCACTATGCTTCTATCCCTTCCTTTGGCAGAGATTGCAAATTGTCTTCTAACATTCATTCTCGCCTTCTTCCCTTCAACGAAACCCCTGATTTTTAGCTGGACACAGGAATACTCAGAATAAAGAGGTCATCTCTAGCCTTCCTTGCAGCAGGGTGTGGTCACATGATTAGTTTCTGGCCAATAAGATGTAAACCAATGTGGTGTGTGCAACTTCCCGACAGTGTACTTAAAAGAAGGGAGCATAAGCATTTTCACCCCTTCTTCCTGCTGATTGGAACTCAGAGGTGATGGCTGTGGGAATCATGAGAGAGAAACTGTGTGTTGAGGATGGTAGAGTCCATAGAAAGAACTTGAGTCCCTGATGATTGTAAAGCCTCTGTACCTATCTTCTTTTGGACTAGCTTCCTTTTTTTTTTTTAAAGATTTTATTTATTTATTTGAGCGAGCTAAAGAGAACATAAGCAGGGAGGAGGGGCAGAGGGAAGAGTAGACCCCCCACTGAACAGGGAGCCCATGTGGGGCTCAATCCGTGGACCCTGGGATCATGACCTGAGCCGAAGGCAGACGCTTCACTGACTGAGCCACCCAGGCGCCCCTATTTTTCTTTTTTTTTTTTAAAGATTTCATTTATTTATTTGACAGAGAGAGACACAGCGAGAGAGGGAACACAAGCAGGGGGAGTGGGAGAGGGAGAAGCAGGCTTCCCGCCGAGCAGGGAGCCCAATGCGGGGCTCGATCCCAGGACCTGGAATCATGACCTGAGCCGAAGGCAGACGCTTAATGACTGAGCCACCCAGGCGCCCCGCCCCTCTTTTTCTAAGTAGACTCTATGCCCAATGTGGAGCTTGCATTCATGACCCCGAGATCAAGAGTTGCATGCTCTACAGACTAAGCCAGCCAGATGCTCCTGTAGTTTCTTGATTAAGATAAAATTTGGAAGTTTCAAACATATTATAGGCTCAAAGGACTTCCAAGCACACTAAAAATTTTTATTAAAAAAGAAAAACTGCATCTGAATTGTTCTTAGCAAAATTTGGTGTGTAGAAGAGCTAGAACAACCCTCAACCCTAAATCACCAGAGGAGGCAGACAGCATAGGCTGCTGGGGCATGCTATCCTCTCTCCTAGAGGTGTTGGAGCCTGGGTCAGAATCTGGTTTATTCACTTTCTCTGGTTTAAAATGTAAGAGGTGTTGGGGTGCCTGGGTGGCTCAGTCGGTTGGGCATCTGCCTTCAGCTCAGGTCATGATCCCAGGGTCCTGGGATAGGGTCCTGGGATCGAGCCCTGCATCGGGCCCTTTGCTCAGCGGGGAGTCTGCTTCTCCTCCCTCCGCCTACTGCTCTGCCTACTTGTGCTCTGTCAAATAAATAAATAAAATCTTAAACAAATAAAATAAAATATAAGAGGTGTCTTTGACTCATCCGTTTCCTTCAGACTGGATAGCCAAGCCAGCTTTCTGATTTTATCTGTGAAATTTCTCTTCAGCCATTGCTCTGCCTTCTCACTGCTGCAAAGCTAATCTTGGTCCCTACTACCTCTGTCCTGCGTTTTCCAAGTATCCCAAAATAGCTTCACTGATTCCAGTGCTCTCTCTTAAGTCCTTCCTGGCCCTAGGCAACCTACCCAAGCTGTTTCTCAATCTTCTCTGACAAACATTCTCTATTAAAATAGAGAGCCTGGTCTAGTCCACCTCACAAGCATGCTTGCTCAATCCTGTCTCTGCCTGTTCCTTTGTTTATGTTGTTCCCCATATCTTAAGTGCCTTTCTGCCTCTTCTCTGGCTACCCAAAATCTCACCCATAGCTCAAGTTCAGCTTCAATTTCACCTTCACCATGAGTTTCCTTCCAAAAACTCTAAACCACAATAAATGCTCCCTTTCCAGTCATCCCATAGCATTTAATTAGAGAATCAGAGTTGGAAGGAACCTTAGTAATAAAAAAAATAAAAGCATATCTTTTAGCAAATGAGAAAACAGATTCAAGGAGATAATGAAGTGACCTACCCAGGGTTATACAGCTGGTAAATGATAGATGGGGGAGACAACCAAGACCCCCAATCTTAGCTTAGTGCTATTTCCATTACCCTATGCCATTTCTCTTCTACTTGTCTTTACAACTAATAGGAATTTGCTTGTATTATTTGCATGTGTTTCATGGAACAAAGTTGTATCTCCCTATAAAGATTGGAAGTCTCTCTTGAGATTGGAAACCATGTCTTTTACTTCTTTGATATTCTCACAGCAAATAAGAAGCACTCAAAAAAAAATCTTTGTGGTATTAAAATTCAAAATTTTAAAGTCTTTTGACAGCTCCACAGTGCCTTGCACATGATGAGTACATAGTAGATACTTCGAAAATACTAGTTGGTTGATTAGCTGAGTGAAAGACAAACACACACTCAGGCATCCCTTCATTCCTTCAGCAAAGATACTATTCATCAGCCACCATCTCGGTGCTGGAGGTACACAGATTATGACATGCACTTGGGGTATATGAGGTTTCAGTGAGGATGAATATACACACTTTACAACCATACAATAAAATGAGAACCTACTAGAAGTGTGCACAGGGGATAAGTATTGCACAACCCTGAGATCAAGTGCTGGTGTATGCTCTTCTGACTGAGCCAGCCAGGGACCCCAGGAAACCAGTTGAGAAACAATTGCAAGTGTTCATGGAGGAGAGGTGAGCAGCAGGTGGGAGGGTGGGAGTGGAACAGGGAAGGGGCAGTTGGAGTGGAGAGAGATGTTTTTCTCCCAGTTATAAAAGTTACACATGAGAAACTAGCCTAGAAGGATGAGCACAGAAATGTGAACAGCAGTCTGTGGGTAATGGTTTCACAGGCAGTTTTTCTTTTCTGCATGGTGCTTTTTTTTCCTTTCGCATTTCTTTCTTTTTTTTTTTTTAAGATTTTATTTATTTATTTATTTGTCAGAGAGAGAGAAACAGAGAGAGAGCACAAGCAGGGGAGCAGGAGAGGGAGAAGCAGACCCCCCACTGAGCAGGGAGCCTGATTCGGGACTTAATCCCGGGACCCTGGGATCATGACCTGAGCTGAAGGCAGACGCTTAACCGACTGAGCTACCCAGGTGCCACATCCTTTCGTATTTCTGAAGTTTTACACATTTAGCATATAATAATACCTAATATATTTAATTGTATATACTACTTTAAAAATAATACATGCTCAGTATAGAAGACTTTAGGAATACAAAAATGTATACATGGGAAAAAATTTTAAATCATCCATAAAAACACTCATGTTTTGTTTTTTTTTTAAAGATTTTATTTATTGGGGCGCCTGGGTGGCTCAGTCGTTAAGTGTCTGCCTTCGGCTCAGGTCATGATCCCAGCGTCCTGGGATCGAGCCGCACATCGGGCTCTCTGCTCCGCGGGAAGCCTGCTTCTCCCTCTCCCACTCCCCCTGCTTGTGGTCCCTCTCTCTCTGTGTCTCTCTCTGTCAAATAAATAAATAAAATCTTAAAAAAATAAATTTCTGAAACTTCTTTACATTCTCTAAATGATACTAACATGAGGTACCTTCATTTTGACAGCAGAAAGAGGCCTGTTTAATGCAGGTTGAGGGGCTCATCTTCCAGTAGGTCAATGTAAAATTGTGTAATCAGGTTCCAAAAATCAATTACAGAAAAATAGTCGGAGGACCCCTTGGCCTGAGAATGTATTTAAAAATTGGAGGTTTCAGTTGTCCGTTAGCTCAATATGAACCGATGATGTGATGAGCTGCCAAAAAGCTAATGACAACTTGGTTGTCATCATATAAACATGCTTAGCAGATCAGGGAGAGCAACACTTTATACATGCATTAGTGAATTCACTTCTGTATTTGTTTATGTACAGTTCCAGGAAGAACCTTCGTTAAGAGCTGTCACAGGACTTTAAGAAGTCTTCAGTCCACATCATGTGAGCAAGCAGTTAAGGAAAGCCCTCTGCCCTTCTCCCCTCGTATGCCCCTCAGGGGAGCCAACAGCAAAGTCATCCTCACGCTGATGGCTCCCTCAGCTGTATCTCTACCAGGACCTCTCTGCTGCTCTCATGCATCCGGCTGCCTGCTGGATGTCCACCCGTGAATGCCCACAGCACCTCAAGGTCACTATGTGCAAACCTGCTTGTGCCGATTTCTCTCAAACAGACATACCTCATTTCAGGCAGTGATGTCATCATCCCTTGCTCAGTTATTGAAGTCATCTAGGACTCCTGTTTCTTAAGCACCATGCACATCAGTCACTAAAGCCTACAGATTCTAACTCTGCAGTATTAGCCCTGCTGTGCCTGTTCTCCATTTCTTCTGCCACTGCGTTAGTTAGGATCTCAGCTCTCGGCCTGAATTACTGAATTCAGCATTTGTGACTTCAGTCTGTTTTCTAGCTAGTCTTCCTGACTTCAGTCTCCCTTTGCTCTCTTTGCTTCTTCAAGCCATAATTTGCCAATGGTCTAAATATAAAAATCAATTTATGTCATTCTCTTACTTAAGATCTTTCGATAGCTTCTCCAAATGTTTTAGCATAAGCCTTCAACTCTGAACTTAGCACCAAAGGCCCAGGTTACGTCTCTTTCCTCCTCCCACAGCAAACCAAAATGCTTCACTTCACTCCAGCTGAGCCACTTGGCTATCTCATGCCACTGCACCTCTCTGCTTCCCCCCTCTCCCCAGGTGGCACCACATCCTTCAAGCTTCACCGAAGGATCTCCTTGTCCAGGAAGAATTCTCTGGTGTCCCACTTTAGTTTGGATATCCTTTGTGTGTGCTCCATACCATATTGGGCCTACACTTAAAACTGTAATACTTGATTTATTTGTTTGCCTTCCTTTCTAGACTTTAACTGCCAAAGTGCACAGACCCTGGTTTATTGAACTTCATAAATCTAAATCCAGAGCCAAACACCACCCATGGCAAGGAAAAGGCCCTCAGTAAATGGTTTTTGTTTTGGTTTTGGTTTGGTCTTACTTTACTACACTAGGGCACTGCTTTAGGTGCTAGGAATGTAATAATGAACAATCCAGATCTGAGTCCCACTCTAAATAAATGAACAAATAAATACTGACTACATAAAAACTGGGAGTATTTACTTGGAGAAAAGAGAAGTCTTAGAGCAGCAATGACTAGAGCCTTCTCTTAAGTAGAAGAGAGAGTAATGTATCTTTATCTTTCTCCTGAATTAAGAATCATTGAGTAAAATCTACAGAGAGGTAGATTTCACTTTTTTGAGTAATTAGAATTGATAAAAACTGGAACCGTCTGGCTGATGATGTAGTGACCCCCCATCTCTGTAAGTGAGAAGTGATTAGGCTGACAGCACTTCTGGGTGGGTAGTGGGCTAACCCAGAGGGCCGATAGGGCACATCTGGACCATGAAACCACTATGCACTTCTAACCTGCATTCCCTCCAGGGCTCCATCTTGCCATAATCTCACCAACACCTTAAGTTCAATGATTAAATGTATACCATTTTTTCTTTCCGCTTTATTCTTTTCATAGCCTGTCCTTATTATGCATAAGCATATCTAGAAGCTCATTTGTAGGAGTGCCTGGGTGGCTCAGTCAGTTGAGCGTCTGCCTTTGGCTCAGGTCATGATTCCCGGGTCCTAGGATCGAGCCCTGCATCAGGCTCCCTGCTCAGTGGGGAGCCTATTTCTCCCTCTGCCTGCAGCTCCCCCTGCTTGTGCTCTCTCTCTCATTCTCTGTCAAATAAATAAAATCTTAAAAAAAAAAAAAGAAGTTCATTTGTTTTTGTTTTTGTTTTAAAGATTTATTTATTTATTTGAGAGAGTGAGAATGAGAGAGAGTACATGAGAGGGGGGAGGGTCAGAGGGAGAAGCAGGCTCCTCGCTGAGCAGGGAGCCCGATGCGGGACTGGATCCCGAGACTCCAGGATCATGACCTGAGCCGAAGGCAGTTGCTTAACCAACTGAGCCACCCAGGCGCCCGAAGTTCATTTGTTTTTTAAAGATTTTATTTATTTATTTGACAGAGAGACACAGCGAGAGAGGGAACACAAGCAGGGGGAGTGGGAGAGGGAGAAGCAGGCTTCCTGCGGAGCAGGGAGCCCGATGCAGGGCTCGATCCCAGGACCCTGGGATCACGACCTGAGCCGAAAGCAGATGCTTAACAACTGAGCCACCCAGCCACCCCAAAGAAGCGCATTTGTACTCTTTACACCCATACCTGGCTTATCTGATTCTGTTCTCCTTGGCTCCTCGCTAATGATCCCGGCAGAGTCTTTAATTCAGATGATAGGTGGGAAGACCTGAAAGGACACAGATGGATATTTCATAAATCACTTGGGTTGACAGAGTAGCTAGCAGTTGGGAATCGTCCTTTTATCTAAAATAGAGTCAACCGGATTGGAAAGCCAATGGGGGTGGGGCCTGGGTGGCTCAGTGGGTTAAGCATCTGCCTTCGGCTCGGGTCATGATCCCAGGGTCCTGGGATTGAGTCCTGCATTGGGCTCCTTGCTCAGCGAGAAGCCTGCTTCTCCCACTGCCTGCCGTTCCGCCTGCTTGTGCTTGCTCGCTCTCGTTCTCTGATTAATTAATAAATAAAATCTTTAAAAAAAAAGAAAAAAGAAAACTTGATTGGAAGTTGGGTTTCTAATGGGCACATGGCATGTGCTCTAAAGGCCAGGAGACTAATTTGGGAGCTAGAACTGTTAGAGACCTTTTCAGAGTTCCTAGGCTTAGCATTAAGTATTGTATCTAGAGATTTGTCTTTTCTATGTTAATTAAGCAGCTTGCTAACTCCTGTGGTTTAGTCTGGCAGGGACATACCATTAGATCAGAATGTTTTTTGAGGCCATCATAGTAGCTAATATTCAGGTGGTATTAAAATTAAAAAGAATTAAAGCCAACCTCTGCACTGTCTATCTATGTATTACCAGAAATGTCTTGTTCTTTGTATGGTTAAATCTAACAGCTTAATCATAACCAAATCATACAATAACACCTGCAGTTACCACAAGGTGCTCCCATAGTTTTCCTGTTCACCAACAGGTCTCCCCGCCTCTCACCTTCCCACCCCTTTCACATTTTCAGCTATACAAGGGCAACAACCTTACAGGCTCTGTTGCAGTTGTTGTTGAGTGAGGTAGGAGGTGATGAAGGAGGCTTGATTAACTTTAAAAATGATTCCATAAACATAATAGATTTGAAGTTCACAGGAATTTCTAGGTCCTCAACTCTTATAACAATGCTTAGAGCATAGCAGCTGCTCAATAAATATTTATTGAATGAGTACCTGGAGCAATCAAATTAGAAACCAATGTTAATCTCACAGTTTTATTCATGAAAAGTAGAAACTTTGGGTTTTTGGGGGTTTTTTTGGTAAAAGAATGAGGTTAGCTTAAACAAGGTAATAGTCTGATCTTATATTGTAATAAAATGAATAGTGTTTACTATAGTTATTGAAAGTTACTCTAGACTACAAAAAAATGTTTGCTCTTTGTTCTAAGTTCAAAAATAAAGATAATAAGCAAGGAAAGTTAATTTCCAAGTTCTGCTTTTATTATTTATTTTTTAAAGGTTTTTTTTTTTTAATTTAAGTAATCTCTATACCCAACATGGGACTTGAACACACAACCCCAAGATCAAAAGTTACAGGCTCTTCTTTTTTTTTTTTAAAGATTTATTTATTTATTTTTAAGATTTATTTATTTATTTGACAGAGAGAGAGCAAGAGTGACCACATGTGAGCACAAGCCGGGTGGGGGGGCAGAGGGAGAGGGAGAAGCAGACTCCCCTCTGTAGGGATCCCAGGACCCCCAGATCATGACCTGAGCCAAAGGCAGATGCTTAACCAACTGAGCCTCCCCAATGCCCCAAGAATTACATGCTCTTCTGACTGAGCCAGCCAGGTGCCCCTTCATTTTCTGCTTTTAAAAAAATATACTCAGGGCGCCTGGGTGGCTCAGATGGTTAAGTGTCTGCCTTCGGCTCAGGTCACGATCTCAGGGTCCTGGGATCGAGTCCCACATCGGGCTCCTTGCTTAGCAGGGAGCCTGCTTCTCCCTCTGCCTGCCACTCCCCCTGCTTGTACTCTCCCTCTCTCTCTCTGGCAAATAAATAAATTAAATCTTTTTAAAAAAATACATATATATGTATATACTCATATTGGGGCACAGGGCCAGGTCAGTCGGTAGAGCATACAACTCGATCTTGGGGTTGCAAGCTCAAGCCCCATGTTGGGTGTAGAGTTTAGTTAAAAATAAAATAAAATAACCATATATATACTGATACCAAGAAATCAAGAGCATATATGGCTTCTACAGTGATGGCACCTGAAGCACATCTACCCTTCTACTTTCCATTTTCTTTTTTTTTTTTAAGATTTTATTTATTTATTTGATAGAGAGAGACACAGCGAGAGAGGGAACACAAGCGGTGGGAGTGGGAGAGGGAGAAGCAGGCTTCCCTCAGAGCAGGGAGCCCAATGCGGGGCTCGATCCCAGGACCCTGGGATCGTGACATGAGCCGAAGGCAGATGCTTAACGACTGAGCCACCCAGGTGCCCCTACTTCCCATTTTCTTTATTAAAGTTGGTAGGTACTCAAAAAATTCTGTATGAATTAAGCTAATAGGTTAAGGCATACTCTACCAGAGGGAGCTTTCACTGCTATTATGGAAGACCTCTCAGCTTATTTTATTTTCTAAGCCCAACTTTACAGCCTTAATTGATATTTAACAATCAAATCAATGAAACCAATGAAACAATAAAATAGATACTTGGTGCCTAATGAGAGATCCCAGAGATGACATAGCTCCCATCTTCAAAAAGATTATGTTTGTTCAAATGTAAAATATATATATTTTTAGTCCTTCCCTCCTCCATCTTAAATATATGCGAATGGAATATAAATCAACAGAGAAAATAACTCACTTGGGACCTGTCCAGATAAAGCAAAAAAGTTCACTTTTGAACTGAGTAGGTTTAAAAATAATGAAATCAGTAATTCCTTATATGTATATGGTCGTTTATAATTTAAGTAATTATCTCCTTTGCTCCACATATCAATCATGGAAGTAAATGGAGTGGGGCTGTGTACTATTATTATTTATTATTTGAGAAAATGCAGTGTGATACCCAGGCTCACATAGATGTCAGATACTAAAGTTATAACCAGAATCCCAGGTCTTTTGAATCCTAAAACACTGCTCTTGCCTTTATACTATACTACTTTCTCTACTAAATATCTCATTAAGTTAAAAAATTATTCTAACTTAATTGTTTTCTTTAATTGGTTTTGAATTCAATAGAATTTCACTCAAGATTTTAAGCTCTGAATGAAGACAGCCAACCGTGTTTCAGTTCAAGATCCATCTTCCTCCTGGAAGCCTCCCCCAAAACACTCCATCTCACACTAAATATTTTCTTTTCTGAACTCCTCTCTGAAAGGAGCCAAATTTATTATATTTTTTCTTACACCCCTTTATGACTTTAACATTATATAGTATACTTATAGTCTATACAGCATGGATAATCCTATCAATTGCATCAGAAATTTCTTTAAGGCCAGAGACTGAATTTTCTACCTAAATGGATATTTCTATATTGAATGAATCAAACTAGAGAGACCACTCTGGCCCAGCTAAGGGGTTTGAGGCCCGCTTGTACACAACCCTGGGCACTTTGTCAACCAAAATAATGTGACCTTTAAACTGAGGAGGGACGGTTTGAGGCCAAAGGAATGACACAAGGAGCTAAAATAATTAAAAAGAAAGTTGAAGAAATTAAGGATTGTAGTCCCTTTGAAAAGAGATTAAGAGAAGAACTCATTAAGATTCACCAGCTTCTGAATGGCACTGAGAATTGAGATGCTACAAAGCTATTTGACCTGGTGTCAAGAACAAGGGGAGAGACCACAATAAGATAGGCCCGGGATGGACACTCCAGGAATTCAGAGAGGAATTTTGGAATGGAACAGCGTAAACATGGACTAAGCAACCAGACGCAGCAAGAGAGCTGGTTCTTAGATACAGTTTCTAGAATCTAATTGAAGGGTTCTTTAGTAGGCAATAAAATCTGATGATGTTCTGAGTCCTGAATCAAAGAGGGGGTCCATGGTAGAAAGGAGTCACATTTGTAGTCATCTCTTCTATGGCTGCATGTGGCATTACAACAGGATTTGCTAGCCCCCAGCTCTGGTTCGAGCTGGCTTCAGCCACTCCAGAGAGCCGCAGCCTCCGAGCTCAGCGCTGCACCTCTGAGTGCCAGCAGCCTTTCTTAACCAGGGTCAAGGGGGTTTCAAGCCTGACACCTCAGTTTCATGGCAATAACAAATTACCAGTCTTACGGTCAAAAATAAAGAGAGCTGCTCACGTAGCCCTGGTCCAGGCAGCCTCGCAGCTGTTATTACGGTGCTGTGGAAGGACACGGAGGCTGCGAGCCTCACAGGCCACAGTAATGAGAGTCCCCATCCTAAGCAGGTCTGAGGAAAGGTGTGGAAAACCAGGTTACTCTGAGTGTGTTTCCACTTCAGTCTGGGCTTTAGGGAGGGTAATTAACTAGAGAAATGCTGAGAGAAATTGCTGGAAATGTGGGTGGCGGGGGTGGGGGCATTTATACAGAGCAGCACACTACGGTTAGCCAAAGAATTTCTTTTTCTTTTTTCAGTTTTTATTTAAATTCCAGTTAGTTAACATACAGTGTAATACTAGTTTCAGGTGTACAATACAGTGATTCAACACTTCCACACATCCCCTGGTACTTATCATGACAAGCACTGGTTCGCTCAAGAATTTCTGACCCTGATTTTCCATCCACAGTGAATCCTTATAGTGACTTTGCCTCCTATCTCAACACATTTTTTTTTAATGTGAATTTTCTCTCTCAATAAATTATCTCTTGTTGTCTCTGTCATCTTCTTCCCCAACCAGCTGCCCAGCCTTTTGCCCTCCCTCCCCCCATGCCTCACTTCTGAAATCTGCTTTACAGGATATCCAACACTGACAAGCTTCCCCAGGTGGATAAAGGTAATGGAGTGCTGGAACCATAGGTTCCGTGGCAGCTAGGAAGGAGAGTTGGGACAGAGCTGGAAGGCTGTCAAGAGAGGAAGGAAACATAAAGATAAGCAATGGTAGCATCGCTGACATGATCAAGGGCAATGTTATTTAATCCCTTTATAACTTGCCTTTTGTTCATTTACTGCCCATATGTGCCCTATATCCCAGGGCAATGTTCCTAGCCTTGAGAGGAAAATGTGAACATGTACCTGTGTGGTTTCATTTGTATAGTACTTAACTTGGTGCCACATAAAATGAACTTGATAATATTAGGAAAATAGAAACCAAAAGCCTGATATGATGAAAGGGAAAAATTAGGGCTGGGAAAAACAATCTCAAATATTAAAGAAATCACTAGAAGGTGGAGAAATGAAGTAGAAATAGAAAATTAAGTTTATGTGAAATGCTTGAAAGTAACCTTAAAACTAGGTGGTTAACTAGATTACATAGTAATAGCAAGCATATTGACACTTTAAAAATTATTCTGTCAGACTTTTATGATAAAAAATACATGTAGAGAAAGTAGTGTTTTCTACGAACTTCTTAGCAATACACAATACATTTATTTCACAAACATCCATTTATGATCAAGTATCTGTAGACTGCTCTAAGGGAGCAGGTGGAGGACAGAAACAAAGGCGCCCTATGGGCTATTCCCCGTGGAAGAGCTAGATTTAGTCAGTGAAATGAAGCATCCATGAAAGAGGTCAGTTGGAAGAGGCTGCAGTAGGCCAGGGTGGTTAGGGATGCCTCCCTGAGGTCTACACAGAGAGGCAGAGTTTAGATAGGCCAAGAACCAATGATTTAAAGGGGCGGAGTGAGTACTGATCATTTAGGTTACTTTAGATCCATAAGGCCTAATACAACAGCCACTAGCCACATGTGGCAGATTGAGCACTGAAATGTGGCTAGTCCTAACTGAGATGTACATTTAAGTGTAAATTAGATTTACACACCAGATTTCAAAGACTTGGTATGAAAAAAATGAATGTGAAATATTTCATTGATATTTTTTGCATCGATTATATGTTGAAATTACAATATTTTGGGTATACTGGGTTTAAGAAAATACATTGCTAAAATTAAATTCACCTTCTTCAAACTGTTGCTGTTTTAAGGACTGTTTTAAGAAGATAAATCTGACTATACTGGGCAAGATAGAGCAAGTCGGGGGGAACTAGACGAAAGAAAACCAGGAAGTTTCTAAAATAGTGAGATGAACAGGACTTGGCTTAGGATGGAAACTGAGGTTATCAAAAGGAAAAGGGATGCAAGAGACATCATGAAGGAAGAACCAATAAGACAGTGATTATTAAGAGAAAAGGGAGAAGAAAAGTGTTACGGAAAAACAAGTGAACCCAGGAGTCTGGGAATACAGTTGTTCCATTAGAAGAATTAGGAAGCCAGTAAGGGTGTATGAGGTGGATAGAAAAATGCTGAGCTAGCTGTTGTTCTTATTTTCCTTTCTTTCAACACATTGAGTTTAAGGTAATGGGAAGCATGAAATTGGCATTTGGGGAAATGATACTGGAACTCAGGAGAGAAGCTAGACTGAAGATGTGCATTGAGAAAAACATGATCTTTAATGCTGAGTGAATGAGTTCCAGGAGGAGAAAGCAGAAAGGCAGAGGAAGAAATGAAGGGGAAAAAATGAATCCACAACAGGTATTTATTTCATTTTATTTTATTTTATTAAAGATTTTATTTATTTGAGAGAGAGAGAGCACGTGCATGAGCAGGGGGGAGGAGAGGAAGGAGAGGGAGAAGCAGGCGTCCAGCTGGGATCCCAATGCAGGACTCCTTCCAGGATCCATCCCAGAGTCATGGGATCATGAACTGAGCCGAAGGCACTCAACCAACTGAGCCACCCAGGTGCCCTCACGATAGGCATGTAAAGAGGTTCTGAATTTCCTACGGTTTTATGCCATCACTTGCATCATCATTATGTAATCAAATTAATCATTGAATTGCTGAGATATTAGGGAGAGTCCCCCCACAAAAGTCTAATCTGGTTGGGAAGACGATAACCCCAGTTATAATAAAAGATTTAAGTAGCACTTTAAAATAAATAGTAGAAGATGACCTAAAGGAGTGCTTGATAAGTGAATCATACAAACTGTAATTTCTTGTGTAAGGGTACATGGAGAAAAAACCAAGCTAGGGTGTTTCAGGAAGGCTTTAGGAAGGAAGTGAGTTTTGAGTGGGTCATGATCTGAGAGGTTGAGTTGTAAGTCTTTCCAGGCAATAGAAAAGGCATGATCAAAAAGGAGGAGGCAGCAAGTCCAGGTGGGTGAGTGAACTAGTTTGGCAGGAGAAGTCATTGGTTGATGGGGTGAGGGTGGGGATAGCAGATAAGTCTGGGAAGGCAGGTTGAAGCCAAATTGTGGCAGGTCTTGAATAAGAATCTATCAGAATTGGGACTCTCTCTCATGCTGAAGGGACACTCACTGAATTTTGAGCAAATAAGTGTTATGATTGAATTAAAATTTTAAGAATATTAATTTGGTTCTATTTTAAAGGCAAAGCCACAGAACTCAGAGACCATTTAGCTCTAGCCCTTAGTCTCACAGATGAAATACAGGGAGATTAAGAGACTTTTCCTTTCTTTTTTTGAAGATTTTATTTATTTATTTAACAGAGAACGCGAGAGAGTACAAGCAGGGGGACTGGCAGAGGGAGAGGGAGAGAGAGAAGCAGGCTTCTCGCTGAGCAGGGCTCCATCCCAGGAGCAGGGAGCCTGATGTGCCTTGAGATCATGACCTGAGCTGAAGGCAGACGCTTAACTGACTGAACCACCCAGGTGCCCCGAGATTAAGAGACTTTTCTAAGAGAGAACCCGTATTTCCTGACTATTAATCTAATTTACTTTCTATGACTTCTAAAATTTAAAAATCTGCCTGGCTCACAGCCTTCTTTGGGAATAGGTTCTTTATGGAAGGCAGCTCTCTAATGAGAAAGGAAGGTTGTATGTGATGGTGTGTGAGGATTTGTGAGGTACCTGGTCTTCGGTTATACACAGGCAACTAAAGTGACAAAATAATGGTTATACTCTGCTTCCACTCCAATTGGATTCTGGGACTGAAACAAGGACTATCCAGGTCAAGTTGGTTAGGCAAGAAGAAAAGAAAGGGCAATTCAAGCAGTGTAACCCAATAGAGAGAAAATTGGATGACTAATTAGAAGATTTGGATTCTAGTCCTGGTTAGCAGTGGTTATGGGAGAAGACACACTTTTATTTGTCACATCTCTTCCAAGGTTCAGGTAAATGTTTTTAGCTGATCATTTGGAACTTGCAATGTATTTCCCAAAGAAGTAATGTTATAAAACAGTGGTTAGTTTCTCAGATGATCCTCCAGGAATCTATAAAAATTCCATCAGAACTGAAATTAATACATATTTGCAAAGAGAAATAGAAATATTTTTTGCAGCATTAATAAATTAGCAAAACAGATTAGCCAAACTAATTATTGTGGGGTTTTTAAAATGGAAAACATTTAATTAGGAGAGGATATGGAACTGAAGGCTGTGGCGAATATGAAAGAGAATTACTTCTTGGCATTTTCAAGGTAATCTGAGGTTAACAGGCAAGGCTCACAAATGGAAAAGAAGCAAGAGAGAGAAAGGGAAAAAGAAAGCATGAGCTGTATGTGTTTTTAAGGAAGATGATACAAACAGTGTTTCGAGGATGAAAGAATGGGCCAACCTGGAAAAAGCCAGGAGCGAGATACCACTGTGAAACAGAGGGAGAAATGAAGGAGGGCCTGTGACCAACATACAGGTACAGAGGTGGTAAGCTAGACTCCAGGAGATTAGGCCAAACATGGGTCCAGGAAATAAATCTGAGGTAGTGAAGTCCCTGGGGGAAAGGTGGGACAAATGTTCAAAGCAGGGTCAAAGGCTCAGGCTATCACCTCCAAATGTGAAGTTCTATCTGGAGTCCAAATTCAGGAAACTCTGAGGCCACGCTTTCAGCCAGACCAAAGACATAGTAAGACTCCTTAGCTCCTGGGCCAGAATTGGTTCCAGACTGTTGGTGAAAGCTGGGGTAGGTGGAGAGCACAGTGAGGGGAGGAACCAAGCAAAAAACTCACAGATAGGGAACCAGAGTTAGAGAAGGACAGAAAGAAACAGGTCTTAAAGAAAAAGAAGGAAAGGAAGGAGGGAGGATGGGAGGAAGGGAAGAAGGGAAGGAGGGAGGAAGGGAGGAAGGGAGGAAGAGACAGGTCTCAAGTTGGTGTGCCGGTCCATATGAACACTGAGACAGGATCCTCAGAAGAAAAAAGCTAGAGCAGGAGAAAATAACGCAGAGGGAGGAAAAGGTGTTCAGAGAGACGACTCTCTAACCACCACCAGGGGGCACCTCCAGTTCCAGGACAGTTTTGTTGATTAACCAGACTGGGCAGTGGTGTGGGGGAGGGAAGAGGACAAAAGAGTAGCCTTCCAACTGAGGGGGGGTTGTAACCAGTACTCAAACGTACTGGGCTAACCACATCTTCTCACCTTTCGGCTTCCTGGTGCTGTTCACCTTTTAGGCACTATTATTACTTGGCCGGCTGGCAGTGACAATTGAGAGGCAAGGTGAAAAAGCTTAAATAACAATAAAAGATACAGGTAAAAAAGAGAAGACAGAGGGAGAACTAGGAAAAAGAAACTGGGGAAAGAACAGTCAGGATATAATGGATTAGAAAGGAACATAAAGAAAAGCAGTAACTGTTTAAAAAGAGAGAGAAGGAAAAGCGTGGCAAGTCAAACTGACCTGTGAGGAAATGAGGAAAGACCAGGAGAAAGTTCTGAAAACAGCTAATTCAGGTTATGTGATTAATTCCACAGTGGCTTGTCACCCCTTTCACATCTCATTTATTAAAAGGATATCTAGAGAAGAGCTGTGCTTTATAAACACACAAAACTGTAGCCTTTGCTCTTTGGGAGCATTTAGATATATGCTCATTTTTGTCAAAGATGAAAGAAAGCATATAGTAGAATTTGAGGATGAATTTTAAATCATTAAATAGTTCCAGGTAATAAAAGAACAAAACTGCATAACTTTCGGGCCGTTTCTAAGCCAGGAGGGAGTGGGGGAGCCAGTGTTAGAAGTATTTTGACTCATGAAAGATACATTTAAATATATTTTCTTTAAGAATTTGGTTTTTTTTCCTTAAATACTGCTTTTTGAAAACACAACAGGTTATTAAAATGACCAGAATAAAGTGGGGGGGTGGGTGGGGGAGAATTTCCAGACCGCCCACTCCAACATCTATCACATAAATTCGTTCATGATTTTTCTCCCGATTTTGCACTGCTCAGGGCTTAGAAGAGGATCTTTGATTTAGCCACTGTACACTTTATGACTGTGCCTGTCACTCAGTAAGTACTTGACTACTTTAGGGGAAACGTCAGGGGTAGTGTTTCCTGAGAGGTGGATACAGAACCCAGCTAAGGCCCTCAGAGATTGAGAAGAATCCAGTAGTAAAAACGTAATTGCAGTGACCGATACAAATATCTGGGCATTCATTGTAGGTTTTGTACACTTCTAGTCTGTCTTTGAGGTGTTTTTTTCTTCCTTCGGACTTAGCAGAATTGTAACGTACTACATAATTTAGTATTTCGAAAGCACACGCCTCTACACTCCTCTCCTAGATAGAGTACAATCCCTGAGCCTGGCATGCAGATCTCCACCCCTGCCAGAGTACACTCCTCAGACTATCTCCCGTTTCCCATCCCCCCAGCTTTCGAACTACATTGTGCGCACTCGTCCTGGCAGCTTTTCTGCAGCCAGGGCAGTTGCAGGGCTCCAAGCTCGTCTTCTCTAGGGCGGTCACACGTGTCCATTCCCTGGGGTGGATGGGTGGGGGTGTCGCTCTTCGCGCACGGCTGCTGATTGGTGCCTCCCCCTACCCCACCCTTCCCGCCGCACTCCAGCCTCCATCCTACTTGGTTCCAGCTTAACCAGCCCCACCACCTTCTTTCCTTGGAGAAAAGAGCCACTTTAGAGCTCCTTGAAACACCGTTCTTGGATGGAATAAAAGTGAGAACAGGTGGAAATCACTTTATTTCATCAGGCCTCATATTTCTGGGGTGCACAACCCACTGGTCCTCCGGTGCTACCCTCAGCACCAATAATAACTGAACTCTTACACGTGCGTGTTTCTGGATCTAGCCCCTACCGAAAGCACCACCCAGCGGGCTCTTTAAAAGGACGCGACCACTAAGGCCAAGTGGGGGGTGGGAGAGACCCTTATTGTCCTCATTGGTCCAAGTCATTAAACTCCTCAGTCCCAAACACCTGGAAAGCGGAGTGAGTCCCAGGGCAGTCCATGGGGTGCACCTCGCTCCCTTCAAGTCACACTCCTCTTCTTTCTTGGGGTGCTCGGTTCCCTCTCCCCTCCCCCTCTCTTCCAATGCAGCTGTCCGGACTGGGGGTGGGGAGTGGGGGCGGGGGTTGTTGTTGTGGTGAGGGCAGCCCCGCCCCCTCCTCGTGGGCGGCCCCTCCCCCAGGCCCTCTGTTCGGCCCCCTCCCCCCGCCCCCCAGCCCCATCTGTTTTCCCCAGCGGTGAGATGATTATATTGTATGGTACTGGGGGCGACCGTAGCCGCAGCCGCAGGATGGGACGAGCGCGCGGACCCCGTCGGCAGCCGGAGCAGCAGCCGCCTCAGTAACTCGGGCCCCCGAGCCGCCGCCCCCCGCCCGGGTCGCCCGCCCTCAGCTCATGCATTCGCCGAGCGGCGGCAGCAGCGGGAGTAGCCGCCGCCGTCGCCGCCGCCGCCGCCGCCGCCACCCCCGCCCGAGGAACTGAGGCACTGAGGCGCTGCGCCGCGGCGGGAGTCTGAGGCGGGCGGGCGAGCGGTGCGCGGGCAGCGTGGGGCCGCCGAGGCGCGCTTAGGGTTCGGGGCGGCCGCCACCGCCGCGCCTGGGAGATGTGCCCGGAGGAGGGCGGCGCGGCCGGGCTGGGCGAGCTCCGCTCCTGGTGGGAAGTCCCGGCCATCGCGCACTTCTGCTCGCTCTTTCGCACCGCGTTCCGCCTGCCCGACTTTGAGATCGAGGTGAGTGGCCGCGAGGAGCGGGCGAGGTGGCGTACCCTGCGCCCCTTTCTCCCCTGCCCCCTCGGGAAGTCCCGGAGCACCGTGCGGGAGGGAGCGGGGGGCACGCGGAGACTTTGGCTGGTAGTCCGCAGGCCGGGGAAGGGCTCGGAGGTGGGGGCACGAGGCGCTCAAGGGCCGGAGCGCGGGCGGGGGCCACGCCGGGCTCCGCAGGGGACGCCAAGTGCCGGCGTCCGGGCTCGGGACGTTCGCTCGTGGCCGCCGTGCCCACCCGCGCCTTCCGGGGCGAGGCGGAGCGGGCGGCGAGAGGGCGGGGGAGAGTGCGCTTTTGTACGAGTGGGACCGGGCCGGCTCTCCCGGGACTTCTCGGGCAGGAGGCTGAGTGTGTGGGGAGAGTGTGTGCGCGCGCTCCCTGCCCGGTGCCATTGAAGCGGCGAGCCAGCTGCTCCGGGCGGGGACGGGTGCGGGCTGGATTAATTCGAACCGGGCCGGGAGGCGGCCTGCGGCCGGTTGGGGGAGGGGTCTGTCGTGCCGGGGAGAGGCTCGCCCCCACTTCCGCGGGCGCGTGGAGGGGGAATCGCACTTTGCAGACTGCCGGAGGCCCGCGACTCTCGGGGGCGCTTTGGGTTAACTTCGGGCCGGCGGAGATGGGGGCCTGGGCTCGGGGGGCGCGCTCTCCTCCGGGGAGCCGCCCGGCGCTCAGCCCAGGCTCGGGGCTCCGAGGCTGCAGAGGGAAAGTTTAGGACTCCGTTATTCTTTAACAGCGCCTTTCCTCGGAACGTACAGCCCTCTTTATGCGGGGACCTCGGGAGCTCTTTGAGTTGATTTCGCCACCATTATCCCTCCGGGCGGGCGTGGAGTAAAGGGATGGCTTTTCTGGCCAGGCCGAAGGTGCTTTCAAACCCGGCGCTTTGTGATAACCGGACTAAAATCAGGGGGTCCTAGTAGCAGGGATGGTGGCGGGAGTGTGAGGAATGGAATGTACACGACGGCCCAGACGAGCAGCCAGCCCTTACCAGCATCCGCCGTCCTTTCTTTTATTTTTATTTTTGGAAGGGGGTGTGAAATATTTGATTGGTTGGCAGGTTGAATTGCTTGCCCTCCTTTGGCAATATATATGTAGTGGACTTAACACCTTTTGCCTTGGACAAAGGTAAAAGGGAAACTGTTGGTCAGTTTTTCTTTTCAGTTCTGCCAATGAGTTCGCCAATGGAGTAATCAAAATAAGAATTACTCTTTTGGAGGAGCAAATCGTTGTTGTTGCCTCCCCACCCCCACCTATCCTACTTTCTGCCATTTTCGGATTGATTTTAATTCGTTTATTCCTAGGTTATTTGCCTCACCTTTATTTTTAGATTCAGTGTTGTTTGCGGAAATATTATTTGCTTCTCATATGAATGAAGTGTTGGAACTTGCTCTTGTTGCAGAGTTAAATGAAATTGAGAAAATAAAAAGATCAAATAGAGGTACGGTGGGAGAATGAAGCAAAATGTAGGCTGATAAAGTCGGACCACTCTCTGGCTTTTGGCGATTCTTAGTTCCTGAAAAAACAATGTGATTAAATCGTAGGCTTCTGTTTTTAGAAAGATGTAATAACTTGGGCATTTTAGATAGCACATAGCGTTTGCTTTCAAAGTTTGAACGTAATTGTAACAAGCATGATCTTTACTAAAAATGTTAGTAGGATAACTGTTTTTATTGATGAAGAAGAGAAAGGGCCACAAAAACGAAAGATTTGGGAATGCTTAAATTCAAGAGATGTTTGACAGTTATTCTGATAATATTGTTTTCTTTTAGTTGGTATAAAATCGTGAGTAGTTTAATTCTGTCCTGCTGCTCAAAATGGTGGCTGTTGTGGGAGGTGTTGCTTGTGACTGTCGCATATGGGGTGCTGGTAAACTTGCCCCCTAGCCCATTTTCTTCCTTGCAAGATAATAAAATTGAGGTGAGTGATGTTGAATTACACGTTGAGAGCTTAAGGACCCATTCTAAAAATACTGTGGAAAAATATATCTTCCAAAATCCATATATTCCCATTTTGTTGATGGAAAAATAGAGGTAACTGTGCCTTAAATTGTTACAGATCTCTAACTTGTCTTATAATCTAAGAAATAAACTTGTGGTTTCTAAGTATTAGCTGGTATAATTCCTAAAGGAAATGTAAGCTGATCAAAGAGGTTAAATTTGTATGAATAATAGAAGTGAAAAATCATTGTTACAGGGGAATAATTTGGGCTATTTGAGATGATCTCTCTTTTGATTGGAGTGATTCTTGGAAGTGACACTACTGTTTTTAAACTGCATGCTATTTGAAATACATGCAACACGAATGAATATTTGGACTCCATATGCGCATTTTTATAATTATCCATACTGTTTTTATTAGGAGAAGTTCAGTAGGTAGGTAACAAATGATAGTGACTTTTTAACTTCTGCAGTTCCCAGGTAATCCTCTCACGTGAGGTTTGTTTTGACATGGTTAATGCAAATTGTAACTTAAAGTTTTCAGTAGTTATCAGAAATTAAAATTAGTCTTTTTTAGGCTTCTAACAAATTTGATTCATGACAGTGCAGAACTCACTGAAAACATCAGATTTATATATGTATGTATGTAATCTCTACACCTAATGTGGAGCTCAAACTCACAACACCTAGATCAAGAGTCCCATGGTCCACTGACTGAGCCAGCCAGGCGCCCCTGAAAGCATCAGTTTTTGTTCCAGTATAAATAATTTTTTTTTTTTTTTGCTTAGGTAATTTTTTAATTTAACAGTTTATTGTCCTGGCAGTTTGAGGAAAAACCCCTTGGTTAACGAGTGTATGATACAATGGAAGACCTTCCTTAAACAAAACAAACAAAAAACCAATTCTGATGCTGAGTTGTATTTGTGAGGCCAACTGGAAAGGCTCCCACCATCTTAATTTACTGCAACTTTAAAAGGTAAAAATGATGAATAATACCAAGTGGTAGAAGTTGTATATCAGCTTTTTTAGGAAACCAGTTTTCAGCTATATGGAAAGATCTTGTTTTATCCTTGACCACCAAACTGAACTCATGGATTTTTAGAAAATTTAGGAAGTGGAATCCTCAAGGACTTGGCTTCTACTTACCTAGAGTGAAGTAATCTCTTAGGTAGGTGAAGGGCTGGGAGGATTCATGCTGCAATTCTGCAAGAGGTCAAGACCTCCCACTTACAGAACTGGTCCCCAAAACATGGATAGTTTTATTTTTGCTTGTAAGAAAACTTTTTACTCTGTTAATCAACCTTGAATGTACAGGATTTCTTTAGGGATTCTGTAATCATCAGATGGAAAATCTGTGAATGTGTAGATAATGCTTTAAGTTCAAAATTACTGGTTTGAAAAATAATACCGATGTTATATAAACCTTGAAAATTATAGCACAGTGTAGGTAAGAGAATTAAAATCACCCATAATTCCACCACTAAGAGATAAAAGCTGTTAACTGTTAACATTGTATCCCTCCACTCAGGGATAAAAACTATTAACTGTTAACATATTTAGAAATTCCCAAATATGCTCACAATGTATTTGTGCCTTAGATTAGGTACTGTTTTTATTTTTCAGATGAGGAGATTGAAGTAAAGCTGGACAACAGTAGGTTAATGATACTGAATTCATTGGTTGGTATTATTAAGCGCCCCTACTCAACTAGGTGCTTAACTTCCAACTGGGAGATTACTAAAGCTCATAACTTGCCTCCTTTGCGTCAGAAGATTATCTGTTAATATTTCAGAACCATTTCATTTAAATCAAGTATTTTATAATTATTTAACATTCCAGTGGGTTAGGCTGGTTAAGTTTTTTCCCAATTTGAGAAATGAAGAATGGTGAATTGACCTCTGCAAAGATTTAATGCTGATTTTTTTCCCCCCTTATCAGGTGCTCCTTACAGTGAATGTAGTGTCTTGATCAAAGTAAGGGGAGGGAGTGTAGAATCATTTTGAACAGTCTGGTCTGGAGTTATTCATGATGGGTGTGACGTTCTGGGCAGAAATCCCGCCACAAACATTTTGGGAATATTTTCCTCTAGAGAAGAGACTGGTGCCTCTAGGTGGCTCTTTGAAAATGGTCATGGTAGTTTGTGTATTAGCAATGTGGTAAAAATAATCTGATTGTCGTGTCTACTTTTTTCCCTGAGCTTCTTGCTGTTGACTACTGAATCCTTTACCACCTGCCTTGGATCTCCTTCCTGGTTGTGGTTGTATGTAGGTAAAGTCTCTCACGTAATGAGCATGATGGTTTGGGGGCAGTATCTTTAATTCAGATTCCTGAATTCCACTCTTGGTGTTTCCTTGGATCCAGTCCCTTTATCAAGGTCACCAAGGCATAAATTTTTATTTTTTTAAGTAACCTCTGTACCCGACATAGGGCTCGAACTCACATCCCCGAGATCAAGAGCCCCATGCTCTACTGACTGAGCCAATCAGGCACCCCAAGGCATAAATTATTGCATGAAAATAAGAAACAAGAATTGCTGAGAGTAACTTAGTGCATCAGTCATATCAGCCGTTCTTGAGCCTGGGCCTGTGGATGGGCTATAGGAATGGGCTATTGGAGATTTTGTGTTGGTGTGCATATATGCACTTTGCTGGAAGAGAGGGGCCCGTTGTTTTCATAGAATTCTGAAAGAGGTCCCCAACCATACAAAGGTTGAAAAGCCTGAACTAGATGAAAGAATAAGTTGACCTTGAATAGGGGAACCAGAAGTCTAGATTTATGACACAAAATGCACTGGACTAGGAGTTAGGAAACTTGAATTCTTACTCTAATTGCGCCACTAACTAGCTCTGTGACCTTGGACAGGTCGGAATAGCCTGATGATAAATGACATTTGCATAGTACTTGGTACATTTTCCAAATGTGGGGAGCCTGCTTCTCCCTCTCCCTCTGCTTGCTGCTCCCCCTGCTTGTGCTCTCTCTGTCAAATGAATAAATCTTAAAAAAAAAAAAAAGACTCCGCATGCTCCACCACTGAGCCAGCCAGCTGTCCCCAAATAGTATCTCATTTAATCCTTAGCTGCCTGTAACCATCACTATGAGGTAGGAATTATCCTCATTTTATAGATGAGGAGATTGGAAATTTAGAGGCTGAGTTGCTTTCAGGTAGACTCTCACCGGGATCTTAGGTTCTTTGATAACAAATTCTTTGTCGTCACTACTGTATCACACAGTTCCTATTTCATTATCTAAAATGAAGGACTAGACCTGTAAGTAATGGCCAAGCCTCCATAGTGTAAATTTTGAGTTCTTTGATTTTTAATAATGTGGGGTACAAAAGATCCTTTTAAAACTTTTTTCTTTTTTTAAAGATTTTATTTGTCAGAGAGACAGCACAGGCACAAGCAGGGGTAGCGGCAGGCAGAGAGGGAAGCAGGCTCCCCGCTGAGCAAGGACCCCGATATGGAACTCAATCCCAGGACCCTGGGGTCATGACCTGAGCCGAAGGCAGATGCTTAACTGAGCCACCCAGGTGTCCCCCTTTTAAAACTTCTGCTGAACTAAGTACAGAGTCAAGTTCATGATTCCATTTTTCTTTCTTTCTTCCTTTCTTTCTTTTATTTTATTTTATTTTTTTAAAGATTTTATTTATTTATTTGACAGAGAGAGACACAGCGAGAGAGGGAACACAATCAGGGGGAGTGGGAGAGGGAGAAGCAGGCTTCCCGCTGAGCAGGGAGCCCGATGTGGGGCTCTATCCCAGGACCCTGGGATCATGACCTGAGCCGGAAGGCAGACGCTTAACGACTGAGCCACCCAGGCGCCCCTTTCTTTCCTTTTTTTTCTTTTAAGATTTATTTATTTATTTGAAAGAGAGAGAAAGCACAAGCAGGGGGAGCGGTAGAGAGAGAAGCAGGCTCCCTGCTGAGCAAGGAACCCGACGTCGGACTCGATCCTGGGACCCTGGGATCATGACCTGAGCCAAAGGCAGACACTTAACTGACTGAGCCACCCAGGCACCCTGATTCCCTTTCTTTTAGCAAGTATTTATTGAGCATCCACTATGTTCTAAGCACAGTGTATTAGGTAATGGAGGTAGAGATGTGAACATAACACAAAACTATCTGCTCTCTTTTCAGTGAAAGGAAGCAGACAGTAAATGAGTTGGTAATGGTCGTATGTCAGAGGATATTAAGAAACAAAGCAGTGTGGAGGCCTAGGGAGGCCCAATTGAGGGGGTGGGTTGTTGTCATTTAAAATAGGCTGGTTAGGTATGGCCTCACTGAGAAGATGGCATTTGAGCAGGACTGAAGGAGATAAGTGATTTAAAATGATAAAAATTAGTAGTTTGTCCCAGAGGGGAGGGGGGTGGGAGGATGGGTTAGCCTGGTGATGGGTATTAAAGAGGGCACGTTCTGCATGGAGCACTGGGTGTTATACACAAACAATGTATCATGGAACACTACATCAGAAACTAATGATGTAATGTATGGTGATTAACATAACAATAAAAAATTAAAAGAGGAAAAAAATTAGTAGTTTGTGATGCTATTCTATTTAATGTAAGATACCAGATGATAAATATTTTGTAAAAATTCAAGATCTGTTCCTTCTCCTAGGGGTAAAGCCCAAGTACAGATGTGAATTACAGAGGGGCAAATCTTTATGCAGTTTGAAATCCTGAAAGGGGAGAATGTTCTCTCAGAGAACATTATCATATATATGTCTCCAAAAGTGAGGGGTGCCTAGCTGGCTCAGTCAGTAGAGCATGCGACTCTTTATCTCAGGGATGTGAGTTCAGCCCCACGTTGGGCATGAGATCACTTAAAAATTTATCTCTCTCCAGAATTGCCAACCATGTGAACTTTCAGAGGGGTAGTTGGGAGCTTCCACAGTCATAGAAAGGGCAATACCCTCTCATCTCTGAAGGACAGCCTATGTTACCATCTGGCTTGCTTTATGACGGAAGTTCAGTTCAGTGTTGCTTAATTTTCTGGAACATAGTTAGGATAGCCTAAAATACACCTTGGCACCATTTGGTACAACGGACGGTCTGCCCTTTGATCAGGAGAGGCTTGGTGCTGGGTTCTTGCTGTGTGTTAGGAGTACGAATGAGGAGCATTAGCAGAATGCTGGAAAACTGCAGGTGCAAAGGCTGGTTTAGGTAAAAATTCAGTGTGGACAGAGCCAAGGGGACAGGCTGCGCAGCTTCTAACTGTATGGTTTTAGATCTAGTTGGTGTGATTGAACATATTTTCAAAAGGAATCAAGCAGAAAGTCAGAAACCTGGATTGTGGGCCCGCCTCTGTCATTAACTTGAGTTATGATCCTAGGCAGATTTTTGGTTTGTCCCATACATAAAATGGGAATTTTAGACTAGGTGATTCTTAGATTTTCCTAGGTCTTAAGTTCTGTCATTCTAGGAATAGTTTTCAGCACGCATAGCACTATTAACTGATTCAGAAAATCATTGACCTCTCTTATTAGGGTCAAGATTGTGACCTGTGTTAGGATACATGTTTTACAGATTAATTTTGTACCAGATGAGAGGTGCAAATCCGTACTTGATGTGTTTGTGGATTATATGAATTTGTCTTTCTGTGGGAATCTTGTCTGCAGACAACTACTTTGAAGGTAGATTTTAGGACTTGATGATTGATAATTTTCACTACCTCCAAGGTCCTCAAATTGAGCTAAGATTTTGTATTTTGAGACTGTGAGGAATTTTGGAGGATGAAGGTCTTGAGTTATGTTATCTTCCCTTCACTTTTGTTTCTTTACTTATATTTAACATCATTCATACTTTGAACTTTGAATGAAACCCAGTTATAGCTTCAGGCATGTGGCTTTCTTCTCTTTTGGTATTGCAATCTTTTTAGAAAGCCATGTTATCTTTCTGTGTTTCTTTTTTTTTTTTTTAAGATTTTATTTATTTATTTATTTGGCAGAGAGAGAGAGAGACAGCGAGAGAGGAGACACAAACGGGGAGTGGGAGAGGGAGAAGCAGGCTTCCCGCCGAGCAGGAGCCAATGCGGGGCTCGACCCCAGGACCCTGGGATCATGACCTGAGCCGAAGGCAGATGCTTAACGACTGAGCCACCCAGGCACCCCTGTATTTTCATATTTCAATAGATGCTGTTCCTTGGATGCTTTTATTATACCTTCTTTACATTATCCTCTAACCTATATTAATTTATATTGGAAAACTCGGGAAGAGTCTTTGAGTAATTCTTATAATTGAGAAAAAATTGCTAGATGATAATATTGAGCTCAGGATTCTTTGGTTTTCTTTTAAGGTGTGGGGTTTCTTAAAAGCCTCAGCACTATTCGTATTTTGGATCAGATAAGTCTTTGTTGTGGAAAAGCTGTCACACACATTTTAAGCTGTCTAGAAGCATCTCTGGCCTCTACCCTCTACGGGCCAGTAGCATCCCCAGTCATGACAAATAAAATTATCTCCAGACATTGCCAAATACCTCCTGGGGGGCCCAAAGATCACCTCCATTTGAGATTTACTGCTTTAAGGTATAAGGGGGGAACACTGCAGTTGGTCATCGTATAAAAGGGACACTGTGAAGATGAGATTTTCCTTCTGATAGTAATTTTTTTTCTTAAATGCAAACCTTTAGTATATTTGTTTATAAAACTTAAAGGAAATTAAAGTTGCTCGCAGATGTGCATGTCAGTAGTAATCGCATATGTCAGAAAACTGGAAAGCAGATGTTTTGTTAATATTTTTCTATCCCGGGGAGTCATTTGAGGGAAGAAGTGGTTTGGGGGCAGTAGAGAGGGTGTTGTGGGGTTAACTGGATCCCTGAAAGGCCTCCCTTAGTCAAGGCCTGGGTCCCTGGCACTGTTGGGGAAGAGAGGTGTTGTGCTGTAGCCTCAGGCTGGCTTCTGCACTGCCTTTGCCTGTCAGGGCACAGGCTCTTCTTGACAGATCTCAGTGAGCCTTGCGCAGTGGTGGAGTATGGGCCATGGGGTGGTTAGTTATGACCAGGTCAAAAGTTCAGTGAGACCTAAGTTGAAGGGGTGTGTGTGTGCACATGCGTACGCTTATATATCTGAGACATATGGGTATATGGTTATATAAAGTTTATTATTCCATCAGAATTTTCACCTTAGAACACAGCCACCACGGAACCTTTCTTGAGGTCGCTCTTAAGTATTTTTCATGATTTCTCCCATTGGATTTTCCTTGTAGGCAAGTATGGCAAAATAGTTTATGGACCAAGTAGGTTTTCATTTTGGTTTGGAGAAAAAATTGTGTTGTGATGGTGACTTAGAGGTAAACTTCTTGGAAGAAAGAGACTGTGGAACTTAAGGGAGATGGTGTCAATTGTCTGTGGCATCCAAAGGTGTCTTTTAAGTTGAGTGTCCGTCCCAGCGTCCATCTTTGCCATCTTGGGGTATTTGGTCCCACAGGTATTCAGCACCTTCTTTTTTGTTCTTTATCTTTCTTGACTAGGAGCTAAGGCCTGACCACACTTTTTTTCTCCCCTACTCCATTGTTGTGCTAGTCTCCTGATGTCCTAGGTTTGTTTTGGGCTGTGGTAGAGGAAGATGGAATTTCTGGCCTGAATCAGGGTATTAAATTCCAGAATCTGTATAAATAAGTTGGGGTGAAATCAATCACTTTTGCAGCCAAAAGCAGTTTTCTCCTTCAGGAGGGCGAATGACCCCTCAGAATAATTGTTACGTGCTCTGTTTTGCACATTATTACTCACACAACCCTTTAAAATGGAATATGGTTTATGTAAAAATATATGAAATACAGTATTTTGTTCTCCTGTTTAAAGTCCCTGACCTCATGTGACCTTTATGATTTGGTTGGCTTTAAGCGATGTCATGTTCTACGTTTCATACTATAATGGTCAGCTTTTAACTTTGATTCTACAGCCCACACTCCTTAGGAGCAGTGTTCTACTTTTTCCCAAGGGTGGGTTTGCTAGAGTAACTGCCTGACTTGGCAATATGTCACCGAGGCATGTGGCCACCTGAATTAAATGTGTGAATGGTTGTCATAGCAGACTGTATGCATCCTTCTGTGCCCCTCCCCCCACCCATAACCTCTAAAAATTAATGAAAATAGAGGAAGTGTTAGGGTCACAATTGCACTAACCACTTCATGTTTTTAATGTTGAACCTTTAAATCACCTCCAATTAATAATTCCTAAGAATGAAATAAGTTCTTACAATTGCGAATGCTGTTAAGCAGTCTGGTTAGTTCTAAGAGTGTTTTTTCTCCTGACCAGTTCCTTTTAATGAACACCCCTTCCCTGAGTGTTCATTGTTTAAGCAACAATGGTCCTAAGGATAGTTGATTTGCTTGACAGAAAATGTGTTAAATTAACAGATCTACTTCTTTAGCAAATCTTTTCTCTCCCCAATTCCCTATTGTGTCTCTTCTTTCTCCCTGAAAGTTGTGTTTGCAGATTATTTTAGGTGTGGGAGACAATTTTTATAATCAGTGTCTTGAAGTTCTTTGTTCAGGAGACACTGTTATATGGGGGAAAGGTGATTTAAAGAAAAATTTCACCTGTTGACATAATTAAGGGGTCTGACTTTGAATTTTTTTTCCCCATGTTGTTTCTGAAAGACTTTTCTCCCCTCATTTTCCACTGTGGTGTTAAAGCAGGCCTCCTTACAGGGCGTTGGGGATTGGGAGCGGAATGTTCTAATTGATGGTGAGGATACTTGTGTTCTCATAACCCTAGATTTTCATCGCTTTCAGTGATGGAGCCCATCCTCATAACTTTATGTGTATTTCTATAATCTGCAACTCTTTCAGGTAATAGTGGAATTAAAAGGAAGAGGAAAATCTCAAATCCCAATCAGTCTCTCGTTTGTTTTTATTATTAATATTAGGGTTGCAGAGGTATGTGACAAGATTGCTCTTCTCCTGCTGCCCTCGGGAATTACAGTACGTTAAAAAAAGGTGGGTGGGTAGCAATGATAGTGTAAAACATATGTTATGTGCCAGAGTTATAGATTGTATGACCTCTGTAGGAATTCAGGGGCAGGCAGTGATCATGAACGAAATGCTTCCTGGAGAAGGCAGGATTTGGAGGTTAATACTGAGTAAGTCAGAAAATCTACTTAGATCAGAGAGTTCTTTTCTTATAGAGGGCTAATAAAAAATGAGGTTGAGAAATAGTAGGCCAGACATTGAAGCAAGCCTTGAATACCAGGCTCACTGGCATTGAAGCTTAAGACAAGAATGACAACAAAATTTTAGACTAAGAATGTCCTGTGTACTAAATGTTTTAGATTAAATCTGGTATTGGAAGCTGGGATAGAACAGAGTGAAGGAAGAAAGACTAGTTTAACTGTTGGAGTGGAATGAGTGTGAAATGCTAAAGGTAGTGGTAATAGGAAAGGACATTTATCACTGGCATTATTGAAGAATAGGTAGGACTAGATGATCAATAATGTTGGATGCATAAAGAAGGTTGAATCAGTTAAGGATGTTTTTGGCTGCAAGTAAAGAATGTCGTACTGACAGCAACTTAAAACGCTTTGGACCAGCCTGTAACATAATCTGGAGGAATGTGGTTCCTGGCAGATATGGCAGCTCTTAAGAGTATAGTTTAGCAGTTGAGCAGTGGTGCTCCCCACGGTCACAGGATGGATTCTGCAGTTCCAAGGTCTGCATTGCTGAGTGATGCAGATAAGTACAGGAAAATTACAATTGAAAACCGCCATTGAATTGGTGATTTGAAGAGGTCAAAGATGACTTCAGAGAAGCCTGAAAGAGGAAGAGAGGCTAAAACTGCATTCTCCTGGAATGAGAGAGGTAGAGAGTTCTATGGGAAGCTTAAGAGACTGGTGGAAAAGAAGGAACTTTAAAAAGTTTTTTCAAGATTATATATAACCTACATTATGTGTTAATAAAAAAACAAAAAAATAATATATAACCATCACAAAAAGAAATCTTAGTTCTTAATGGTTAACATTTTAATGTTGTACCCAGGGAATCAATTGTAGTACCTTTTTTTTTTAAAGAAAAGCCAGCCTGTTTCCAAATTCTACTCCATGTTTTATACCAGCAATCCTTTCTCTCTCTGATTATTGGGAGGGGGCTGGTAGTTACCCCACCCTAAGATTGTCAGTTGCTCAGTGTTTTAGCTTCCTGTTTAGTAAAATGAAAATTCAGACACAGAAATGTACCCTTTTTATCTTTAGATTTTTAGATTTACTCTTGCTTAACTATTGATTGTTTGGAATACTTAAGTTTTTAGTTTTTCTCTGTTGTTAAGTATTTAATGATCTGTAAGACTGCTGCTTAATGCGACTCTCTGATCCTTTTGAAATGGGCATTTATTTACAAATAAGACAAGTATTAATGATAAGTGTTCTACTAACACATTCCCCATGTCCAGTGGAAGTTACAGTACAACAGAAGGCATTTTTTGTTTTTCTTATCTCCCCACTGGCTCTACAGAAAATTTTGGAGGATATCTGGCAGTTCTAGCAGCCCCTTACCCCTTCTCCCTCCTCCTGGGTCAAGTAAATCTATATCCTGGCTAGTAATCTAACACATCTTGCAGGAAAAGATGAAGTGGTTCAATCAAATAACTGTTCTTGAGAGTGTAACCTAGGAAATACAAGGATTATCGAGTTAGTGTGGAAAAGAAGCTAAAAGGTCACCGTGAGAAGCCATGATGCAAGCCAAAAAAATCTTGCATGTGAGAGAGCAGAAACTGCCAGAGACCCAGCATTAGAGGAATTAACCTGAAGTTTCCAGCTCCAGTACATTGGTATATATCCTGTAGAAACCCCCAAGCATCTGAGGGAGTCTGCATTCCTTACCCCCAAAGAACCTGACACCTTCCTTACTTCTCTTTATGTGCGTACATTAAATATTTATAAAGGTAGGATCATACTTTTACATACTCAACAGGATCCTGTTTTATTTAGTTAATAATATTACATATTAGTTAATACTAATACTAACATTAATTAATATTAGTTAATATTACATATATTAATATTACTTTCAGTTCCTACATTATGACTTTTAATGGCTTCAACGTATTGGCACTCTCATCTATTTAACCAATCTTCTGTGGGGCATTGAGGTTATTTTTAGTTGTTTTTTATCATAATCATGAACAGAAATTTTTTTTCCCCAAGATGAGATTAGTGTTTTTATTTTTTTAATTTTTGTTTATTTATTTATTTTTTAATAATTTCCACACCCAACTTGGGGCTCGAACTCATGACCCCGAGATCAAGAGTCACAAGCACTTCTGACTGAGAAAGCCAGGCACCCCAGGATTAGTGTTTTTAATCATTAGAGTTTTGTTACTACTTTTTAAAAAATATTTATTTATTTGAGCTAGCGAGCAAGAGCAAAAGAGCAGGATGAGGGGCACAGGGAGACACAGACTCCCCGCTGAGCAGGAAGCCCCATGTGGGACTCTATCCCAGGACTCTGGGATCCTGACCTAAGCTGAAGGCAGACGCTTAACTGACTGAGCCACCCAGGCACCTTAGACTTTTGTTATTACTTTCTATTTGAAGTCATAAGTTTTGAGTTTTCTTCAGTCATTTTTTAATCTATTTTATGATAAAAGCTAACATGAATTTGGTGCCCACAGTGGGTGCTCTAGGCATGCTTCAAGTGTTTCTCATGCATCAGCTTATCTATTTTTAAAAATTGAGATATAGTGGACATACAACATTATTAGTTTCAGGTATACAACATAATGATTCGATACTGTATATATTATGATGTGATCATCACAATAGGTCTAGTTAATATCTGTCACCACATATAGTTACAGATTTTTTTTCTTGTGATGAGAACTTTAAAGACCTAGTCTCTTAGGGGGGCCTGGCTGACTCAGTAGAGCATGTGGCTCTTGATCTCAGGGTTGATGAGTTCAAGCCCCACATTGGGCATAGAGCCTATTTAAAAAAAAAAAAAAAAGACCTCATATCAACTTTCAGATATACAGTACAGTATTGTATACTGTGGTCACCATGCTATACATAAGATCCCCAGGACTTATTTATTTTATAATTGGAAATTTGTGCCTTTTGACTACCATATTGCCCACCCCCTACTCTGCCTCTAGCAACCACCAATCTGTTCTCTGTATCTGTGAGTTTGGTGGAGTTTTTGTTTTTATCTTTTTTTAAGATTTCACACATAAATGAGATCATACACTATTTGTCTTTCTCTGTCTGACTTATTTCGCCGAGCATAATGCCCTCAAGGTCTATTCATGTTCTTCCAAATGGCAAGATCCTTCTTTTTTTTTTTTTTTTTTAATTGCAGAATAATATTCTCATAGTATGTGTACACCACATTTTCTTTATCTATTCATTCATTGATGGACCCTTAGATGGCTTCCAGGCTTTGGCTATTGTGAATAATGCTGCAGTGAACATGGGGTGCAGATATTTTTTTCAAGATAGTGTTTTCATTTCCTTTGGATATACTCAGAAGTGGAATTGCTGGATCATGCAGTAGTTCCATTTTTAATTGTTTGAGGAACCTGCATACTGTTTTACGTAGTGGCTGGACTAATTTACATTACCACTAACAGTGCAAAAAGGTTTTCTTTTTTCCACATCCTTGCTAATACTTGTTATTTCTTGTCTTTTTGACGATAGCCATTCTAACAGGTATCAGCTAACATCTTATTATAGTTTTGATTTTCATTTCCCTGATGATTAGTGATGTTGAGCATCTTTTCATGTACTTGTTGGCCATTTGTGTGTCTTTAGAAAAATGTCTACTTTCATCCTATGCCCATTTTTAAATCAGATTGTTCATTTTTTTGCTATTAAGTTGTATTTATCTATTTTTAATTCCCCCATGAGGTAGACATCACCTTTATCTCACCCTGTAGATGAAGAAATGGAGGCACACAGACCTGAAGTGATTTGCTCAAGGTCACATAGTCAGCAGGTGGCAGAACCCAGAACTGAACCCGGAAAGTTCGACTTCAGTAAAACGCCAAGGACTTTATTGGTAAAGGAACTGAATGGTAGTGTTGATGAGAGAGGAAAACTGATAGCCAGTGCAGGTTCTTTAGGGGCCTGTTGGAAGGTAGGTGAAAATAAGTTTTTGTTAATATCATGGCATTAAAAAGGAGTCTTAGGCAAAACTGTAGAGAGCATAGAGTCAGGAAAAATGACATTAAACATTTTTTTAAGTTTATTATTTTTTTTTTAGAAGATTTTATTTATTTGACAGAGAGAGACACAAGCGAGAGAGGGAACACAAGCAGAGGGAGTAGGAGAGGGAGAAGCAGGCTTCCCGCTAAGCAGGGAGCCCAATGTGGAGCTTGATCCCAGGACCCTGGGATCATGACCTGAGCTGAAGACAGATGCCCAGGCGCCCTTAAATTTATTTTTTAAGTAATCCCTACATCCAACATGGGCCTCAAACTCACAACCCTGAAACCAAGAGTCACATGCTCTACCTACTGAGCCCATCAGGTGCCCCAGGAAAAACGACATTTTAGACATTTTAGAAGTGAGAGAAATCAATTTTTTCTCTTAATACTTAAATTATGTGCAGAGTATGTCAATACCTTTGGTTTTCCATTCTCCTATAAAACTGGCTGGCACTTTTTAAACATTCTTTAATTTTTAAATAATGTCAAACTTACAGAAAAGCTGTATGACTAGTACAAAGAATTCCTGAGCCCCTTCACCCAGGTTCCCCATTTGCTCTATTATTACCTCCCTCTTCTCCCCACCATTCCTCCTCTATTCGTTCATCCATCCACACGCATTCATCCACTATTGCTACCCATATAATAATTTTTCCCCCTTCACTTTCTGAGAGTAAGTTGCAGACATGATACCCCTTTACATTCTCTCGTATAACCATAGTACAGTTATCAGAATCAGGAAATTAATACTAAATAAGATCTGTAGGTAATGTATCAGCTATTACCAACCTACCCAATAATATTAATATATATAATTTATTTATTATTATACATTTTTAATATAGTATTTTAGAAATTATTTTTGTGGTTCAGGTTTTTAATCTAGGATCATGCATTGCATTTAGTTATTGGGTCTCTTTAAGCTCCTTTAATCTGGAATGGTTTTTAAGCTTGTCTTTCATAACCTTGACCTTTTGGGAAGAGTACATTTTATTGATTGCTGCTCAGTTTGGGTTCATTGAATGTACCCTCATGATTAGATTCAGGTACTGTGGTTTTGGCAGGAATGCTAAAGAACTGTGTGTGGTGTTCTTTGTGCATCATATCAGGAGTTATGGTGATGCCAGTTGGTCTCGTTGTTGCTGGTTGTTATCATTTTGATCACTTGGTTTTTTTTGTTGTTGTTGTTTTTATTTATTTATTTATCTGAGAGAGAGAATGGGAGACAGAGAGCACGAGAGGGGGAGGATCAGAGGGAGAAGCAGACTCCCCGCTGAGCAAGGAGTCCGATGCGGGACTCGATCCTGGAACTCCAGGATCATGACCTGAGCCGAAGGCAGTTGCTTAACCAACTGAGCCACCCAGGCGCCCCCCGTGATCACTTGGTTTAAGATGGTATCTGCCAGGTCTCACCACTGCAAAGTTACTGTTTTTCCCTTATAATTAATACATATGTGGTGGGGGGAATACTATGTAAACATCCTGTTTTTCATCACAATTTCACCCATTAGTAATTTTAATCCATGAATCATTCTTTGGCTCACTGATTACATTATAGTTGCCAAATAGGTGTTTTCAAGTTCCATCATTCCTTTTTTTTTTTTTAATGTAAGTGAGGGGCGCCTGGGTGGCTCAGTCGTTAAGCTTCTGCCTTCGGCTCAGGTCATGATCCCAGGGTCCTGGGATCGAGCCCCGCATTGGGCTCCCTGCTTGGCAGGAAGCCTGCTTCTCCTTCTCCCACTCCCCCTGCTTGTGTTCCCTCTCTCGCTGTGTCTCTCTGTGTCAAACAAATAAATAAAATCTTTAAAAAAAAAAAAAGTGATACGGGGAACCTGGTAGCTCAGCCAGTTAAGTGTCTGCCTTCAGCTCAGGTCCTGATCCCAGGGTCCTGCGTCATTGTAGGGCTCCCTGCTTAGCAGGGAGCCTGCGTCATTGTAGGGCTCCCTGCTTAGCAGGGAGCCTGCTTCTCTCTGCCCTTCCCTCACCCCCTCGTGCTCTCTCTCACGTGCGCGAGACCGCTCTCTCTCAAATAAATAAAAATAAAGTAAGTGGTACGCCCAACGTTGTTCGAACCCAAGACCCTGAGATCAGGAGTCACATGTTCTACCAACTGAGCTAGCCAGGCACCCCTCCATCATTAAGTTGGCATTCAGTTTTCATTCATGGGTTCTAAGTGTTTGATTCAAAACTGTTTTTAGCATGATAAGAATACAATTTTATAAAATGTTTTTTTCTGTTGGGAATTTTCTAGAGTGAATGTACAATGATATAACAGTATTCAGAGTGAAATCATTTTTTAAAGCCTCAGATCTCACTTTTTCAAATTTCATCCTCCAGTGACGTTCAGAGAGATAAATCTAAGTGAACCCTGCACTCTGTTTACTTTAGATTCACCAATTGTTAACATTTTACCACATCAGCTTTATGTTTTCTTTTTTTGCTGAACCATTAGAAAGTAAGTCGGCATTGTGATGATACTTTATGAAGAAAATACTTTGGCATGCACTTTGAAGAATAGGGACCTTCTTCTACATGGTCACAATAGTGTGCTTGCTTTTATTTTATTTTATTTTATTTTTACTTTATTTTATATTTTATTTTATTTTATTTCACCCATTTATTTGAGAGAGAGCAAGACCGAAAGAGAGCAGCAGTGGTGTGGGGGAGAGGCAGAGGGAGGGGGAGAAGCAGACTCCCTGCTGAGCAGGGAGTCCCAATACCCCTCGATCCCAGGACCCCAGAATCATGACCTGAGCCGAAGGCAGACACTTAACCGACTGAGCCACCCAGGTGCCCCTCGTGTTTTCACATTTTAAGAAAATTAACAATTCTATAATAATATCCAGTAAATAGTCCATATTCAAATATCTTCATTTATTCCCCACAATGACTTACATATGTTGTCCCCACCTCTACCCTGGTTCATACATTGTGTTTGGCTATTAAGGGAATAGTTTTTAAGAGAAAATTTGGTAAAATGATTTAAATTGGGCACCTGGGTGGCTCAGTCGTTAAGCGTCTGCCTTCGGCTCAGGTCATGATCCCAGGGTCCTGGGATCGAGCCCCGCATCAGGCTCCCTGCTCAGCGGGAAGCCCGCTTCTCCTCTCCCACTCCCCCTCCTTTGCTTGTGTTCCTGCTCTCGCTCTCTCTCTCTCTCTGTCAAATAAATACAATCTTAAAAAATAAATAAAATGATTTAAATTTCAAGCTGAAAGTATATTAGGTGAAATAATAAGAAAAAGACCGTTTATTGGAATAACTGGCTCTAGTCCAGACTGTATTCAAGGTCTGCACAGCTAGCTACTTAACCTATCTGAGCCTGTGTCTTTATTGGCAAGTTCTTCACTTATTCCTTAGGGTTATTATGAGATTTGAATGAGCTAAGGAATATGAGGGCCTGGCACAAGTGGATTTCAACAAATGATTTTTTATTTTTAAGATTTTATTTATTTATTTGACAGACAGCAAGAGAGGGAACACAAGCAGGGGGGAGTGGTAGAGGGAGAAGCAGGCTTCCTGCTGAGCCAGGAGCCCAATGCGGGGCTCGATCCCAGGACCCTGGGATCATGACCTGAGCCAAAGGCAGATTCTTAATGACTGAGCCACCCAGGTGCCCTCAACAGATGATTATTATTAAATTATTTTCTCAATTTAGATTTTTGAATTAGGATAATATAACTGAGAATCATTTGGGAGAAAGGAATTAAATAAAGATGTTTTTGTGATTTCCCCTTTTTTTTTTTTTTTTTTATATAGAGAGAGTATGCATGGGGGGTGCGGGTGAGGGGAAGGGTTAGAGGGAGAAAGAATCTTAAGCAGGCTCTAAGCCCAGCGCAGAGCCAGATGCTGGGCTGGATCTCACAACCCTGAGATCATGACTTGAGCCAAAATCAAGAGTCAGACGCTTAACCAACTGAGCCACCCAGGTTCCCCCCCATTATCCCATTTTTACTGATGAAAAAACAGAGAGAGGGGGCACCTGGGTGCCTCAGTTGTTAAGTGTCTGCCTTCGGCTCAGGTCATGATCCCAGGGTCCCTGGATTGAGCCCCGCATCAGGCTCCCTGCTCTGCGGGAAGCCTGCTTCGCCCTCTCCCACTCTCACTCCCCCTGCTTGTGTTCCTGCTCTTGCTATCTCTCTCTGTCAAATAAATAAATAAAATCTTAAAAAACAAAAAAAAAAGAGAGAGACAGCAAGAGCATGGGGTGGGGTGGAGGGAGAGAGAGAATCTCAAGCAGACTCTGTGCTGAATGCAGAGCCCCATGTGGCGCCGGATCTCAAGACCCTGAGATCATGACCTGAGCCAAAATCAGAGTCAGATGCTTAACCGACTGAGCCACCCAGGTGTCCCTTCCCATATTTATTTTGAAGTCAAATTATAATGCAGTAAAATTGTTAAAAAAAATCAGTGTATTGTGGATTATAGTGATCACTGAGTATACAGTTGAATAGCGTTATTAAGATATAATTCAGTACCACATAATTTACCCATTTGAAGTGTAAAATGTAATGGTTTTTAGTGCATTTACATGGGTGCAATTATCAGCCCAATTTTAGAACATTTTCTTTACCTCGGAAAGAACCTCCCTTTGCTGTTACCACTTCTACCTTCCTATTTACCCCCTCCTCCAGCCTTAAGCAACCACTAATCAACTGTTTCTATAGATACCCCTTTTCTAAGTTTTCCTAATGAATGGAATCATATGGTATGTGGTCTAATTTTAACCAGTTTTTTCACTTAGTGTAAATTTTTTCAAGGCTCATCCATGTTGTATCAAGTATCAGTACTTCATTTCTTTTTATAGCTGACTAATATTCCATTGTATGGAGATACTATATTTTATTTACTTGTTAATGGGTATTTAGGTTATTTCTACCTTTTGGCAGTTATGAATATGCTGCTGTGAACAGTGGTATACAAGTTTTTGTGTGGTCCTATGTTTTCATTTTTGGGGGGTATATACCCAGGAGTGGAATTGCTGAGTCATATGGTACATGTATTTGATCATTTGAGAAACTGCCTGTTTACCAAAGAGGCTGTATCATTTTCTATTTCCACCAGCAGTATATGAAGGTTCCAATTTCTCCACATCCTTACCAACACTTGTTATCTTATTACCTGAGTCTAGTCTACCATCTAGTTAGTGTGATGTATCTCAGTGTGGTCTTGATTTGCATTTCCCTGATGACTAATGCTGTTGAGCATCTTTTCATTTGCTTATTGGCCATTTGTATATCTTTCTTGGAGAAATATCAATTCAGATCCTTTACCCATTTTAAAATTGGGTTGTTGGGGCACTTGGATTGCTCAGTCAGTTAAGTGTCTGACTCTTGATCTCAGCTCAGGTCTTTATCTCAGTGTCATGAGTACAAACCCCACATTGGGCTCGTGCCCCCCCCTTTTTTTTAAAGTGAACTCTCCCTATTCCCAACATGGGGCTCAGACTCATGACCCCGAGACCAAGAGTTACCTGCTCTACTGACTGAGCCAGCCAGGGGCCCTGAATTACAAGAGTTCTTTATATATCTTAGATAGAAGTTCTTTATCAGTTATATGAGATGCAAATATTTTCTCTCATTTGTGGGTTGCCTTTTCACTTTCTTGACAATGTCCTTTGAAGAACAAAAATTTGAAATTTATTTTTTCTTTTATTCCTTATGCTGTTGGTGTCATATATAAGAATCCTATGCCAAATCCAAGGTCATGAACATTTACCTCTATGCTTTCTTCTAAAAGTTTTATAATCTGTAGTACAGTTTTATAGTGTTTAGGTCTTTGATCCATTTTGTATTACTTTTTATTTATTTATTTTTAAAGATTAACTAGTTTGTTATTCATTCACCAGTAAAAGAATATTTGAATTGATTCTAGTTTTGGTGATAATGAGTAAAGTTGCTTAAGCATTCACATACAGATGTTTGTGTGAATAGGTAGAAACAGGATTGTTGAGTCATATGGTAAGTGTATGTTTACTTTCTGAAAACACTTTTGTAGTTCTGTTATTCTCGCCAGCACTGTTTCAGTTCCTCTGTATCCAGTGTTTGTTACTGTCGTTGTTGTTTTTTAATCTATCCTAATAGGTGTGATGGTATCTCATCGTGGTTTGATTTTACATTTACCTAATGACTAATTATACTGAGTATCTTTTCATATCCTTATTTGCCATGCATACTCTTGGAGACGTATCTCTTAAAATCTTATGTCTGTTAAAAAAAAATTGTATTGTTCACTTAATAGTGATTTTTGCAAGTTTTTCCTGTATTTTCAGTATGCTCTTTTTTAAGAAATTATTTTTATTATTGGAATATAGTTGGCCTACAATGTTATAATAACTTCAGGTGTACAGCGTACTGATATGACAACTCTGTACATTACTCAGTGCTCCCCACTATAAGTGTAGTCACCATAAAACATTATTACAGTATTTTGACTATGTCCACTGTGCTCTATTTTCATCCTCATGACTTATACTTCTTAATCCCTGTCACCTATTTTCCCAATCCTCCAACCCCTCTAGCAATATAAGTTCTTTATCAGATAGAAACTTAGCAAATATTTTCTCCCAGTCTGTGGCTTTTCTTTTCATTCTCTTAACAGTGTCTTTTGAAGAACAGGAAATTTTAAATTTGAGAATTTGTCCAGTTTTTCTTTTTTTTGGGTTATGCTTTTAGCATTGTATTTAAGAAATCTTTGCCTAACCTAAGATTGCAACAATTTCTTCCATATTTTCTTCTAGAAGGTTGAGGGTTGCTTTTATGCATTTTTATTGATAGTGTGTAAAAAGTATTTTTATTGCTCCTCGTTTAATTTCTAAGAAGTAGGCGGTATTTCTGTCTTGCATGGAATGGTTTTTGCCTAGGACAGTCTGTTGAGCTAACTTTTAGAGGCAGAGTTCTGATTTCTTTTTCCAGTTCAGTTCTGGAGCATAGAGAATCATTTCACATTGCAAAAGACAAATCTTTCTTTTAGGTTGATTGAAAGGGATTTTCCTCCTAAGTTGGTTGCAGTGGTATTGCAGAAGCATTAACATTACAGTGTGTTAGTTTTGCAAAGTAGAATTTGATGGTGAAAATAAAGAATAGATTATCAGAATAGTTGGTACAGGATAATTTATTTTTTACTTATTTTTTTTAGAGATTTTATTTATCTGAGACAGAGCACAAGTGGGGGTGCGGGTGCAGGAGAGAGGCAGAGGGAGAGGGAGAAGCAGACTCTCGGCTGAGCAGGGAGCCTGATGTGGGACTTGATCCTAGGAGCCCAAGATCATGACCTGAGCTGATGGCAGATGCTTAACCAACTGAGCCACCCAAGCGCTCCGGTACAGGATAATTTAAAAAGCCACACAATTAGTTTTTCATTTATCTTTGATTCCTCTAGGACTTAATGGCTTACTTTGTAGATTAATGGGATAAAAAGCTATGAATGCACACTCATACGTAAATTAGTACAAGTAAAAACGGGAAATGTGGATAAGATTGGTAGATGATACCGGTATAATATCTTGGTTGTAATGTTACAGTTTTGCAAAACGTTACCATTGGGTAACTGAGTAAAATATACACATATCTCTCTGGGGGTACCTGGTTGCCTCAGTCAGTGGAGCATGGGACTCTTGATCTTGGGGTTGTAGGTTTGAGCCCCATGTTGGGTGTAGAGATTACTTTAAAAAACCTTAAAAAAATAAACACAAATATCTCTCTGTCTTGTTTCTTAGACTTGCATATGAAACTATAATTAGTGAAAAATTCAGTTAAGGAAGTAAGACTGGATTCATAAACTCAAAAGATTTCAGGGGCACCTGGGTGGCTCAGTCAGTTAAGCATCTGCCTTGGGCTCAGGTCATGATCCGGGGGTCTTGGGATTGAGCCCCACATCAGGCTCCCTGCTCAGCGGGGAGCCTTCTTCCTCTCCCTCTGCAGCTGCCTTTGCTTGTGCTCTCTCTCTCAAATAAATAAATAAAATCTTAAAAAAAATTTCAGAGCTAGAAAGTACTTTGGTGATCATGCCTCATCTAAATGATGCAGGCCAAGCAAATTTGGACTGAATAACTTGCCCAAGGTTACTTGGCTAGTTAATGGCAGAACTAGATGAAAGGACTAGTCCTTCTGATGGTCCAGGTTGTTTTATGTCCTGCCTTTTTGTAACCACATGAACAGAGTATAGAGGAGAAGGAGAAGCTTGAAGCAGACAAACAGTAAATAGCAAGCAGAGGCTTTACAGCCTTAGAGAGCTCTGTATGGAGAGTAGTAAACTGTGGACTTTCCCTGGCTTTACAGTGCTTTGGGTTTATTCATAGGGTGACTGGATTTTTGTAGTGTATAGATTGAACACTCGATCTAAAACTTTTAGGGTGTGCCTGAATGATATAAAAAAAATCTGTTAAGTGACGAAGAGGAACTAATAAATCAGTTACTTTGATACTTCATAGACAGGTCATTTGATTATATAAATTTGTTTTTTTTACTTAGTTTTTATTTTACTTACAGATTTCAAACCTACAGAAAATTTGAAAGCATGGTACAACAAACAGCCACATGCTCTTCATTTAGATTTAGTAGTTGTCATTTTAACACATTTGTTTATCTTCTTTCTTTGTGTGTGTGTGCATGTGTATATACACATTTGTATATAAACACAAATATTCACTTTTTGTCCTTTACGCATCATGACATTTCACTCTGAAATACTTCAGTGTACATTGCCTAAGAACAACATAAAAATAAGAACATTCTCCCGTACAACCACGATACCATTAAAGCTTCTAAAGAAAATTTAAAAGTTTTATAATATTATATGAGTTTTGTAGTATTATAATATTTCCATAATATGGGGCTTAGTCGTTAAGTGTCTGCCATAATGACTAAGCCCCATATTATGGAAATATTATTAGATAATACTACAGAACTCATATAATATTATAAAACTTTTAAATTTTAAGGGTCTGCCTTTGGCTCAGGTCATGATCCCAGGGTCAGGATCAAGCCCTGCATGGGGCTCCCTGCTCCGCAGGAAGCCTGCTTCTTCCTCTCCCACTCCCCCTGCTTGTGTTCTCTCTCTCGCTGTCTCTTTCTCTGTCAAAAAACAAATAAAAAATCTTTTAAAAAATTTTCCATAATATTATTTAATCTAATATTCAGATATCCCCCCCCCCCGTCACAAAAATAATCTTCATCATTGTGTTGGTTGGTTTTTGGTCCAGGATCTGATCAAGGTTTCATGTTTTGCACTTTGATATTATTTAATTTCTTTTCATGTAGAATAGTCTCCTTGACTTTTTGCTTTTTATAATTCCTTGAAGAGCCTGAGCCAGTTTTCTTATAGAGTATCGCACATTTGGATTTTTCTATATCCTCAAGATTAGATAGATTCAAGTTAAACATTTTTGATAAAACTACTTTGTAGATGGTGGTGGTTACTTACTTTTCACATGGGAAGCTCCATAATTTCAAGTGGTTTACTATTAGTGATGCTTATTTTGATCACTTATTTAAGCAAATTTATCTTTAAAATATTTATTTGACAGAGAGAGCACAAGCAGGGAGAGTGAGAGAGGAAGGAGCAGGCTCCCCGCTTTGCATGGAGCCTGATGCGATGCAGGGCTTGATCCCAGGACCCGGGGATCATGACCCCAGCCAAAGGCAGACACTTAACCAATTGAGCCACCCAGGCGCCCCAGGAAATTTACCTTTTCGAGTGAATGATATTAATAGGTTTCTCTTCTTCTCAGTAAGGTTATCCCTGAGAGGATAGTTCTGTACACTAACCAGTGCTAGAAAGTGTGGTGAAAAGACATGGTCACTGCCTGTAAAATTTAGATCAATGAAAAAATTATAGAGATAGATGTTTAAATGGTGTGGTAGTAGTACAAAGATTTTTTTTTTAAAGGAAGTGTGCAAACTACAGTGGAAGAAATAGTGAGGCCTGTGTAGGGGAATGGGGAAGGTTTCACAGCTTGAACAGAGCCTGGAGGGCTAAGTATGAATCAGCAGTTGGATAGGTGGAAAGAAAGGGTCACTTGGCAGAGGTAACAACATCTGTGGGAACATGGAAGAGAGTGTGTATCAGAAAGACTGGGGAATATCAGGTGTTGCATGAGCATATTTGCAAGGTTGGTGGGAGTGGCAAGAGATGAGACTATGTCAGTAATGAGGTGATGATTAGATATGAAGACTATTTGATTAATTTAGATTTTATCCTGAAGGTTGGGGGCTTCAGACTTCTTTTAAAGCTGTGAATCACTTTGTTAAAGCTTTGAATCAAATTTCCTTTTAACAAAGGAAATCTGTATAAACTCAATATATGAAACAGATAAAAGCGAAGCATTGTTTGAAAATCTATGTAGGTCATGAGCTGTAAAAGTATGAGCAGGGGAGAGTGATATGATTGAGTATTTAGAATGAGTCTAGTGTATAATCAATGTGCAATAAATATTTGATTGAATGGATAAATAATCTTCAGAGAATAGAAAGTTCACTTCACTGTTAGTAGGGAAGGCCGGAACCAGAAAGACAAGTTCCAAGGCTATTATAATAGCCTAGGTGAGAAATGACAGGACCAGAACTAGAGAAAGGATAACAGAGATTGATGAGAGGCCGGATGTGAGAATAGGAGGCAGAATTAACTGGACATGGTTGGACAGTGGCTTGTAAGAGAGGAATAGTCTAGCTCAGTTGTACTATCCACAGGGCCGTATCATCCCTAAGGAGTGTTTAGAGAATTTATGGAGCCATTTTTGGTCACAGAGATTGGAAGACGGTACAGGCATTTAGTGGATGGGGGAAGGCATGCTGGATGTTAATGCAATACACAAGACATTGCCAACAATGAAGAGTTCATCATATCTTAAGAACTATCATGTAGGTGGGGAAAGATTTTGCATTTCAATCTAAATCCAAATTTCTGTTTTACGTATAAACACAAAGTAGTTTTTGCAGTGCTTTAACACATACTAAAAGTTTTAAGAATGTGACTGTTGTGTGAATCAAGAGATGCTCCTGTTTTGTTTGGAACACTGCTAAGAATTTTTTGCCATTTTGGAAAATTCTATATCTGCAACATCTTGTTGATCACTGGACATATTTGAGTTGCTTATACTAGAACACTGTGTCAGTCTGTATTTGTACTTTTAGGTTCTGTGTTTGTTTATTTTATTTTTTTAAAGATTTTATTTATTTGACAGAGAGAGACACAGCAAGAAAGGGAACACAAGCGGGGGAGTCGGGGAGGGAAAAGTAGGCTTCCTGCAGAGCAGGGAGCCCCATGCGGGGCTCAATCCCAGGACCCTGGGATCACGACCTGAGCCAAAGGCAGATACTCAACGACTGAGCCACCCAGGCGCCCAGCTTCTTTGTTTAAGAACAGACATCTGGGGCACCTGGCTGATTCACTTGGTAGAGCATGTATGTGGTTCTTGATCTTGGGGTCATGAGTTTGAGCCCCACATTGAGCATAGAACTTACTTAAAAAAAAAAAAATCTGGTATTGCTTCTAGTGAAGTCATGTCAGATGTTTACATTTTGAAATACATTTTATTATATATTTCATTTTATGCCTCCCTTTGATTACAGTTGGGGTAATTGGATGGAGGAAGGTTTTATTACCTATGAATTTCACATCAGGATAATAAAGGGGGGGTGTTACAGAATTTACATTATAAAGAAGGGAACATTTGGTCTGACAAAATTGAGGAATCCCTTCTCTGGTGTGAGTCCCAGGATTCTAGGTTGGCGACTGCCTGTGTGTTGTTACTTTTCATTGAGATGGGGTAAATGGAAAGAGGGGATTGAGTCTGGGGTGAAGGTTGTAAGTGTGGGACATGTTGGTTTGAGGTTTATGTGGGACAGGAAAGTATTAGGAGTGGGGATTTGGAGTTATGGAGAGAGTTCTTGGCTGGGGAAAAGTAATAGTTAACATTGATTGAGGATGGTTAACATTTATTTTCAATAAATAAATTTTTCAATAAATGATGTGGTTAAAAATACAGAATGTGGAAGCTGACTGGGTTTGTTTGTTTCCTGTTGCCAAACTCAGTACTTGTATATTTTACAAGCTACTTAAATGCTCTCACGCCCAGTTTCCTCATCTTTAAAAATGGGACTGAGAGTACCTACCCATTGAGTTAATGTGAGAATTAAATGTAAAACATGTAAAATACCCATATAGTGCTGACCTAAAAGTTGTACTCAAATTAGCCATTATTTACCAAACATTGAGTAAGTGTCAAGAATTATGGATTAATATGTGGATTCTCTCATTTGGTCCTTACCAAGCAATATTTTAATGAGAAAAGTGTGGCTTAGGGAGATTTAATACAGATTTGGGAGTCATAAATAACATAGTAAATAATAAGCCTAAATTGGATAGGATTGAATCAAATGCTATCAGACTGTTCTCCATCTGTGATCTCCAGACCAGCAGCTTCAGCATCATCTGGGAACTTGTTAGAAATGCAGAATCTCAGACCTCACTCTTGATGTGCTGAATCAAACTCTGCATTTAATGAAGTTTCCAGGTGATTTCTGTGCACATTAAAGTATGAGAGGCACAGTGCTCAGAGATCTGAGGTGGTCAAGTTCAGAAAACATGGAGACCTCTTTAAATGGTGTATTAAAAGGTTCAGGAGGTAGAAAACCAGATTTGGATCCTGGGCCTATCTCTCAGTTTTAGCTTTATGACCTTGACGGGTCTCTTTCTTGCTGTGGAACGCCGTTTTCTCATCTTCAGGTGAGGTACGTTGTCACTTAGCTCTAACATTTTATGGTTCTAAGGCGCAGGTCTTCTACTGGGAAGGTGTTTCTGAAAGATGCTTAGGGTTTGGGTGGTGGAGGAGGTAAATGGTGATTTGGGGTAGGAGGATCAGCATAAGTACCCTTAAGAATGAGTATACCATGAGTGGAAAATTGTGGATTTTACTGAAATAAATGAATTTTCACATAATTTCATCCTTTCTGAATTTTCAGTGTTTGAATTTAAGGGAAAATTTCTCCAGAAATTTTAAAATTTAAGAAATACATTCTTCCAGCATGTCTTCAAATTTGGGGCCCCACATTTAATGCTGGCATGCTAATGCTCATGTGGCAATTATTTTTTCATTATTAGGCTTATTGTAGTTCTCAAGTTAACATGTCATAGTTGGATATATTTTATATTAAGTTGTAAAATACTACTTTTTAAAAATATAAAATTCAGATTTGGTTTCCACGTTTGTCTGAACTTCCTCATTTTCCTTTAAACTTTCGGATGGCATTAACAATGTCTGCAGTTTCATAGTACATGCAGGGATGATGTCTAAAATAAACACATTATAGTATGACTTGGGTATCAGATAATGTTTCATTTACATAATTTTTCATAAAAATGTTACTCTCTTTGGAGATGAAAAAATCCAGTTCTTTTCCCCTTGAACATAGTTTCAAAGTAATCTTTAGGATTATCCTTAATTTTTATGTCAAACTCAGGTTGAGTGACTGAGGAAGGGGGGTTTGTATATAAAAAAAAGTAAAGAAAGGTATGTGGGAAGTGGAGAACTTCGTGACAGGTAACCGTTATTGAGGTGTGGTAGAGTAGGTAAGTAGTAGTGGTGTCTGAAGGACAGTAACGTGGAAAGTAACTTAGTGGGGAGCTGAATGAGGTTAAAGAAGCTAGAGACTACAGGCATACCTTGTTTTATTGCACTTTGCAGATCCTGTTTTTTTACAAATTGAAGGTTTGTGGTCCATTTTTCCAACACCATTTGCTCACTTTGTGTCTCTGTGTCATACTTTGGTAATTTTTGCAGTATTTCAAATTTTTTCATTATTTGTTATGGTGATCTGTGATCAGTGATCTTCGATATTGCTTTTGTAATTGTTTTGGGGTTCTATGAATTGTGCCCGTATAAGATGGCAAACTTAGTGGATAAATGTTGTGTGTGTTCTGACTGCTAAACCGACTGGTTGTTCGCTCATCTCTACCTCTCCTCAGGCCTCCCTCTATCCTGAGACACAACAATATTGAAGTTAGGCCAATTACTAACCCTACAGTGGACTCTTAAGGTTTCAGGTGAAAGGAAGTGTTTCATGTCTCTCACTTAAAATCAAAAGCTAGGGCGCCTGGGTGGCTCAGTGGGTTAAGTGTCTGCTTTGGCTCAGGTCGTGATCCCAGGGTCCTGGGATTGAGCCCCCGCATCAGGCGCCCTGCTCAGTGGGGAGTCTGCTTCTCCCCCTGCCCCTCCCCCTTGCTTGTGCTCTCACGCTCTTTCTCTCTCTCTCAAAAAAATAAAATCTTTAAAAAAAGTGAAAGCTAGAAATGATAAAGCTTAGTGAGGGAAAGGCATGTTGAAGCCAAGATAGGCTGAAAACAAAGCTTCTTAGACAAGTTGTGAATGCAAAGGAAATGTTCTTGAGAGAAGTTAAAAGTGCTACTCCAGTGAACACATGAATGATAAGAACGCAGAACAGTCTTATTGGTGATAGAACGTTTTAGTGGTCTGGCTAGAGGATCAAACCAGCCACAACATTCCCTTAAGCCAAGGCCTAATCCTGGCACAGCCCTAAACTTTAAGTTCTGTGTGAAGGCTGAGAGAGGTGAGGAAGCTGCAGGAGAATTGTGAAGCTAGCAGAGGTTGGTTTATGAGGTTTATGGAAAGAAGCCATCTCCATAATATAAAAATGCAAGGTAAAGGGGCAAGTGCTAACGTAGAAGCTGCAGCAAGTTATCTAGCTGAATCATTAACAAGTGTGGCTACACTAAACAACAGCTTCTCAGTGCAGACAGAATAGCCTTCTGTTGGAAGAAGATGCCATCTAGGACTTTCATAGCTGGAGAGGAAGAGTCGATGCCTGGCCTCAGAGCTTCAAAGGACAGGCCAACTCTTGTTAGCGGCTAATGCAGCTAGCAACTTTTAAGTTTGGAAGCCAGTGCTCATTTACCATCCCCAAAATTCCAGGGCCCTTAAGAATTACGCTAAATCTATTCTAGCTGTGCTCTATATAAATGGAACAACAAACCCTGGATGACAGCAACTCTGTTTACAACATGGTTTACTAAATATTTGAAGCCCTTGAGATACATTGCTCGGGAAAAAAGATTGCTTTCAAAATATGGCTGCTCAATGACCTAAGAGAGCTCTGATGGTGTGTTTTCCTGCCTGCTAACACAACATCCATTCTGAGCCCGTGAATGAAAGAGTAATTCAACTTTTAAGTCTTCTTCTTTAAGAAATATATTTCCTAAGGCTGTAGCTGCCATACACAGTGGTTTCTCTCATGCACCTGGGCAAAATAAGTTGAAAACCTTCTGGAAGGGATTCACCATTCTAGATGCCATTAAGAACATCTGTGATTCATGGGAAGAGGTCAAAATATCAACATGAACAGGAGTTTGGAAGAAGTTGACTCCAGTCCTCATGGATGACTTTGAGGGGTTCAGGACTTCAGTGAAGGAAGAGCTGCAGATGTGGCAGAAATAGCAGGAGAACTAGAAGTGGAGCCTGAAGATGGGACTGAATTGCTACAATCTCATGATAAAACTGGAATGGATAAGGAGTTGCTTCTTATGGATGAATAAAGAAAGTGGTTTCTTAAGATGGAATCTACTCCTGGTGAAGATGCAGTGGAGATTGTTGAAATGACAACCAAGGATTTGGAATATTACATAAATTTAGTTGATAAAGCAGCAGGATCTAATTTTGAAAGAAGTTCTGTGGGTAAAATGCTATCATTACAGCATCTTAAGCTGCAGAGAAATAAGTTTGTGAAAGGGAGAGTCAGTCGATGTGGCAAACTTCACTGTTGTCTTATTTTAAGAAATTGCCACAGCTACCCCAGCCTTCAGCAGCCACCACCCTGATCAATCAGGAGCCTGATCAACATGGAGACAAGACCTCCACCAGTGAAAAGATGACAACTTGCTGAAATCTCAGATGATGGCATCTTTTAGCAATAAAATATTTTAAAATTACGGTATGTACATTGTTTTTTAAGACATAATGTTACTGTATACTTAATAGACTAGGGTATAGTGTAAACATAACTTTTTTATGTACCCGGAAATAAAAAAATTCATCTGACTCACCTTATTGCCATATATGCGTTATTGTGATGGCCTGGGATTGAACCTGCAGTGTCTCTGAGGTATGCCTGTACCAACTTCCAACTCATTTCTTTTTATTCCCTAGGATAGAAAGCTGGTTGCATTCTGACTCCTATGCTGGCTGCCATTTTCTTTTCTCCCGGGTTTAGGAGCATAAAGATAGCAAGTCTGAGAAGGCCAGAGATAGAAAACTGGTTGTTCTAAAGGCAGATGATAGGGGGAGGAAGTTTGTTCTGTAAGTAACGTGCTTATCTGTGTAATAATAATCTCATTTGCCTATGTAGCATTTGTTGGCAGAACTCCAGGAGTGTCTTGTCCTTGCAAGATTGTTTTAGACTTCTAGAACAAGTGTGGCTGTGACTCAAAACCGTCCTCTTCTCCAGGGGTGCCTGGGTGGCTCAGTTGGTTAAGTGTCCAACTTTTGGTTTTGGCTCGGGTCATGACCTCAGGCTCCTGGGATCAAATCCCGTGTGCTGCTCCACGCTGGATGTGGAGCCTGCTTAAGATTCTCTCTCTCCCTCTGTCCAGCCCCCTGCCCCACCCAGTGCATGTGTGCTTTCTCTCTCTCTCAAATAAATCTTTTAAAAAATAAATAAAATAAACCCCCCCTTTTCTCTAAACAATAAATAAGCTATTATTATTAGATATTAAATATTATAGAAATTGGCAGCTGAAGAGATTTTGTTGGTGGATTAGTCTGTTTCTCCATACCACTGCTTGAGATTGGAAGATCAGAAGAATATTTTATCCATTTATTTAAAAAAGCAGCTTTGGGGCGCCTGGGTGGCTCAGTTGTTGAGCGTCTGCCTTCGGCTTGGGTTGTGATCCCAGGGTCCTGGGATCGAGCCCCACATCAGGCTCCCTGCTGGGCGGGAAGCCTGCTTCTCCCTCTCCCACTCCCCCTGCTTGTGATCCCTCTCTCGCTGTGTCTCTCTCTGTCAAATAAATAAAATAAATAAATAAATAAAATAGAAGTATGTTACTTAGGGGCGCCTGGGTGGCTCAGTCGTTTAGCGTCTGCCTTTGGCTCAGGTCATGATCCCAGGGTTCTGGGATCGAGTCCCGAATCCAGCCAGGAGCCTGTTTCTGCCTCTCCCACTACCCCTGCTTGTGATCCCTCTCTCGCTGTGTCTCTCTCTGTCAAATGAATAAAATCTTTTAAAAAAGAAGTATGTTATTTAGTTTCAGATATTTGAGATTTTTTTCAGTGCTTTCTGTTGATGTCTGATTTAATTCCAGTTTGGTCAGACAAAATAACTTTACATGACTAGTGTCCTATATATTTATGTAGACTTGTTTTATGGCCCAGAATGTGGTTTCTCTTACTAAATGTTCTGTGTGTACTTAAGAAGAATGTGTATTCTGCTGTTGTTGATTGGAGTGTTCTATAATGTCAGTACAGGGACTTTTAAAATCTTTTAATACAAAAGGAGTGAAACATGAAATGGGTTCATTTCCCTTTCCCCAAATTCATAGCATAAGTCCTTGGAAATCCTGTCAGCCCCTTCTTCTAGCTGCAGCGCCATTTCCTGATTGGAATGACAGCTTTGAACTGGAAGACATTATTTCATTAGTGCACTAATCAGCCACAGAGATTACCCAATTGGCTACTTAATAATTAAGTGAAGTTGTTTGTAATTCTTTGAGCATACACAGAACCAATTAAATTAACCCTTTATTGCCCAGTAAGCCTGGGGTAGTCTATGAAAACGGAGAAGCCGAAAATCCTTGAAAACTGATAGGATGAAGAAGCAGATGTTTCAGTCAAGTTCAAGAGAAGTAACTTAGGGGTGCCTGGGTGGCTCAGTCAGTTAGGCGTCAGCCTACAGCTCAGGTCATGCTACCGGAGTCCCAGGATCGAGCCCCATATTGGGCTTCCTGCTCAGCCAGGAGTCTGCTTCTCCATCTCCCTCTGTCCCTCTCCCTGTTCCTTCTCTCTCATTCTCTCTCTCTCAAATAAATCTAAAAAAAAAAAAAAGTAACTATTTAAGAGGCATGTCAAGTACAAATGAACAAAAATATAGGTTCAGAAACTTCTGAGAACTTGAGTATTAATTTATTAACAGTGTTCTTGGGTCTTAAAGGAAAAGCTTTTATACCAATACTTCTTTTGGATAGAGATTTGAGATGAACCCTCTTCAAAGCCAGGTTTACTGTCTTTGAGGAGGTTTCAGTGTAAAGGCATTTCCTTGGTCATTTCTTATCCTTGCAGCAGTCTTGTAAGACACATAATAAAGTTGGTAAAAGAGAAGCCTACACTGGATTATAAATCGTAGATGGTGAACAAAATATGGACTAGAATTTCAGAATTGGAAGAGACCTTGAATAAGATGATGACTATTTCTACCTCATTTTGCAGATGGGCAAACTGATGATTGGGGAAATTAAGATAAAGAAAAGTTAAGCACTTGTCTAACAGTGGTTCTCAAGATGGGGTCCTTTACCCCTCAGAGGTCTAGGGCAGTATCTGGAAACATTTTTGGTTGTCACAACTTGGGACAGGGAGGCCATTGGTATCCACTGGGTAGAGGCCAGAGATATTGCCAGATATCCTACAGTGCATAGGACAGCTCCCCAGAACAAAACAGTCATCTGGCTTAAGAAACCCTGATTTAATCCACCTTATTTTGAGTTTTAATTAGAACATGGATCGCCAAAACTCTAATGACTTACACAGTCTTGCCACCAGCTGTTGGTAATCACCTCTTTTTGTTCTTTTTGTTCAAAAGTCACTTTTGTTCAAGTTCATTTTTATTTTATTTATTTATTTTTATTTTAAGATTTTATTTATTTTAGAGAGAGACAGAGATAGCGACAGAGATTACAAGCGGGGAGAAGGGGGAGAAGCAGGCCCCCCGATGAGGAGGGAGCCTGACATGGGGCTCGATCCCAGGACCCTGGGATCATGACCTGAGCGGAAGGCAGACGCTTAACCAACTGACCCACCCAGGCACCCCTTCAAGTTCATTTTTAAAAATGAGGTGTCCCCTCTTAACACCAACTCAATTTTTGAGTTCCCAGACCCAATTCCAATGTGGGGGTGGGGTTGTCTGAGAATTCGACTCAATTCTGACACTGTCTACTTGGAGATAGCATCAGATCACAGGTTAGGAGCTCAGTCCTTCAGTACTGCTCCCCATCCTCTACTTCAAATGCCAGTTGTGAGCCCCAGGCTGTTAACCTGTGCTTCTGACCCACTGGCTACAGGTTGGAGTTTCCAACAACTTCCGCCTTGGACTTCAGATTCCATTTGCAAGTCCAGGTTATTATCTGTACTTCTGACCGACTGGCTGTACATCAGAGGTTCCCAGGACCTTCTCCTTAGGTTCTTTTCATTTGTTAGAGAGCTCATAGAATTCAGGGAAACACATTTACCAGTCTATTAAAGGACATGATAAAGGATACAGATCAATACCAGTTGAAGAGATACATAGGGCAAGGTATAAGGAGAAGGACACATAGCTTCCATGCTTTCTCCAGTCATGCCATGCTCCCCACATCTCCAGGTGTTCACCAACCTGGAAGCTCTCTGAACCCAGTCATTTTGGGGGGTTTTGTTTGTTTTATTTTATTTTATTGTTTAGAGAGCAAGTGAGTGAGGGGTGGGAGGGAGAGAGAGAATCCCAAATAGGCTAGACAAGAGGCTAGATCTCAGGACCCTGAGATCATGACCTGAGCTGGAATCGAGTCAGACACTTAACCGACTTAGCCACCCAGGCGCCCTGAACCCAGTCCTTTTGGATTTTATTTTTTTATTATTATTTTAAAGATTTCATTTATTTATCTGAGAGAGCGAGAGAGCACAAGCGTGGGGAGCAGCAGAAGGAGAGGGGAAGCAGGCTCCCTGCTAAGCAGGGGCTCCATCCCAGGATCCTGGGACTATGATCTGAGCCTAAGGCAGACGCTTAACTGGCTGAGAGCCACCCAGGCGCCCCTCCCTTTGGATTTTAAATGGAAGCTTCATTGCATGGTCGTGATTCTCTAAGTCACTAGCCATTGTTTGATTCAGTCTGAGCCCCTCTCCCCTCCCTGGAGGTGGGGGTGGTGGGTCTGAAAGTTCCAATCCCTTAATCACATGATTGGCCTCCTGGCAAGGAGTTCCTGCCCTTGGGTGGGGTCCAAAGTCACCTTCTTTTAGTAACAAGACACCCATGCCACCTTAATGGCTCTGAAGCTTTTCAGGACTGTGGATGAAGAACAATTATTATCTGAAAAATAATTTGGTTATCTGAATAGCCAAATACGTATTGCTTATAAATCATTATATTGCAAGGTAAAATTAACACAAAATTAACCATTAACCATTTTAAAGTGTACAACTAAATGGCATGTAGTAAATTTAATATGTTGTGTATCTTATCATCTCTGTCTAGTTCCAAGACATTTTTATCACTCCAGAAGGAAACCCTGTACCCATAAAAAAATCATTTTTCGTTTCCTCCTGCCCCCAGCCTCTGGCAACCACCACTACTTTATTTTCTGTCTTTATGGGTTTTAAGTTACTTTTATGTTTGCTTTTTTTGTTGTTGTTAAAGATTTTATTTATTTATTTGACAGAGAGAGGGAACACAAGCAGGGGGAGTGAGAGAGGGAGAAGCAGGCTTCCCACCGAGCAGGGAGCCCGATGCGGGGCTTGATCCCAGGACTCTGGGATCATGACCTGAGCTGAAGGCAGACGCTTAACGACTGAGCCACCCAGGCGCCCCTTATGTTTGCTTTTTTATGGTGCTTTGGAAAGAACACTGGACAAGAAATAAAGAAGTGGACATATTCCAGCTTCCATGTTTTTCCTCTTATGTGTGTGATGTGGGCAAAGTCGTCCATCTGTCCTAAGCCTCAGTTTCCTCTTTATGTGACAGCTGTCAAAGTAGCCAGAATGCCATTCTTCTTTAAACGAGATCTTTAAAGGCTGAAATTCTAGCCCACATTTTGTTTGATCAGAATTTTTGTTGGACATCAGTGACAGAATTTTCAATCCTACACTAATTTCTTTCTCACCCAGTGTGCTTCTTGAGCCACCTTTTCCAGGTACTGAATTAAGTGTCCTTGGATTGATGTGCTTGAAATTAGAAACTAATTTCAGTTTCAGCTTTAAATAAGGTGATTAGGGAGGTAAAGACACCTCAAATTTAAATTCATCCAATTATTAAACAAATATATCTTGGATTACCTGATTTAGCAACTAATTTGTATTGCTTTGTAATTTGAAAAACCAAAATCAAGTATATCCTGCATTCTCATTCCTGCTTAAAATCCTCCAGTAGCTTCGTACATTTAGAATAAACTCTGAATTCCTTACCATTGCTTAGGAGGTTCCCCACATCTTTCTGCTTTCATAGCCTTGCCTTGAACCGTTCTTTCTCTAGTGCATGCTCTAGTCAGATCAGGCATTTTTTCTCATAAAGGCGCACAGCTTCTTAGGCCCTTTGCACCACTGATTTCTCTATCCGGAAGGCCTGGGGGAATATGCCCTATTACTCGTTTTCCAAATCTTAGCTCAGGTGTCATCTCAGTGAAACCTTTCCTGGTCATTCTACCTATCTATGGCTTGTTTTAGAAATTGAAAGTAAATATTGTAGAGAGAATAATTCCCATCACCGAGCTTCAGTAATTGTTAACATTCTGTTGTTTGGGATCACCGATTTAAAGTAGTACCCCTGTATCTCCTCCTGTCGCTTTCTGTCATACTGCTCTTTTCAGTTTTCTTTTTCTGCAGTTACTTTTTTTTGTGTACATTTTTGACTGTTTCCCCCCTAAAACTGTGAGTTAATTTGGACTAGGATCTTGTCTATCTTCTTCACTCTCAAATCCCCAGTACCTGGAATTGTCTGTGTTTATGGTAGGTGCTCAGTAAATATTTACTGAATGAATTAATGAAATAAACTTCCTAAAAGTAGGGACTGTTGTATGCATCTTTGTATTCTTAACTGTGCCTAGTAAAGAGCTTCTTTACACATAGTAGATGTTCAGTAAATATTTTAATGTTTTTCTAAGCTATTGTTCCCTTTACTAACAATAGTCTGCAGGATTTCTGACATGGAAGGGGAAGAGTATACTTTTGTTTACTTTTCTGATCACCCTGCTTATGTAATGAGAACAGGTTTCTTACTGACCGGAGATTTTTTTTCCCTTGCCAGATTCACTTGGTTTTTAATCTTCCTTGTCTGCTCATAGGTAATTTGTAACACATTCTGGAAGCCCACATTTATCTTTCCTTTTCCTGATCTATTGTTTCTAGAGCTACAGAAGGTAAGAGCTGGAAAGAATGTGAGAGATAATTTAAACTCATAGTTTTACAGATGAGGACATTGCCCAAGGTCATACGATACGGACGGTAGTGGGTTGAGTTGGGGTTAGAACCAAGATAGCCAAGCCTAGCACTTAATAGTAGGGCAAGACTTCAACGTTTTCTCATTGTTTTGTATTTATGAGTTCTGTTTTATCAGTAGTACTCTTAGGTTCTTTGTATTATACCCTTTTAGTATCTTCCGTAGCTTTTAGTACTAGGCACAGAGTAGTATTTTTGGATTAAGAGAATAATGTGAAGGTATTGCTTTGAGAATTAATTTATAATATTATATTTCTACCTGCCTTATGGAAAGAGACACCTGGAGGGCAGATCTTGATTACTTGTGCAATGGGTATATAACAAGAATCGGGGATGGGACAGATGAGATGGAGAGGATTAACAGAAGGCTACAGATGGTGGCTTCGCACTCTGGAATGAGGCCATCAGTTCCTGCTGCCCAATCCAGTGTGAAAGATCCATCTGGGCCTCCCTTGAGTACAAGAATGTGAGGTAATGGACTTAGGATATAAAATCTGGGTTTTGTTGAGAGTAATTGTCAGGTTGAATAGACTTGGAAATGTTAGCTACAGAGACAAGATACAAAGAAGTGAAGACTTGGATTACATAGGTCCTGATAGAGGTCTTCTCTTTCCATTCATCTAGTAAAATCCAGACCATTGGCACCTTGGTTCCTATTTTAAATTTTTATTGGGGGGAAAAAAAAAAAACTTAAGTAAATGTCAGAATTTAAAATCGTATCCTTTTTTTTTGCAAAAGAGTTTATTGTAAAAATTTTAGAAAATTGAGACTAGCAAAAAGAAAAAAATATTATACTTATTTTAAGCCTATATAGGTCTATATATATGAGACACATAAGTTTTTAAATATAGCATTATTATATGTTATAATGTTTTATGTCCTTATAAAAGTAATCTATAATGAATTCATTTGGTATTGTGATAGCTCTGTATGGTGACAGGTGATAGCTATACTTGTGAGCACAGCATAACTATAGAGTTGTTGAATCACTGTATTGTGCACCTGAAACTAATGTAACATTGGGTGTCAACTATACTTCAGTTTAAAAATGAGTAAATAAAAGTAATATATAATGACCATTTTTATGTTACATGCAGATTTATAATACTGTCATTATAATCAGATGTGGCTGTGCCATCATTTATTTAATCACCCCCCAAATGTTGGGTGTCTAGGTTTTCCCAGTTTTAAGCAGTGCTAAGATGACATCTTTGTATATATGTGCGTATATGACTTTTCCTTAGGATAAAATTTATAGTGGAATTGCTGTGCTCAAGGTTATGTACCACTTGTGGTGGTGTTTTTTTTTTTTAAGTGATGTTTTTGGTTGTCATGGCTAATATTCTGATAACTTGCCTCATTTCTTCTGCATGTTAAATAAATGATGATCTATAACTGTGGTTGTAGTTCTGGTATTTTTTTTTTTTTAAGATTTTATTTATTTATTTGACAGAGATCACAAATAGGCAGATAGGCAGGCAGGCGGAGGGATTGGGAAAAGCAGCCTTCCTGCTGAGCATGGAGCCTGATGCGGGCCCCGATCCAGGATGCTGGGATCATGACATGAGCCTAAGGCAGATGCTTAACCGACTGAGCCACCCAGGCGCTCCCTTTTTTTAATTTTTAAATTTATTTTAGAGAGAGAGTGTGTACACATACACACGTGCCTGCATGAGCAGGGGGAGGGAGAGGGAGACAGAATCTCCAGCAGACTCCATGCTGAGCAAGAAGCCTTGGTGGGGCTCATGACCTGAGCCAAAACCCAGGAGTCAGACACTTAACTGACTGAGCTGTCCAGGTGCCATATTTCTGGTATTCTTATCTGTTTACTGTTATTGTTATTATTTTTTTTAAGATTTTATTTATTTGCGAGAGGGAGAATGAGAGAGAGCATGAAAGGGAGGAGGGTCAGAGGGAGAAGCAGACTCCCTGCTGAGCAGGGAGCCCAATGCGGGACTCGATCCCGGGACTCCAGGATCATGACCTGAGCCGAAGGCAGTCGCTTAACCAACTGAGCCACCCAGGCGCCCACTTATCTGTTTATTATAACTAGCTATGATTGGAGAAGCGTAATCTGTTTATTCAGTCTGCTTCCCCCAAATAAGGAAATAGGCATTTGTTACCATTGAGTCTTTTTGTTTTTTGGTTTTTTTTTAGATTTTATTTATTTGATAGAGAGTGAGCGAGCGCGCATGAGCGGGGGAGGAGCAGAGGGAGAGGAAGAAGCATACTCCCCGCTGAGCAGGGAGCCTGATGCAGGGCTCGATCCCAGGACCCTGGGATCATGACCTGAACCAAAGGCAGACGCTTAACCGACTGAGCCACCCAGGCACCCCTCCATTGATTGAGTCTTAGTAATGTGATTAAGTCCAAGTAATAAAGTCATTTTATTATTTCTTATAGCTGTACTTCATTCTCTGTTTCTAGCTTTCCTTTCCATTTTAGTTTTCTACCCCACCCCTCACACTCACTCTTCAGCTACTTCTGTTTTTTGTGTCTCTGTGCACACATGTGCCTAAAGCAAGATTGGGTTTGGCTTAACTCCCATTCTTAGTATTGAAGAAGCCTTTGGCCTCCAGTTCAGAATTCTGTAGCATTCACTAATATTCACATTGGTGGAGGGATATGAGGGCTATTTCAATTCTGTCCAACCTTCAGCAAACGTAACTGATATAGTTGTGGGGTCAGAGAAGAGGTGGGAGAATCATTTTTTCTGGAGGTTCTGCTAAAGGTATATTAGGACTTCTGAGACTGGAAAAATTGTGTCTGGGAGTCCCTCAGTATGCCTGTATGAAGTGTGAAGTGACTCATGAAGATCAAACATGATTTGAATCTCCATTTCTGGTATGTTTGTGTTTATGAGGAGACAGTCAGTAGGCTTCCTTGGTGCAAGAGATGGTAGAACCATATCCACCTTCTCAGGAGACACCATCAAGAGCTGCCTCCCTGGGCGCCTGGGTGGCTCAGATGGTTAAGCGTCTGCCTTCGTCAGGTCATGATCCCAGGGTCCTGGGATCGAGTCCCGCATCGGGCTCCCTGCTAGGCGGGGAGCCTGCTTCTCCCTCTGCCTCTGCCTCTGCCTCTCTCTCTCTCTCTCTCTCTCTCACTCTCATGAATAAAAAACAACAACAACAACAACAACATTAAAAAAAACAAAAAAAAAAAGAGCTGCCTCCCTTTCTCGTGGCATTATGGATATAGCCAAACTATTTATGTGTGCATTTACATTCTGTATTTTGAGGAGGATGTTTTCTTTTTGCAGATAGGCTTGCGATTACCATTGTTACAGTTTTCTTTGGGAAGTGCCGGACACCCCTTCAAAACTGCTCTGAGGTGGAGATTGTCTGCCCTTAGCCTCCACACTCTCGCTTGGGGCACACAAACCTTTCTTTTCACCTTGTTGACAATACACCTTTTGCTGAGCCTTAGATCTTTTGCAGACTTTGTAGTTAGTTTTGAGGCTGGTTTTAGATGAGGGATATCTGTGATTGTGGAACTCCTCCTGTAAAGGGATCAGAATCAGAAAATTACTCTTGTGGGAAAAACAAAGAAGCAAGTTTATAGTTTTGACCTTGGGAGCTAGAGTGTGAAGGAAAACAGTGATAAGTTGTATACTCATAGCAGCGGAGGAGATGAGTTATTCTTTTACAAGATTTCTTTGTTTCCAGGCAAATACCCTTTAAGATCTAGAGCCACGCTTTTTAGGCCATAGTATCTATTTTTGCTTATAATTGTTCTTAATATATTGGCCTATCTTGGTTGTGATTGCCCCATTTAGTCAAGCTTGCTACTCCTATGGACTTGCTTAGCGTGTTTACTCCTTTAGCATTTTTCAGATCCGTGGCTCTGAGCAGCAGGAAAAGCAAAATGTTTGGTATCAGAGGATTTTTGTTGTAGGACCTTAAGTCCAGCTTTTCATTTGGTATTCAGTCTCACATTTTGGACATCAGAATAGTTCTGTAAGCTAGATTTATGGTTTAAACCTAGTCCAAATTTGATGTGCATTTGGAAGATGGGTTCTAGAATCACTCTAGATCTCTAGGAAGACAGGTTCTCAATGATGATAGAATTTTGAAGTGTATTGCAAGTACTTTGTACTGATGTGAATTACCTTAATTGACAAATGGTACACCTAAAAAATTAATTTGAGTAGATACAAGGTTATTCTTGGACTACTTTCACAAGCTTTCTAGGATGGGAGAAGAATTGTTGGAGTGGATTATAGCTAGTGTGGGCCAGAGTCTGTATGTAATGGACCTTTCGCCTTTCTTAGTTGACATACCTAGTGGGGAGTGCTTCCATGTTTAAGGCATCTATTTCTAACCAACAATTAATTCCTGAGCTGTGGTTTATAAAGTAAGAATTGCCTGTATGCAGTGCAAGAATGGGGTTTTTTATTATTATTAAATGGTCTCTTATTTGGAGGTTGGAAATGTGTGTAATACAGTGACTTAGTTCACTTAGAAGCCATTTGTGGTGTCTACAGTGCCTTGCAGTGGGCACCTAAGTATTTGAATAAGTGAGAATTATTTTCTTTTTACTATGGAATCTTACTTATTAACAGACATCTATTTGGCTTTTAGTCCAGCTTACTGGTTTTAGTATTGTTTTCTTCCCTTCTTTATTCAACGTTCTACCCTGCCCTTTTGGCTTTTTTTTCATTCAGTATGCTACTAAAGTAGGAACATTGGGTGAACTGCTTTCTGCTACATATTTTATGTTATTATTATTTTTTTTTTTCTGCTTCATATTCTTTAAATAAAGACTTTCATAACTGGGGTGCCTGGATGGCTCAGTTGGCTCAGGTCATGATCCCAGGGTCCTGGGATCGAGCCCCACATCAGGCTCCCTGCTCAGCGGGGAGTCTGCTTCTCCTTCTCCCTCTGCTGTTCCCCCTGCTTGTGCTCTCTCTCTCTCTCTCTGTGTCAAATAAATAAAATCTTCAAAAAAAAAAAAAAAGACTTTTATAACTTAACAGAATAATTCAGATGTAAATTGGTACATGACTGTTATTTTGGATATAATTCATTAGATGAGTGGTGGTATGACATAGCCCATAGTTTCTTTAATATTTTATATGTTGGGGCACCTGGGTGGCTCAGTTGGTTAAGTGTCTGAATTCGGTTCAGCTCATAATCTTCATCCAGGTCCTGGGATCGAGGCTCCCCTTCCGGCTCCCCGCTGATTGGGGAGTCTGCTTCTCCCTCCCTCTCTACCCCTCCACCCGCTTGTGTGCATGCGGTTTCTCTTTCAAATAAATAAAATCTTTAAAAAATAAATTTTATATGTTCCTCCAGAGAAATGCTGATAGACCAACAACATTTTCTGGATGACTCCAATGTAGTAATTTACAGTTCCCAGTTTTACAAAATTCTAGGTTTCTCTGGTTACTTCAGTGTTGTGAAACTCAAGGCACTCAAGATTTTCATTCACCCTAGGAAATAAGTCCATATGAAAAGATGTAAGGTACAGAGCTAAAGTACTGTACAATATCTGCAATCACTTCTTTTTTTAAAAGATTTTATTTATTTATTTGACAGAGAGAGAGATCACAAGTAGGCAGACAGGCAGGCAGAGGGAGAGGGAGAAGCAGGCTCCCTGCTGAGCACAGAGCCCGATGTGGGGCTCGATCCCAGGACCCTGGGATCATGACCTGAGCTGAAGGCAGATGCTTAACCATCTGAGCCACCCAGGCGTCCCTGCAATCACTTCTTTCAGTATGAACTAGAGAGAAGAGAAAGTGAAGTATTTGTACATTAGATTAGATGAGTCAGATTGTCTTGTCTTCTCTTTAAAGTGCTCTTGTATACAATAGTATTACCATTTAGTACCATGTGTGAAATATCTGGGGCTGTAGTTGAAATGAGATAATTTAGGTGCCAAATGTATCTGAACTCTTGGAAACAATGTGATTTATAATATACCCATATATAGTAAAAATCTGAAAATCCAGCATTTTGTATTCCAGAAATCCTGGTGGTATGGCATCTATGTGCTAACCGTTAGGCATACAAAGAAATTTTATTATATTTGTGGATTGGTGGAGTGCAATATTCCTGTGTGTGTGTGTGTGTGTGTGTGTGTGTGTGTGTATACACACCACATTTTCTTAAGGTAATGTGGAATAGCCTCCAACAGTCTGAAAAATCTGAGGCTGGGCTGTGGTGGATTAGCAGTTTTTCTGACTTTTGCTTTAGGCCTTCCTTATTCTTGGGAAGTAAATATAACTGGTAGAATATTTTCAGGAGATGGAAGGTTGTATTTCTAAGTGAGTCAGAATTTGGAATTTGAGAATGTTAGTCTTCGTTATTTCAGTTTATCTAATTGTTCTTTGCTTTATTCTGCAAATAATTTGAATCTTTTTATCTTTCAACCAAAATCATTCACCATCTGTCCATCTCATGTGTAGGATTCACTGGATATCTGAGGCCTCATCACTTACTTCCAGAGGTCCAAGGTTTCCCGTATATTGATGATTTGGGAGGAGAAACTGTTTTTAAGATTGCTTTTAAGGTTCCAAACCCTTCCCATTCTGTGTTGGAGAGATTGAAATGGTGAAATTATGAAGCCAGCAGTTAGTGCTAAGGGAGTTGGATTCCCTATTTACTGAAATACCTTTGAATATGGCTCCCTTAATAGTAATTAATTTCATATGAAGACACTTGCAGGGGCACCTGGGTGGCTCAGTCAGTTAAGCATCTATCTTTGTCTCAGGTCATGATCCTGGCATCCTGGGATAGAGCCCCACATGGGGCTACCTGCTCAGCGAGGAGTCTATTTCTCCCCCTCTTTCTTCCCCAACCTCCACTTGTGCTCTCTCACGCTCTCCCTCTCTCTCTCAAATAAATAAATAAAACCTTAAAACAAAACAAAAACCCACTTGCATCTAGGCACCTAAGTGTATGTGTAGAGTCAAATAAAAGCTAGAGATACAAAGAAAGGAGTAGTGAATTTTATATTTATTACTACTTCAAAATGATTACTGATACTGAATTTAGAATTTTTTAAAACTTTGAGTCAGGAAGGTGTAATACGTATGTATCCTTTTAGTTGTTTTGTTTTCCTAGACCTTTATTGTCCCTTACCATTTTTTGTGTTTGTTTCTTTGGTTTTAAAATATTGATAAATTCCTATATTAATGCTCTGAATGATAAAATGAGTAAAGCCAGTATAGTATGTTAGTTAAGAGCTTGTGCTCTAAACTTAAGCTGCTTGGATTCCAATCTTGGTCATGCGTGAATGCAGTGCAACTTATCCAGTTATTGGTCTATTGTTTGCATCGTTAGATTGTTTCGATGCCTTTCTATAAAAAAAGTACCAGTGTATATCAAATATGCACATTTATGATTTCCATATTAATAAATTTCCTAAAAGTACGAAAGGTCTGAATATTTTTAAAGTTTTTAAATACATATGTCACATTGACATTGCTATCAGATGTGTTCTCTCATAACAAAATAACATTCTTCAAGAATTTAAAATAGCTTTATCACAGAGTTAGCGGTTTCATGAGTGTTTTCCCCTTGCTAATTATTGAGAAGAGACTTAATTTTTGATGGGCTTTATTAAATGCATTCAACAAGTTTGTGCTTATGAGTTTTAGTAGAAATAGCATTTAGATAAAATTAAATATAGACCTACCAACAGCCATTGACTGGCATTGTATTTTCTTTGAGGGTCACCTCTTTTTTTTTTTAAACCTTTTTATTTTATTTTATTTTTTAAAGATTTTATTTATTTATTCATGAGAGACAGAGAGAGAGAGGCAGAGGGAGAAGCAGGGAGCCCGATCCGGGACTCGATCCCAGGACCTTGGATCATGACCTGAGCCGAAGGCAGTCGCTTAACCATCTCAGCCACCCAGGCGCCCCCCTTTTTTTTTTTAAAAGATTTTATTTATTTATTACAGAGAGAGAACACAGGCAGGGGAGGGGCCAAAGGAGAGTGAGCAGCAGGCTCCCCAGTGAGCAGGGAGCCTGATGCAGGGCTCAATCCCAAGACCCTGGAATCATGACCTGAGCCAAGGGCAGACAGATGCTTAACCAGCTGAGCCACCCAGGTGCCCCTAAAATTTTATTTTATTTTTTTAAGTAATCTCTACACCCAATTTGGGGCCAGAACTCACAACCCAGAGATTAAGACTCACATGCTCTACTGACTGAGCCAGCCAGGCGCCCAGAGGTCACCTCTTGATAATTCAGTTTTATTTTATAAAATGGGAAATTTTCTGTACTTTACTTGCTTCTTAGAGAGGCAGTCACTACTTTTATTTCCATGGAAGGAAAATTTTTATAGTAACATAATAAGTTGTAGTTAGTGAAAGTAATATTGATGAATTCGCTGGTCAAGTCTTGCAAAAAGTAAGGAAAAAAATGTTAGGATTCAGAGTGTTATTGCTACAGTCTGCTTAGAGTGAAAGGTAAAATTGTGGCTCTCCGGAATTTCCATGGAAGCAGAGCTTTGGGGTAGCTGAGATTTCTGTATATTGCAGGGTTTACTACTTTTTATCACTTTATGGCCTAAACTTTTAATTTATGCATTTTGAGAAGAAATTCTGATAGTATTATACTTCCCAGGCTTTAAAAAAAATCAACTTTGTTGAAGTATAACTTATATACATTACACAGATTTTAAGTATACAGTTGAGTTTCAGCAACAGTATACACCTATGTAACCACTACCCCAAACAAAATACAGATCATTTTCATTCCCCCAGTCATTCATGCTCCTTTGAGTCATATTTGCCCCATATACAAACACGCACATACCCTGCCCTATGCAATCACTGATCTGATTTCTGTCACTACAGATGAGATTTGTCTGTCTTAGAAAATAAATAGAATCATACAGTATGTATTCCTTTATGCCCTTCTCAGCCTAATACAGTGTATGGGGATATATTTTATCTAGTCCCAGTAATTGTGCATCCTAATGCCTGCACTGCAGTGTAGTACCATGATTAATTTCATTTCTTTTGGGCTGTGTATGTCTTTGCCCCCTTATGTAGCTCCACACTTATTGTGTGTTGGGAGTTCTGTGCTAGCTTTTTAAAAGATTGCTTCTGGCTCTTCACTTCATGTCAGACAACTACTAGATACTGCTATGGATCTTGCCATTTTATCTGTATTTTTATCTTTCATAGTCCTGCTCTGTTAAACTTTTCAAACTTCCCAGTTTTTATATTTGTTTAGCAAAATGGTGAACACAGGTTCCTGATAAACATAGCAGATGTGCGTCTGCAGGAGTGGACTTACCTTCCTACACCCTTATCCCTGCTGCTCTTTCCACGTGTCCTTTGGCCATCATTCCATATGTCACTCTTATTTTACCCCCTAATTCTCTTAAGATGTTCTATCAGCCAATTTATCTTCCATCAGCTTTTGTAGTTCATCACACTGAATTATCTCTAACCCTCTCCTCTGCTACCCCCAAACACACACCCCAGTGCTCCTGTCTCTCAGGCTGTGATTGATTTCGTCTCCTGCCAGCTTCCTCTCTAGTCCAGGCTGCCCTGTCAGATTGTAATGCTGGAGAAAAAAGTGTTCCACCCTAAGCCTAAATTGTACTTTGTGCGGCCTGACTTGTTTCTCAACATCCAGCCAAGGCTTCTTTGAAAATATCCAGTGGGGAGAAGAGCAAGCTTGCATCATTCCTGTGGGTTGTGGCTGCAGGGTCTTTTCCTGGTTTTAAAAACAGCTCACTGCTTGACTCTCAAATGACCCTGGAAACAATTACTTTGCCTGTATAAGTTGTAATAGTTAATACACCATCACTACCCACTGTTTAATTATTATTTAGCAGAATTACGATCACGAACATCATTAAATATATGCGACATTACCTCTGTAGTTTATTTGACTAATACAGTGATCTTTGTTTGTAAATGCTTTGTTTACATAGTTTGTTGCTAATGTTGCACAGGTAAGTGCTTACCGCAACTTAAAGAGAACCCTGGTAAATATGACAGTATTGATCTTTGAGTATTGATCATAACCCTGATCATTTATTACATATGTTGCTAGCTTTCTGAATGCTAGATCTGTTTTTGCTGAAGTTGGGGTAAAAAACAAATTTGAGTGACTGTTTAATGTCAGGCTCTTAATATGCCTTATTTCAGTTTTTATAGCAACTCTGATGTAGATAGCATTGTTATTTCTTTCACAGATCAGGAAACTGAAGCTTAGATTAATTAATTGAACTGGTCTTGAGGATATTTGGTTTCTTGAGCTATTTTAAATGAAGACTGTAATACCTATCTTGCAAGATTTGTTGGGAAGATTGATTGCAAATAGTGTATATGTAAAGTATCAAGCACAGTGCCTGACACTGAAATTATTACACAGACATATTTCCTGTTCTCAGGTAAATTTATGGTCTAGAACATCTTTTAAAACATCCTAGCCTTTGTTTGAATTTGTTCATCTCTAAAGGTAGTTCATTCCATCTTGAGCCACAGCATGAAATTATTTGTATATAAATTTTGAATAACTGCCATCAGTGCTTTGCTTTTATATACTACTGTTCAACTTGAACTCAATAAATTAAAATATGAGCATTAAAAAACCACATATGCATTTGAATGGTATCATTGGAGCATTACTTCAAAGTGAAAAACAACCACAGACACAACCACAACCCATTTCCTGATATTTTTTCAAAGACTGCCCTCCACACTACTCTCCTGCTCTGTAACAGTTCATTGAGATTTTCACACCCCATGCAATTCACCCATTTAAGGTATACAATTCAGTGGTTTTAGTATATTCTCAGAGATTTGCAACCATTAATCGCCGCAATCAATTTTAGAACATTTTTCGTCACCCCTTAAAAAAAACCCAAACCTTTGGTAGTTACTACTCTTCTCTCCTCCCCACCCCATTATCTGGGAACCAGGAATCTACCTTCTGTCTCTGGATTTGCCTGTTCTGGACATTTCTTATAAGTGGAATCATTCAAAATACAGCCTTTTATAACTGACTTCTTTTACTTAGCATAATGTTTTTAAGGTTTATCCATGGTATTAGTACTTCATTCCTTGATTGTCAGGTAGTATTCCATTGTATGGATTTAATCACATTTTGTGTATCCATTCATTGGTTGATGGACATTTAGGTTGTTTCCACTTTTGGCTGTTAAAAGTTTTTGTGTAAACATAGGTTTTCATTTCTCTTGAAGAACTGTCAGACTTTTCCAAAGTGGCTGCACATTTAATATTCCCACCAGCAGTATATGAGGGTTCCAGTCTGTCCATATCCTCAACAACACTTGATTTTTTTCTATATTTCTTATTACATCTTTCATAGACCTTTACATATTGGCCTTGATGACAGATGCTTTAGTGATGTCTATAAATGTGACATGCACTACATAGTGTTTTTCCTGGTACTTTTTTTTTTTTTTTAAGATTTTATTTATTTGTCAGAGAGAGAGAGAGCACAAGCAGAGGGAGAAGCAGGCTCCCCGCAGAGCAGGGAGCCCGATGCGGGACTCGATCCCAGGACCCTGGGATCATGACCTGAGCCGAAGGCAGATGCTTAACGACTGAGCCACCCAGGCGTCCCGGACTTTCCTGGTACTTCTGATTGCCAAAGTTCTGCCCTGCCTTTGGGATGGAACACCTATGTCACTGGCAAACTGGAGGGTTAATTCTTTGACCTCATATGAATGATATCACTACTGGTTAAAGTAAATATGTGTGCAAAGTCCTAGTGTTGCTGTATCTTAAAAATCTTTAGAGATGCTTTTCATAAATAGTTTATTTCAGTAACAGTAAATAGATTCTAATAGGAATGCTATTAGTATTTTCCTCAGTTTGAGGAAAGTTTATATTTGGTATTGATGAAGGTATTTTAAACTTTGTCAGTAACCCATATCAATTCGAATCATGTGGTGATTTGGTCAGAGAAGTTAAAATTAACTGTTGTTAAGCATTATACTGATACCCTCCCCTTGCAATTGCATTGTAATTTTTTAAAGTTTGTTTGTTTGTTTAAGCAATAATCTCTACACCCAGTGTGGGGCTCGAACTCACGACCCCGAGAGAGATCAACCCCGAGATCGAGAGTCACATGTTCCTCCTACTGAGCCACCCAGGCGTCCTGCTCTGTTATTGTTAATATCCAGACACTATTAAATGCATTCTCAAAGGGGTGATATTTCCCCCAAGGGGTTGAAAATTGTTTCTTTTGGGTGTGGAATGGAAAAAAAAAAACAACTTAGCTATTACATTGGTTTGTGGCCCTCTAACAGGCCACAGTACATAAACTGATACATATATATCTATGAAACTAAAATTTTATGGTTTGGGATGATTAGGAAAATACTATCTAAGTAAGGGGATGGTAATGAAAAACAGGTTGAGAAACACTTTTCTACTGCATAAAACAGATGCTAGAATATTTGATCATTAGAGATCATTTAGTTGGACCACACTGTACAGTGTTTGAATAAAGCACTGATGTGGGACAGCTTACTTCCTTGAATAAATTGAGTGCCTACTATATGCTAAGCACTGTTATCCAGGAGGATAAAAAATGCAAAGACCCTTTGCTTTTCTTGGGGGAAGTCTTATATATTAGTTCACATGGAGTGATTATTGCTTTAGTTCAAGGAGGTATATTCAAGGTGAGTGGGAGAGCACAGAAGAAGAGCCATGTAAGTCAGATTGAGAGAGACAGGGAAGGGTCTAGAATGAGTGTGGTATGTAAGCTCTGAGCCTTGACGAACCTTTCTAGGCTGCTGTAGTATTTATTTTTCAAACTTGAGTGTGTTTAGCAACTACTAGATTGCTTGTTTAAAATGCAGCTTCTGGGGCGCCTAGGTGGCTCAGTAGGTTAAGCGTCTGCCTTCGGCTCAGGTCATGATCCCGGGGTCCTGGGATTGACCCCCATGTCGGGCTCCCTGCTCAGTGGGGGGCCTGTTTCTCCCTCTCCCTACTTGTGCTCTCTCTGTCTCTCCCTCTCTCAAATGAATGAATAAAATCTTTTTTAAAAAAATGCAGTTTCTGAAGCCCCACCCCAGATAGTATGATTTGGGGTTGGGTCCTAGAGATTGTGATGCAAGTAGCCTAAGGCCCCCCACGCCCTTATTTTTTTTGCAGGGGTGGTCTGGGGGTGTGGAACACTGCATTAAATGGTGGCAGAAGATTTTCAGGGGCAAACACTGGTCTAACTTTGTTTTACGAACATTCACCTATTCCAGCAGCCTAGAAATAAATACTTCCATGGATTAGAACTTTTTTTTTCCTCGCTAAGCTGTCACTGTTTCTTGCTTTCCTGGCTTGCTTATGTTTTACTTGTCTATATTTTGTCGGTATCTTTTGTAGCCAGTTAGGGTGATGGGATCCTTTACCTACCCCTGTTCAGAATAAAGACAATGTTAGTCCTCTTTTCTTAACTAGTCGAAGACTATTAAGTCCTAGGTGCTGCAGGTGAAAGGATAGTGTCAAGCCAAGGGGGACTTGAAGAGGAGAGGAGATGAGCATTATCTGGAAATGATGGAAAAAAAGAACGATGAATGTTTAGCCTGGAAAAGAACACATACAAGGCATTGTCCAAGACTCAATTGCCATTCATTGAAGTTACAGAACTGGACGTCAAAACTCAGCTACCTACAGGGCCAGACAGGTGTTCAGTGAGGGGGTGGGCCCAATGTACAGTTGATGAACTGGAGGGTACGTGTCCATTGTAAAGGAGGGCAGCCCCACTCGTTAGCTCTAGCTGAATCTTGTCATGAAGGACCGTGATTCAGAACCACATCCCATCTTTCAACTGAAGTGAGGTATCCAGACTTTTATGTAAACTCTCCCGGATTTTTTTTTAACATTACACAATCAAATAAATAAAAACAAAACTACAGGTTAAAACAAACATTTCTGCATGCTATCCATTTGCAGTCTCATATATCAGATGAATTTTGACCCATAAATCTTTTCAAATTCTGTGATTAAGATTAAGATAGCTCCAAACAGGGATTTACTTATTTATAAGACCCAGCCCCAGACTTTGGCAGTAAGATTGTAAAGCAAGGTAGAATTTGGAGAGGGTTGTGTAACTTCAAGAGCATAGTTCTATGCATTGTTGGTTAAAATTAGTTTATCACAAAGTGAGATTCATGGTGCAGAGCCTCTTCTCTCTTTTCTAAATTTAAGAAGCCCTAGGACCCCAATTAGAGTTATGTATCCTGACAAAGGCAGGTTTTAGGGGAATTAACAAGTGGGATTGGTCACAGAACATCCATTTTTGTTTAATCCATTGAAAATTCTGGACAGGGGGTAAATACATTTAGCCTAGAATAGGCTCACTGGATCTCCTTTTACGCCCCCCCTCCCAAGAAAAATTAATAGAAGCAAGACCCTCTAACTTAACCCACTTAAATGATTATATTCTCATGGTTGTCCTATCCCCTTAGACTATGCACTGTCTCTCTGACCATTAATTATTATGTCGGATGTTCTGAAATACTCTGTTTTGGGCCATAGAATATGACTCCTCCAAGGGCATCAGAAAAGTTGAATTCCCCAACTTCTTCACTTTCTTGGAATACAATTTGCTGTTAATTTTAATTATGCTTAATTACAATCAGAGCTGAATTCAGGCTTTAGGTAAAGCTTTATATACAATGATGTAATGTACAGTACTTTGATTATAGCAACATTACCTATTTCTAGTTTATCACATAAAAAGCTGGAGTGGCTTAAGACTTGAGTCAATTAAGAATTCTTCACATGCTCCTTATTTGCTCCTACCTTTGACATGTGTTTTAGTAAACTTGTTTAATGGTCTTTCATCAGATGTGTAAGCTATGTGCCTTTTGAATAATTAATGTCCCTTTTGAGTTCATTAATTACTCTTTGGGTAACTGATTTTGAAAAACCTATATTTGTATCGCTACTGATTCTGACAATCCTTTTCTCAAATTGAGATGCCTTCTATGCCTACTCATTGTTGACTGAGTTTGTCACCACTGAGTTTTCTCCAAACAGGGAAGTCCTGTGGGACCAATATCAATCCTCGGTCAGGAAGAGGTTGTATAAATAGCTGTGCACACACTCCAGAGGAGAGGAAGGAGGAGAATTTAAGTGTTGGGCCCCAGATGTGAACTCCTCCTGTTTTTGTTTTAGGGTAATTAATGTTGCCTTAGATTGAGCTAAACTTTGGGCACTTCGGCTTCTGGCTTTCAATTCTGAATCTGCATCCTTTAGGCATAGACTGGGGGTGGGGGAAATGGAGGTTGTATTTCTTGTCATCCCAAAATGAATGAAGTAACATGAGAGCAGTGCTTTTTTAAGCTTGGACTTGAGGCTAGAAAAATGGGCTATATGAAGGTGAAAACTGTCGCCCTACAATCTTAGTGACTTGGGAGGAATTGGATTGTGAGCAGTCTTTTGCAGTCTTGTGACTACAATTCTGGGTTTTGTGGTGTTTGCTTCTAGGTTCTCTGGTTGAATGTTTGTGTTATAAGGTGGTCTTGTTCCTGCCTGCCATTCTGCCTCCCTTGGCCTTCTAAATTAGATACATTCCCCCTTCTGCTCCCAGACGTCTCCATCTCTTCGTCCCCTGACGCAGCAATCATTTATCAAGTTGTTTCACGCGTTGTCGGGAGGGGGGCCCTGGGGACTCGAGTTTGTTTCGTCCCTTTGTTGGAGCTCCACAGGATCGTCCAGCTTAGTCTCCAGCCAACTGCTGAGAGTTGCTGGACTCCAGGAGCCAATGTTAAAGGGGCCCCCTTTCATCTGCTTGCTGTGCTACTTCAATCTTTTATTTTAAATTCCAGCTTATTGCAACTGTAATCATACACGTACACTTTCTGGACATGTATGTAATCCTGAGAGGCTTTTTTTTTTTCTATCCCAGTCATTGAAGATATGGAAATAAACTTTTAGTCTCTCTTCTTTTCTTTGTTATTCCTTGTCCGTTTTCTGTTCTTCCTTCATTACTACACTGCCTCTTTCCAAGTGGTAGATTACTAGAGATAGATTTAGTAAGTGGGAGTTCCTGTTTTTATAAGACACCTTTATGAAAATGCTGTAACTTATTAAGGTGTCCTTTTTCCTGATGTCACACTTCACTATCAATAGAACTATCTAAACAGTATAGGAATAAAAAGATTTTAAAGTTTGTCAAACTTCAGTGCAAGGTGAATATTATTGCTTGTTACTAGGAGTTATGCAAGTCTTCAAAAGTATCTAAAAAAGTAAAAGGAAAAATCTAATTAGCCTTATGGGTGTAGTGTGAATGTTAACCAGTTACCATGAATTTGAAAGATGGATGTTGCTTACTATAACTTAATAGTTTAAAAGAACAGTGTTTATTTTGTGGGGTAATGGTAGTCAGACTGTAATGTTATGAGGCTTATGAGAATTTTTTCAGGGATTCTGGAATATTTCCTCCCAGTACTTTATTATGAAAACTTACACATGAACAAAAAGGTTGAAAGGATTGTATGTTATATTTTGGGCTTAAATTTTTTTCTTTTCTTTACCAAGCTGAATAAAACATGCAGAAATCTCACAATGCATTGTAAAGTTACTCTTGGAAGCAAAATAATGAGAAAAAAATACCCCAGATGACATGTGTTAAAAAGCCTGAATTCTGCAATGGGCCTATTTACTGTAGACAAGCTGAGGCTAGAACCCAAAGTTGTGTAGTGTCACTAATCATCGAATTTAGTAGGGAAAATGTTGCCCCGTCTCTTCAGGTATTTTATGTTGAAAATATAGTCACCTTGATTAGACTTGTCAACTGAAAAATAGTTTATAATGAACAGTAGATTGTCTGAGTGCTATGACTTTTAACGTCAAAGTGAGCCCAATTGATTTCCCCTAGGAGATACTCTTATTGGAATATTTTTCAGCTGTGAAACTGCAGTGAATTATTTCTCATTGATTTTCACAATAATACTATAAAATTATACGTTAATGATAAAAAGATTTTTTCATATGTAATAGTGCTATTCAAATATCACTAATATTTAGCTATATTTCAAGTTAAGAATATGAAAGCACGGAGACCTTGTATTAATTCTGGGAAAATTTAATATGTACTATTTGCCAGATACTGTTTTAGACAGTATAGTATAGCAGTAAATAAAACACACAAAAATCCTCTTGGAGCTTATATTCTGTGGAGGAAGACATATCAGGCACTTCATTTTCTTTTCATTCTGTGGCAAGCATTAGTGAGTTTTTGTCTGTAAAGGGCCAGACAGTTTTTGTTACAATTACTTGACCTTGCTATGTAAATGATTGGGTAAGGCTGTGTTTCAATACATTCTTATTTATTTAATTATTATTTAAGATTTTATTTATTTAGGGGCGCCTGGGTGGCTCAGTCATTAAGCGTCTGCCTTCGGCTGAGGTCATGATCCCAGGGTCCTGGGATCGAGCCCCACATCGGGCTCCCTGCTCAGCGGGAAGCCTGCTTCTCCCTCTCCCACTCCCCCTGCTTGTGTTCCCTCTCTCACTGTGTCTCTCTCTGTCAAATAAATAAATAAAATCTTAAAAAAAAAAAAAAGATTTTATTTATTTATTTGTCAAGAGAGGGAGAGAGAGAGCACAAGCAGGGGGAGTGGCAGGCAGAGGAAGAAAGCAGGCTCCCCGCTGAGCAGGGAGCTCAATGCCAGACTTGATCCCAGGACCCTGGGAACATGACCTGAGCCGAAGGCAGATGCTTAACCAACTGAGCCACCCAGGTGTCCCTCAATAAATATTTATTTATTTATTAAAAATTTTATTTATTTATTTATTTGGGAGAGAGAGAAACAGCATGAGAGGGGAGAGGGTCAGAGGGAGAGGCAGGCTCCCCGATGAGCAGGGAGCCCGATGCGGGACTCAGTCCCAGGACTCCGGGATCATGACCTGAGCTGAAGGCAATTGCTTAACCAGTGAGCCACCCAGGCGCCCTAAATCTTTATTTATAATAACAAGGAGCAGATCATAGTTTGCCATCCTCAATTCCAAGCTGTTAAAGGATAAACAGTAGATCATTAAAAAAACTTTTTTTAAAGATTTATCCATTTACTTAAGAGAGCATGCACACATGCAGGTATGTGTAGGAGGGGCAGAGGGAGAGAATCTCCAAGCAGACTCTCGCCACTGAGCGAGCCCGCAGCGGGGGGTGATCCAAGGATCTATGAGATCATGACCTGAGCCAAGACCAAGAGCCGGATGCTCAACTGACTGAGCCACCCAGGTGCCCCGATCAAAAATCTTTTAAAATAACATTTCACGAGGTTTAAGAAAAAAAATGGGCAAAGCAGATGACAAGAAGTCAATGCTTTTTTTTTTGAACAGTTGTTAAGATTTTATTTACTTAATTGCCAGAGAGAGAGAGAGAGTGCGCACAAGCAGGCAGAGCAGCAGGCAGAGGGAAAGGGAGAAGCAGGCTCCTCGCTGAGCAGGGAGCCCGATGCTGGGCTTGATCCCAGGACGCTGGGATCATGACCTGAGCCAAAGGCAGACGCTTAACCAACTGAGCTACCCAGACACGCCAGGGAGTCAATACTTTTAATACACATACATCCCAAGGGAATAATGGGCAAAGGATATGAAGAGACAAGTCATAGAAGAACAAATCTAAATGGCCAACAGATATCTAAAAAAAATGCTCATCTGACTGACAAAACTTAGAAGGATGGCAATATCTATTAGTCTTCCCTTATCTGCACTTTCACCTTTTGTGGTTTCAGTTACACACAGTCAGATCAGATGTCCGGAAGCAGATGATCTTCCTTCTAACTTGAGAAGGTTGGTGCCCCCAGCTGGCTCAGTCAGAAGAGCATGCAACTCTTGATCTTGGGGTCATGAGTTCAAGCCCCACTTTGGGTGTAGGGATTACTAAAGTAAATAAATAGATTAAAAAAAAATTTTTTTTAAAGGAGGTTGGTATTAGCCTAATGCTGTGTCACAATGCCTACGTAATTCACTTTCCTCCATGTCATCGTGTAGGCATTTTATCATTTCACATCATCACAAGGAGGGTGAGTACAGCACAGTAAGATATTTTAAGAGAACGAGAGAGACCACATTCAGATACCTTACTACAGTATATTGTTAGAATTTTTCTGGAGCGCCTGGGTGGCTCGGTCGTTAAGTGTCTACCTTCCGCTCAGGTCATGATCCCAGGGTCCTGGGATCAAGTCCTGCATTGGGCTCCCTGCTCAGCGGGAAGCCTGCTTCTCCCTCTCCCACTCCCCCTGCTTGTGTTTCCTCTCTAGCTGTCTCTCTCTGTGTCAAATAAATAAATAAAATCTTAAAAAAAATTTTTCCCCGTTTTTTCCATTTTATTTTTTATCAGTTGTTTACTGTCCCTAATTTATAAATTAAACATTATCATAGGCCCGTTCATATAGGAAAAATATAGTATATATAGGGCTTGGTACTCTCTGCAGTTTCAGGCATCCACTGGGGATCTTGAAATGTATACCCCTTAAATAGGGGGAAAGTACTGTATTGGAAGATTAAAGTTTACTCTTATACATTGCTAATGGAAAATGAGATTGATGCTGCCTTTTTGAGGAATAAACTGATAATCTGTTAATACTAAAACTACATAAATATTATACTTATTTGTCCCGGAAATGTGTGTGTGTGGTGGTGGTGGTAGTATTTCATTGTGGTTTTATTTTATTTATTTCTACTTTTGTTATTGTGGAAAAATACATGTAATATAAAATTTATCTTTTTTTTTAAGATTTTATTTATTTATTAGAGAGAGAGTACGAGCAGGGTGAGGGGCAGAGGGAGAGGAAGAAGCAGACTCCCTGCTGAACAGGGAGCCTAGGACCCTGGGATCATGACCTGATCTGAAGGCAGATGCCTAACCAACTGAGCCACCCAGGCCCCCCTAAAATTTATCATCTTAACCATTTTTTAGTAATATAGTATATATACTATATAGTTCATTGGTATTAAATACGTTCATAATAGTGTACATTCATCACTGCCATATCCATCTCAAGAACACACTTTTTATCTTATAAAATTGAAACTCCATAGCTGTTAAAAAGTAACTTTCCATCCTCCCCCCAGCCCCTGACAACTACCATTCTACTTTTAAGATTTTGACTACTCTAAGTACCTCATATAAGTGGAATCATTCAGTATTTGTCTTTTTGTGACTGGCTTATTTCTTTAGCACAGTGATCTCATGTTTCATCCATGTTGTAGCATATGTCAGAATTTCCTTCCCTTTTAAGGCTGAATAATACTCTGTTGTTTTTATATTTCACATTTTGCTTATCCATTCATCCATTAATGGCCACTTGGGTTGCTTCCTCATTTTAGCTATTGTGAATAATGCTGCTACAAACGTGGGTGTACAACTATCTCTTTGAGACCCTGCTTTCAGTTCTTTGGAGTATATACCCAGAAGTGGAATTGCTGGATTATATGGTGATTCTATTTTTAACTATTTGAGGACCCACCACGTAGTATTTCTCAGTGTCTCTTTCATATGAAATTCCCATCAGGAATGTATAAGGGTTCTATTTTCTTCACATCTTTACCAATGTGTTCTTTTCTTTTTTTTAAACAGTAGTTACCCTAATGGTTGTAAGGTGATATCTCATTGTAGTTTTGATTCGCATTTCTCTAATGATTAGTGCTATTAGGCAGTTTACATGTGTTTATTGGCTATTTGTATATCTTTTTTGATGAAATGTATATTCAGGCCTTTCACCTGTTTATTTAATTTATTTGTACAGATTTTAGGTAATCTCTGCACCCAAAGTGGGGCTCAAACTCACAACCCCAAGATCCAGAGTTGCATGCTCTACCATCTGAGCCAGTGAGGCACCCTTATTTTTGCCCATTTTGAAAACAAATCCTTGGGCTTTTGTTGGTTGAGTTGTAGGAGTTCTCTATATAAATTTGGATGTTAACCCCTTACCAGATTGATTTACAAATATTTTCTCCCATTTGTGAGTTGCCTTTTTTTCCTCTGTTGATCAGTATCTTTGTTCCATAAAAATTTTAAGTTTTCATGAAGTCCATGTTGTCTGTTTTTTCTTTTGTTGCCTGTACCTTTTGTTGTCATGCAAGAAATCATTGTTATGAAGATTTTTGCCCTATTTACCTTTAAGAGTTTTATATTTTTAGGTTTTACATTTAGATCTTTGAACCATTTTTAGTTAATTTTTGTATATCATGTGAAGTAAGGGTTCAAGTTCATTGTTTTGCATGTGGATATCCAGTTTTCCCAGCACCGTTGATTGAAAAGACTGTCCTTTTCCTATTGAGTGGTCTTGGCCCCCTTGTCAAAAATCATTTGCCTGAATTCAAAGATTTATTTCTGGATTGTCAATTCTATTCCATTGGTCTACATATCCGTCTTTTTTTTTTTTTTTTTTTAAGTATAATTAACATACAGTGTCATGTTAGATTCAGGTGTACAAATAATTCACTGATTCTGTACATTACTCACGGCTCATCACAATAAATGTACTCTTTTTTTATAAGAGAGCTTTTTTTTTTTAAGATTTTATTTATTTATTTGACAGAGAGAGACACAGCGAGAGAGGGAACACAAGCAGGGGGAGTGGGAGAGGGAGAAGCAGGCTTCCTGCCGAGCAGGGAGCCCCATAAATGGGGCTTGATCTCAGGACGCTGGGATCATGACCTGAGCCGAAGGCAGACGCTTAACCACTGAGCCACCCAGGCACCCCACAATAAGTGTACTCTTAATCCCCTTTATTCCACCATTCCCCCACCCACCTCTCCTTCGGCGACCACTGGTTCTCTGTATTTAAGACTCCGTTTTTTGTTGTTTATCTCTTTTTTTCTTTGTTCATTTCTTAAATTCTACATAAGAGTGACATTGTAAGGTATTTGTCTGACTTACTTCACTTAGCATTATACCCTCTAGGTCCATTGTTTTTTATGGTTGCATAACATTCCATGTGTGTATATATTACATCTTCTTTAAACATTCATCTGTCACTGGACACTTAGGTTACTTCCATATCTTGGCTATTGTAGATAATGCTGCAGTAAACATAAGGGTGCATAAATATTCTCGAATTACTGTCTTTATTTTCTTTGGGTAGATATCCTATGATGGAATTACTGGATTACATGAGTAATTCTATTCTTAATTTTTTAATTAAGAATAACTGTTTTCCACAGTTGCTGCACCCATTTACATCTCCGCCAACACTTATTTCTTGTGTTTTTGATTTTAGCCATTCTGACAGGTGTGAGCTGATATCTCACTGTGGTTTTGATTTGCATTTCCCTGATGATAAGTGATGTTGAGCATCTTGTCATGTGTCTGTTGGCTATTTGATGTCTTCTTTGGAAAAATGTTTACTCAGATCCTATACCCATTTTTTTTTTTTTTAAGATTTTATTTATTTATTTGACAGAGACACAGTGAGAGAGGGAACACAAGCAGGGGGAGTGGGAGAGGGAGAAGCAGGCCTCCCGTCGAACAGGGAGCCTGATGCGGGGCTCGATCCCAGGACCCCGGAATCCTGACCTGAGCCGAAGGCAGACGCTTAACGACTGAGCCACCCGGGCGCCCCTCCTCTACCCATTTTTTTTAAAATGGATTATTTGGTTTTTTGGTGTTGATTTGTATAAGCTCTTTTTATATATTTTGGATATTAACCTCTTATCGGATATGTCATTTGCAAATATCTTCTCCCATTCAGTAGGTTGATTTTTGTTGTTGTTGTTCTGTTGATGGTTTCTTTCGCTCTGCAAAAGCTTTTAATTTTGGTGTAGTCCCAGTAGTTTAATTGTTCTTTGTTTCCCTTGTCTGAGGAGACCTATCTAGAAAAATAATTCTATGGCACATGTTAAAGAAAATGCTGTCTGTGTTTTTCTTCCAGGATTTTTATGGTTGCAGATCTCACATTTAGGTCTTTTATGGGTTTATTTTTGTGTAAGGTATAAGAAGTGGTCTAGGTTCATTCTTTTTTGCATGTAGCTGTCTAGTTTTCCCAGCAGAGACTGCTTTTTTCCCATTGTGTATTCTTGCCCTTTTGTCATAGATTAATTGATCATGTCAGCGTGGGTTTATTTGTGGGCTCTCTGTTCTGTCCCATTGATCTATGTGTCTACTTTCATGCCAGTAACATACTGTTTTGGTTACTACAGCTTTGTGTAGTATATCTTGAAATCTGAGATTGTGATACCTCCAATTTTGTTCTTCATTCTCATGATTGCTTTGGCTATTAAAGATCTTTTGTGTTTCCATACAGATGTTGTTATTATTTGTTCTGGTTCTGTGAAAAATGTTGGTGTTTTGATAGGAATTGTATTAAATCTGTAGATTGCTTTGGGCAGTATGGACATTCTAACAATATTGGTTCTCCAGTCAGTGAACATGGGATATCTTTTTATTTGTATCATTCTCATTTTCTTTCATCACATGTTTTATAGTTTTCAGGGTACAGGTCTTTCACCTCCTTGGTTATATTATTCCAAGGTACTTTATTATTTTTGGTGTAATTGTAGATGGGATTTTTTTTCTTAATTTCTCTTTCTGCTGCTTCATTATTAGTGTATAGAAATTCCAGAGATTTCTGTATATTAATTTTGTATCTTGAGACTTTACTGAAGCTGTTTATCAGTTCTAGTAGTTTTTTGGTGGAGTCCCGTGTTTTCTGTACATAGTATCATGTCATCAGCAAAAAGTGAAAATTTTACTTCTTCCTTACCAATTTGGATGCCTTTTATTTACTCTTTCTTGTCTGACTGCTGGGGCTGGGACTTCTAATACTGTGTTGAATAAAAAAGGTGTGAGTGGTGGATATCCTTGTCTTGTTCCTGATCTTAGAGGAAAAGTCTGTTTTTCACCAGGGTATGATATTAGCTGTGGGTTTTTCACATATGGCTTTTATTATGTTGAGTTATAGTTCCTCTAATCCTACTTTGTTGAGAGTTTTTAAATCATAAATGGAGGGGCGCCTGGGTGGCTCAGTTGGTTAAGCGACTGCCTTCGGCTCGGGTCATGATCCTGGAGTCCCGGGATCGAGTCCCGCATCGGGCTCCCTGCTCTGCGGGGGGTCTGCTTCTCCCTCTGACCCTCCCCCCTCTCATGTGCTCTCTCTCTCTCTCAAATAAATAAATAAAATCTTTAAAAAAAAAAATCATAAATGGATGTTGTAGTTTGTCAAATGCTTTTTCTGCATCTATTCAGATAATCATAGGATGTCTTTCTTTATGCTAGTACCACACTGTTTTGATTACTGTAGCTTTGTAGTAAATTTTGAGGTAAGGAAGTATGAGTCCTCCAGGTTTGTTCTTTTTCAAGATTGTTTTTTCTGTTTGGGATTCCCTGACATTCCATATGAACTTTAAGATTTTTAGGATTAATTTAGAGTTTTTCTCTTTCTGCAGAAAAACATAATGGGGATTTAAAAAAATTTCTTTATTTTTATTTATGTATTTATTTTAGAGAGAGACACAGAGCACAAATGTGGGGGAGGGAGAGGCACAAGCATACTCCGTGCTGAGCACTGAGCCCAACCTTGGGCTCTGTCCCAGGACCCTGGGATCATGACCTGAGCCCAAGGCAGATACCTAACCGACTGAGCCACCCAGGCACCCCAGTGTTTAGAGTTTTCTACCTAGAAGATTGTATCATCTGTAAACAGAAATAATTTAGTTTCTTTCTTTAGAATTTGAATGCCTTTTGTTTATTTATTTATTTTTGTCTAATTGCTGTGGCTAGAACTTCCAGTACTGTGTTGAATAGAAGTGGTGAAACAGTAGTCATCCTTGCCTTGTTCTTAATCTTAGAGGAAAACTTTGTCTTTTGCCACTCCTGGAATTTTAGCCCTTAAACACAAACAGCACCAAGGGTCTGTGCACATGGAGGCTCATTTTGCATGGTTCTAAGTGGCAAAAAGTGGAAAACAAAACAAGAGCCCATCCTTTGGAGAGTAGATGAATAGAATACGTTATCTCCACACCATGGACTATTAGGTAGCCTTTAAAAGAATGAATTGGAGCTGTATCCCTTGACTTGGGGAGATTTTCACAAGATAATAAGAAAAGCAATATGCAGAGAAGTATGAGTAATATTAATCTATTAAGATAAAGCTAATCCTCATATTTCTGTGTATATCTCCACGCATGTATGTATAAATCATGTATATGATTATATGTGCATTGAGAAAAACAAAAAGGAATATGTACTTGATTGTTAACATGGATATATCAGTTATTGATGTAGAAGATAGAGAAAAACGGAAAAAGTTCCCAGAACAAATAGTATGGTTGCTTTTGGATTTATGTAAGCTGTGTTTGTGTATCTATAAATGTGTATATTTATTTACAGCATTTTTAAATTTATTTTTTTAAAGATTTTATTTAAGAGAGGCAGGGGAGAGAGAGAGGGACAGAGGGAAAGAGAGAAGCAGCATGGAGCCCCTTCAAGGGGCTTGATCGCAGGACCCCGAGATCATGACCTGAGCCAAAGTCAGATGCTTAAACCAACTGAGCCACCCAGGTGTCCCTACAACATTTGTTTTTAAAGGCAAAACAGACACTGTTACTCAGGCTTTACAACTCTAGCAATTTGTCAGTGGGCGTGCTAGCTCCCAAACTTGATGTCATAAGATACACTCACCTTTATTGTGTGTCTTTGATTACTTACCCTATTTGCTCTGTTGGCTAAAAAAAATTGAAGTCTTTTCCCCCTGTTTTTATGGCACACAAACTTCAAGTAAAAGACCAAAAGTGCCTTAGAGAAATGAAGACTCTAGTTTACACTGCCACAATTGATGGAGCCGATGTTTGAATTGAATCCAGATCTGTCCTTATACTTTGCATTATACACCTTGCTGATAATCTTTGTCTCCTGATTCCTTTGACCTTCTTTGTTGATTATTCACCTCCTACGTGATCCTACACAGAATGTAGCTTTCCGTGGGATCAGTGAAAGGGAACGTTATATAGCAGATTTGTAAGAAAAATATGAAAGTTTTATTTCAGCTGTCTCTCTCAACAGAATTAATAGGAATGGAATAATACCATCTCTTTACCATCCCTACCGCTCCCCTCTCAGTCTGGGATTAAGAAGCCAGGGGTGGCTGTAGCCTCTATTATTCCTCAAACATTAATTTCTGGGGTTAGAAGATTTAGTGGGTAGGTTTTTATGCACTTCTTGTCTTCTTTGGCCACGGTCTGCTATGTTTTGTATCTTGGATAAGCCTTGAAAAAATAACCCTACCCAACATGACAATTATACAATTATTTTAGGCTTTCCCTTTGTTTTCTGGCATATTTATTCAGTAACTCCATGTCCAAGAAATTAATACCTCATATCTCTGTTAATAATTATGTTTCTATTGCCGTAGTTATTCAGAAGGTTATCAGGTCAAAACATGAAAGTGGTGTGCATTGAGAGAGCAAGTACTGGCTGTTGTTGGGAGTCTCGATGAGTTAGACATTTCCTTCTGGCAAAAAATGAGGAATATGGTGGTAGGTACAAGTATGGTAGTGTACTTAGGTGTAATCCTGATACACAAAGCCTCTGAATTTTATTTTAGTTCATTAAATAGTATTTGTGCTGCAGTATGGTTATTTTAAACCAATTACCACTATTTGTATTAGAAAATGCATCATTTATTGAAACCTGATGAAATCTTTCTTTTGAAGATTTGCCTGGGGAGACTGACCCAGGGTTTAATGGTGTTCCTGTGTCTTACTCTGTGAGGCCTCCTCTTTTCTGAATGATTGAATGTTCTTGTTTTTGAGGATCTTGCCAAAGGATAAGCTAGATAGATTCCTTAGTCCCAGCTCTATGAATGGGTTATTTTTCAGTCATAATAGATGATGTTTCTAGGTTGAAGAATTGTACATGGAAACAAGATTAGGATAGATGATGGATCATTGTTTGGTTACAGTGCTTTAGGAAACAAAACTACAGAGGTGTGACTGGCATCTCACCTTGAGGTAAGAATTTTATAGAATATATTTAAGTATAAGTTCTAAAAGGATATTACACCGGGCCATATGTTGTGATTAAACATGTTATACTTTGTCTAGTAAAAGGAAAGGAAAAATTTAGATGCTCTAAACCTATTTCTCTGCATACAGGGGATGGCAGGTCTGTTGGCCTTACTTTCAGTGAACATCTTCTACCTAGATTCATACTTCTCTGATCTCTTTAAAACTGTACACAGGAGGGAAGGACCGTTGGAAAAAGAACCCCCCCAAACAGAGTATGTTATACTTGAATGAATTCTATGTAAAATTTCAGAAGTTGGTCCCCTTTAATGCTGTCTACTTTGATGTTCATGTGAACAGTGGTGAGGGAAGTTTGTTAAAAGTACAGGTCACTGGGCCTCACATGAGATGCCTAGTAGGAGACTTTCAATTTGCATTTTTTCTTTTTTTTCTTTATTGCATTTTTTCCAATTTGCATTTTTAATAAGTACCCCACGTAAGATGAATCAGGTCTGCAGGCCACACATTGACATATATTTCTCTAAAATATTGCTTAAATTAATGTCTTTATGGTTTTCATGAGCATTCTAAAAAGAGGGTGATTATTAAATGATGTGGCTTTGGATGATAACAGATTTATAAGAAAGGCAAAAGTGACTTAATAAAGTCACAGCACTGGTCACTAAATTCAGACTTTTTTGATAACACTTCCAGTGGTTTTTTTAATTATATTAAGACAATCTAATCATATTAATAATTTTTGTTCATAAAAGTAACATTTTCTTATTTCAGAAATGGGGGAAACTATCAATAATAGGAGCTACTGGCTTGCCATTTTAATGGGCTAAAACAGAACTACGCTTTTTCTGAAATTAATATTTGTGAAGATGAGTAGCAACAGTTACAGCATCTTTTTTTTAAGATTTTATTTATTTATTTGACAGAGCAAGTGAGCACAGGCAGGGGTAGCAGTAGAGGGAGAGGGAGAAGCAGGCTCCCTGCTGAGCAGGGAGCCCAGTGGCCCTGGGATCATGACCTGAGCCAAAGGCAGATGCTTAACCGATTGGGCCACCCAGGCGCCCCTCATAGCACCTTTTTTATGATTGTCCTAGGCATTTTTCTTTGGGGTATGGGATTTTTTTTGTCATATTGGGTTTAAAGAGCTCCTTTATATATCAGATCACCATTTGTGCACTCATGCAATGTTTTACTTACTGGTTATTTGACTTTACAGTTTACTTACAGTTTAGCAGCAGGCATTTCAAGATTTCTTTGGATGGAGGCTTAAAACAAGACCTTTCTCATTTCAATGTTATTAGTTTTTATGATTTTAATTAATTTCTTTAATCCATAGGAATTTTGTTCTGATATGTGATATAAAATAGGAACCTAACATTTTCCAGACAGTTAACCAATTATGCCAGACCATTTATTAATCTTTTTCTACTGATTTGAAGTACTACCATGAGGTACATACATATCTATTCATTCCATTGATTTATGTCTATTCTTGGGCTGGTACTATGTTGATTGTAAAACTTTAGATATGAGATTTTAATATCATGTGGTAATTAATTACCTGATATTATTCTTCACATAGGATAGCCATGTCTTCATGTGCAAATTTGTTTATAGAAGTTAGAAACTGTGTGTTTAAAAAATTACTAGATAATAGCAGTGATTTACATGATTCCATAGAATCATTAACATTTTTGCTTAATGAGTTAATGAATCATAGTTGTTTATAGGATTTTGCTGTTTTGTTCAGGTGTGTATGTGTGTGTGTGTGTTTTAACTTGAAAAATTCCTTTTTTCTAATTTAAAGAACCTCTTTTGCATTACTTAATTGGGCTCCATTTAATCTCTATCCAGTCTTGCTTAGTGCTATGTATTTTTTTATACTGTCTGCCTCTGAGCTCTAATCTAGCTTGCAAAGCCTCCCACCAGCCATTCTACAAATCCTGGTATCTATAATACATGAAAAATAGAGCAGGTAGAAAGTTGGACATTAAGTTAGAATCAGCATGGTTTTAGGTTAGTTTTACATGCTTAATTTTACCATTTGTTAGTGTTTCACTGGGTAATTTCCCTTTTAAAATTCTGCTTGGGGCACCTGGGTAGCTCAGTCGGTTAAGTGTCTGCCTTTGGCTCAGGTGTCGTGATCCTGGAGTCCCTGGATGGAGCCCAGCATTGGGCTCTCTGCTCAGCGGGAAGCCTGCTTCTCCGTCTACCCTTCATCCTGCTCGAGCTTTCTCTCATGCTCTGTCTCAAATAAATAAATAAAATCCTTTAAAAAAAAATTCTGCTTGGCTATAACTTGTGAGCGGTTCTTATCCTACTTAATTAATGAATTTTTAAAGATTTTATTTTTACGTAGTCTCTACACCCAGTGTGGGTCTCTAACAACCCCGAGATCAAGAGTCTAATGCTCTACCAACTGAGCCAGCCAGGTACCCCTGTAATCCTATTTTAAATGGTTTATTATTTTTGAAATTAATCTTAAAAGATTCAGAAAGAAAGAACGGGAAAAGTCCCTTTAACCAACAGGAATCTCATAAAGATTCCCTGAGAGCCTTAGTCCAGATGGTGGAAAGGCACCAGTGGGGAGGAGAGAAGATCATATTCAATCCCAAGTGTTTCCTTATTTCTAATTTTGACCCAGAAGAAGAGAGGGGGGAAAAATCATAGGTGAAGTGACTTTTCAGCAGCTCCATTTCCTGGCTTAGCAGTGAAGGAGGTCTTCTCCCAGGGGCACAGCTCTACTTAGCAGCTCTCTGCACCTCTGTTCTCTTCAGAGACTCTGCTTGACTTCCCACTTCTGCCGTATCTTCCTAGTTTAGCCTGCTTCACCTTTTTAGGGTTCCTGCCCCTCCCCTGGTGCCATTTAGGTGTATAACCCCTAAAATAAGAGGCTCTTGGGTGACAAGCAAATGTATAAGTCAATTGAGGCACAAAGATTCAGACTAGAAAAACATTTTGAAATGTGGACTAAAAGAGAACAAAAAGCCATAATGTAAAGAAGTCAGATTTGATGACTAGAGGTAAGGTGGTTTAGGTAGTTCACCTGCTTCTCTTATGATCTACTAAAAGATTGGCTAAACCCTTTATGTTTCAAAATCATCTAGGTACTTGTATATACAAGCACACACATACACACTTTGCTGGTATTCTTATAAGGACCGACAGTGCACCCCTGCCTCTGAAGAGATCCTCTCCCATGGAACGGAATCCGGTCCATTCCTTTCTTACCATTTTCTCCTTCAGGCTCTGGTGGTTGTTTCTCCTCAGTTTACTTCCATAGTTGATTGCGGGCAGTGAAATTGTTGCTGGCTAATACAAATAGTGTTAATTTCTTAGCTGGCATCTAAAGTACCAGGTGATACATGAACAAGCAAGCCTTTTAGGTTGTTAGGCTGGTAAGGAGTACCTAAAAATAGCTTTGAACTACCACTGTCATGACCATAAGATTTCCCATAGGTGAAGTTATATAAAATGAGAAATAGTAATAATGTTCTGTAAACTCTGCTTAGAACTACTCTCTGAAATAGTTTAACTAGAAAGAGAAGTTACCCTTCTACACAAAATTAAAGAGTTAGTGAAAACTTCCAGTAAGAAGGCACTTGAATTTACTGTATTAATAATGTCAGGATAGTAGCAATGCTTTCTAGGAAGATGATACAGACAGTAACCTGATAGCTACACTATAAAGAATATTCAACAAATATACCCAAGTATCCTTACTTCAGATGAAAAAAATATGTCAGGATTTCTTATTGAAAAAGTGATTTTTTTTTTTTTTTTTTTTGAGAGAGAATCCTAAGCAGGGGAGCCAACTCAGGGACTTGCTCTCACGACCTGAGCCAAAATCAGAAGTGGCACACTTAACCGATTGAGCCACCCAGCACTGCATAATCTGCATTTTAAGAAGTTACCCAGTGATTTCTATGTGCACTCAAGTTTGAGAACTTATAGAGCAGTGGATTTCTGCTTTGGCCCCATTTAAAAATCGCCCAAGTTTTAAAGAATATTTTTATTTGGATCTCATTTCTGGAGACCTTAAGAAAAAAAAAGCTAATGACTAAGCATTAGGTTTTAGAAAGTTCTATGTGATTTTATTGCAGAGGCAAGGTTGAGAACCATTGTTCCAGAGCTACATTGTTCAGTATAGTGGCCACTAGCCACATGTGGCTATGTAAATTTACATTACTTAAAATCAAATACAATTTTAAAATTAGTGCCTCAGTCACATTTCAAGTGTTTAATTAGCCACATGTGCAAATAAAGAACAGATACAGATCCATCATCAGAAAAATTATATCCTAACACTTTAAGAGCATTCTGGATAACTTATTTTCTGAGAGTTTTAATTTTAGGGAGTTGATTTATACTATTCTTATAAATTATTTCCTGGGGGGGCACCTGGGTGGCTCAGTCGTTAAGCATCTGCCTTCGGCTCAGGTCATGGTCCCAGGGTCCTGGGATCGAGCCCCACATCCGGCTCCCTGCTCCGCGGGAAGCCTGTTTCTCCCTCTCCCACTCCCCCTGCTTGTGTTCCCTCTCTCACTGTGTCTCTCTCTGTCAAATAAAATAAAATCTTTAAAAAAAAAAAAATTTATTTCCTGGGGAAGAGTGCAGAAATAGGCATTCAAAGACTAGGAAATGAGTAGGCTGTGCAAAAACATCTATATTTTGGTTGAAACTTTCTTTTCATATTAAATCATATTAAATCACTTCACAATCAGTTATGCTTTTGCTATATGTATGTGTATATGTAATCAGGCCAAAAGACAAATAAGAGATAGTACCTATTCATACATATTCATGACTAAAAAAACTGGTTAGACATGACTACTTTTGGCAAATAATTAAACACTTGAGGTGTAGTAGTATGAAAAATTTATATAACTTACAACTTATATAACTAGTTAATGTAATATCCAACTTTGTTTTCATTCTTAAGTTAAATATTATAATATTATAAATGTAATTAGTATAATTGTGTATGATGCATTTAAGGAAGTGGTATAATGGAAAGTAACTTTTTTTTAAATTTTTTAAATTTTTATTATTTATTTGACAGAGAGAGACAGCGAGAGAGGGAACACAAGCAGGGGGAGCAGCAGGCAGAGGGAGAAGCAGGCTTCTCGCTGAGCAGAGAGCCTGATGTGGGGCTCGATCCCAGGACCCCGGGATCATGACCTGAGCCGAAGGCAGACGCTTAACGACTGGGCCACTCAGGCGCCCCTGGAAAGTAACTGTTGTCAAACAGTAGTCAGTTTCTCCATTTACTAGTTGTGTGATCTTTGGTTTGTCCTGATGAATGTCTTTTTTTGCAACTGTAAAATATAGTTAATAAGGTTACCTACTTTATAGTATTCCTGAGGATTAACTGAAATGGTCAGTGTAAAGATCAAACAAGTGCCTTGTATATAGTAGGTTTTCAATAAGAGACAGCTTGCGTTATTGATAATATATTAACAATATATTAATAATATATTTATGCTTTGGAACTAAGTAGTTCTAATGTTGATCTTCTGCCCCCATCCATTGCTGTCTTCCTTTCTCCAGCTTGAGTCAACTCTTTTCTAGGACTGTTGACCCCTCATGCCAGATCAGTTGATTTTGAACTCTGTAAAACTTTCAGTCCATCCATCTTGGCTGGCTTCCTCTACTAACACCACTTCAGCCTGCCTTTTCTCCTTTTTGAATTTATTTTCTTTCACCCACAATTTAAATGTTAATACGTTCTCTTTTCTGCCCAGGGTGGTAAAATCTCTTGAAACCGTAACAAAAGACCACTGCTTAAAGACAAACTCCTCCCCTGTGCTCTATATTCCTTACAGGTGCCTTCACTTGTTAGTTCTTCAGATACTTCAGACTCAGCATGCTTAACCGGTGAATTCATTTTCCCTAAAACTCTCAAACCTACTATTCTACCTGTTTCCCCTGGATTGAACTGGCACCACCATCCATCTAGTTAAGATAAAATTTTAGTTTTTCTTAGTTCTCCATTTTTCAGAGTCTCATACATTTAGTTAGTAACCCATTCTTACTTCCTAACATTTGATCTTTTCCTTGTTCAAGCTGTAAGCATCTTTGCCTGGACAGTTGCAGTGATCTTGGTAGGTTTTCCTTGCCTGCAGTGACAGTCACACCAGTCTAGAACCACACTGCTCTCAATGGGACTTCATTTCAATTATTCATGCATAGCTACATTGCTATTAGACGAGGTTCCTTGAAGACAAAGATCATGTCTCAGCACTGCATCTTCAACACCATGCAGGGTTAATGAACATGAATTAACTGATGGTACCTTCAAATGCTGGGACTTGTGTGAGAAACATCAGTCTGCTTTTAAGAAATGAGAACAATATGAAGCAGGATTCTTTGAACTTGCTCTATCAGTGGCCCTATTTCCTATTGTTTTCTTACATGGAATTTGTATAGACTTAAGTTTTAAATGTATATGCCAGCAATTTAGATTCTTTGTAGGAAAAGAATGGTATAAGTTTTTTATTTAAAATATATTGAAGGGGCGCCTGGGTAGCTCAGTCGGTTAAGCCTCTGCCTTTGGCTCAGGTCATGATCTCACAGCCTTGGGATCGAGCCCCATATGGGGCTCCCTGCTTAGTGGGGAGTCTGCTTCTTCCTCGCCTCCCCCAGCTTGTGCTCTCTCTCTCTCTTAAGTAAATAAAATCTTAAAATATGTATATATATTTAAATTCAGTTTTGAAAAAAATTCAACATAGTACTAGAAGTCCTAGCCTGAGCAGTTAGGCAAGAAAAAGAAAAGACATCCAAATCGGAAAGGAAGAAGTAAAATTATCTCTCTATGCAGACAACATGATACCAAAAATAGAAAACCCCAAGGCCTCCACCAAAAAACTGTTAGAACTAATAAATGAATTCAGTAAAGTTCCAGGGTACAAAATCAATATACAAAAATCAGTTGCATTTCTTTTTTTTTTTTTTTTAAGATTTTATTCATTTATTTGAGAGAGAGGGAGAGACAGAGCATGAACAGGGGGGAGGAGGAAGAGGGAGAGGAAGAAGCAGGCTCCCTGCAGGGAGCCTGACAAGGGGCTTTATCCCAGGACCCTGAGATCATGACCTGAGCTGAAGGCAGATGCTTAACCGACTGAGCCACCCCCAGGTGCCCCTACATTTCTGTACATTAACAGTGAATTATCAGGAAGAGAAGTTAAGAAAACAATCCCATTTACAATAGCATCAAAAAATATATATATATACTTCAGAATAAATTTAACCAAGGAGGTGAAAGATGTATACACTGAAAGTATAAGACACTAATAGAAGAAACTGAAGAAGACACAAATAAAAGGGAAGATACTCCATGCCCATGGATTTAATATTGTTAAAATGTCCATACCAACCAAAGAGAAGTATAGATTCAGTACAATCCCTGACAAAATTCCAATGACATTTTTCATGGGAATTGAACAAACAATCCTAAAAGTTGTATGGAACCACAAAATATCCAAAGCAATTTTGAGAAAGAAGAACAAAGCTGAAGGCATCATACTAACTGAATTCAAACTATATTATAAAGCTATAGTATTCAAAACAGTATGGAATTGGAATAAAAATAAACACATAGATCCATGGAACAGGATAGAGAGCCCAGAAATAAGCCCACACATATATGGTTAATTTATTTTTAACAAAGGAGGTTAGCATATACAATGGGAGATAAGATAGTCTCTTCAATAAATTATTTTGGGAAAACTGTATTGGCATAAGGAAAAGAATGAAACTGGACACCAATCTTACACCATACACAAAAATCAACCAAAAATGGATTAAACACTTGAACATAATACCTGAAGCTATGAAACTCCTAAAAGAAAATGGAAGAGGTAAGCTCCTTGACATGAGCCTTGGCAGTGCTCTTTTGGATTTAATACCAAATGGAAAGGCAACAAAAGCAAAAATATACATGTGGGACTATATCACACTAAAAAGCTCTGCTCAGCAAAGGAAATCATTAACAAAGTGAAAAGGCAGCCTATCGAATGGGAGAAAATATTTACAAACTTTGTTATTTGATGAGGGGTTAATATACAAAATATATATAAGGAACTGGTACAACTCAATAGCAAAAAATCCTAAGTAATTAAAAAATGGGCAATGGACCTGAATAGATATTTTTCCAAAGACATAAAAATGGATGGGGTGCCTCAGTTAGTTAGGTGTCCGACTCTTGATTTCAGCTTAGGTCGTGATCTCAAGGTCATGGGATCAAGTCCCATGAGCGTGGGCTCTGAGTTCAGCAGGGAGTCTGCTTCTCCCTCTCTCTCTGCCCCCCCCCTCCCCCCCCCCCCCCCCGCTCGTACACTCTTTCTTTCAAACAAATAAATCTTAAAAGAAAGGGGGAGGGGTACCTGGGTAGCTCAGTCAGTTAAGTGTTTGCCTTCGGCTCAGGTCATGATCTCAGGGTCCCGGGATTAGTCCCTGGTCGAGTGCTCTGCTCATTGGGGAATCTGCTTCTCCCTCTGTGCTCCCTCTTTCTTGCTCTCACTGTCTCTCAAGTAAATAAAATCTTTTTAAAACAAAAAGACATTAAAAAAATGGCCATTTTCATGGTACATGAAAACATGCTCAGCAT